>NC_137690.1:66690819-66728319 GCF_963989245.1 Nansenia antarctica
ATGATTGGACGGAGCCCCAGAAAAGCACAAACACACACAGCCAAAATGAAATGCCAAGTGGCTCCATGATGAAAGAAGTGTGATTACCATAATGGATGCCCTTTAAAAAAAAACGGTTCCTACTGTACATGATTCATACCTAGTTGATAAACTATTGATACTTTGTTTTTGGAATGTCGCTTTTGGAATATTGACGTGTGTTTTTTACTGTAGCTAACGGACCGCAGGGTGTGGTGAGCGGATTACGTTGGGAGATCATCATTCGAGCGCCGCCGGGAGACACCGGAAACCTTAAACAGACTCTGGCCAGTCGGGTTGCCGTGTTCAGAGGAAGTGGAGCGTGTCATGTGCAGCGCTGCTAAGCGAGAGGTCAGGGTTCAATAGCCACGTGCCATGCGGAACATTTGTTTTACGTTCTAGTTTTAGCAAGGTTTTTTCATTGGAAGTTCTGAATAAGACAAGCAAAAAAAAAAGTGTGTTTGTAGTCTTGATTAAAAAAAAAATCGACATCTCTCTGATTCCCTGACATGGGTTGGCAGGCCGGTCCAGACCATACCATAATTAAGCAATAATGCCTTCGAGGCCATGATTGATCGTCAATATTGTCACTGATAGGGGGTGTTGTTAGGCACAGTGCACAGTGGAGTGGTGCTTTATGTATTTATTTTGCCATCGATTGTGGTGGTCACTGCCCTGCGATGAGAAACACAGTTCAACCCTGACATTATCGGCCAATTACAATGCTTGTTTACATCAACCCGTTGTATAACATTAACCAATCAGACGTGTTGCCTAAACAGTCACTGAGGCTTCTTGCTAGACTGTCCAAGTTACTCAAAGTAATTGTTGAACTTTTATAGCTGAATTCTTTATTGTATCTATCATGAAACAACCCAGACATCAAATAATACCTGATGAGATGAAGAAATCATGTTGAGATAACTGTCAACTATCTGTGCTTGTTGAGGAGATTCAACATGGCCGCCACGGGATCTGATGGTCCCAAAATTGTCTGGCCTCCAAGATGAGAGGGACTGTAATTGAAGCTTGAGAGTCCCTTTCTCCCAGACATCAAAACAGAGACACAAACTACAGAGATACACAAACCATAGACATAAAGATTACACAACCACAGATAGAAGCGTGCGCATGCACATACACAGCCAAACACTTAGGGAGAGAGAGACCGTGTTTGTCCTGTGGTCAAGTACTTACAGTATATGTACCTTCTAACTGTTTTTCTTACCGCCCCATACTCCCAGCACCCCCCCCCCACACCCCTCCCCCCTCTCTTATACATGCAAGAATGTACACTCGCACACTTGCACTCACACACACACACACACACACACACACACACACACACACACACACACACAGGTGCCGAGCAGGAGTCACACAGCTGGCTGAGCAAACAAAAACGAATCTCCCTTGTCCCCTTGTGTGTTGTGAGTTACCTCAGAGGAAAAGGGCACTTGTCTTATGGTTGCTGATGTGTGCTAACCACGTCCACGCTCCCTTAACATCCAATCACAGGCAAGATAATTAGATTCCCTCGCCGAGCTAAAGCTGTCCTGTGGCGGAGCGTCGTGTGTTTACATCGCATCGCGGCCTGCCCAGTCAGGTGGCATTTCTATAATCCGTAAAGGAATGTTCGGTTTTGTTCCAGGAAGCCAACGAGGCATGCGGGCGGTTAGCAGAGGTGACAGTGGTGACTTAATGCACGCCGAGACTAAAGCCCACCTGAGAGAACTGTCCAACAATGCAGGCCAAAGCAGTTCACCACGGTCTAACAGTGTCACGGATGGGCGTTTCTACCCTGCCAGAGGGCTGCCGTGGGTGAAGAGCTTTTTGGAGCTATGATTAATTTATTAGAACACGTGTGTGTGTGTGTTACTGCTTGACTGGACTAAAATGCTGTCATCCACAGTCCCCAGCAGGTTAACAATGCCCACCCCTGGTCTAGGTAAAGCACATTCTGTGGATTCCGGGGGTGAGTGGGTGTGATTCTGTGATTGTGTTTGGGTAAAATATCACCACTTGTAGTAATGACTCTTGTAGTAATGGGATGTGAATGGCAGACAAACACAAAAGGGAAACAACAAAAGGAGCCTGTAATCCAACGCTAATTATCCATAATAGCAGGTATTTAACTCACACCGCCGACAATAGTTCTAAACCAAGGTACCTATCCTAGCTCATAGGAGCTAGATTTGGAAGAGGACATCGATCCTCTCAGTCACAAACACAGGCACGTTTGAAAGCCCATGACAAACCCACAACACATTTCCGTGTATAATTAAATGAAACACTCATTTACAGCTGAATGAATGAGGAGAGAGAAAAAGTGACATAATTAAAAGTAAACAGCATGAACTCCCTGGTTCTCTCTCTCTGATCCCCTTCTACACACACACACACACACCACACCACACCACACACACACACACACACACACACACACACACACACACACACACACACACACACACACACACACACACACACGGCAGCACTGGCACCCAGCAGAGAGTATCAGTGCAGCAGCTGGCGTATCCCTGGGCAGTGGGACTCTCTCTGGCTCTGAGCGCGGTGTTTAAGGCTCATCACCCGGGGGTCCTGCCAAGAGCTGTCACTCACCCCGCAGGGGTGGGGCTATCACCATGAGAAGAGAATACTGGTTACACTGCCTGCAGTAGAACACGATGAGCGAGAGCAAAACCGCGTGTGTGCTGACATTTTCTGCAACGGACAACACTCAAGGACAGGCACACGCACACACGTGAATATACCCGCTAGATTACAATAATACAAAAGACTATAAGTGAAGGGTATAGTGGATCAATCTCAGAATCTGTCCTTCCACCATTCGGTTCTTGTATTGTTACAGAGAAATATCCTGTGCACGTGTACGCACGCACACACACACGCGGATGCACACAGGCACACACTGTACTGTTGGTAGACATCCTACAACCTCGTGTCAAGTGCACTCAAGAGCCACAGTAAAACTGCAGGACTATATCTCATCCAGTCAATGTTGAATCACCCACTCTCCATTAGGAGTGTATAAATACAGAATGTCTGGCACATCCACTACAGGGTCTGCTAAAACACGCACTGGAGGAATCATTACCCCATCTATATTTTACTAAGGTTTCAAAATGAAAACAAAAAAGTTTGCCTCAAATATTGATGTTCATCAGCATGGGTAAGAATGTATAATGAAAAATATATGTTGTTGTCCATGTATGTCCGTGGCAATTTAGCTCCCCATTAAACATTGTTTTACCGGACAGTCTCTACTGTCTAAAAGTGAACTCTCCTTTTTATTCAGTCAGCTTTCCTCACAATGTGGGTCAGAGCTCACTCTTCATCAACCTCCCCGTGTCACCTGGACGGAGCCGATCCCACCACCTCCTGGAAGCAAGGTCATTCGAAAGTGCAGCAATTGACTTCCAGGTTTCTGCCTGCGTGACCTGTTTGTTATGCAGAGATCGTTTGTCGGGGAGAAAACAACACCTTCTGTTTGTGTCAGAGATGTCATGTTCTGCTGTTAGTGTCGGTTTCTCCTCCAGCGAGAGGGCTTCTGGCGCGTTCTTTTATTTAACCGTAATGTATCCAGGTTAGCCTCGTTGAGATGCTATTGAGATGCTATGCCATTGATATCTCTTTTTCAAGAGAGACCTGGTATCTTACGTAATGTATGTATCCGTTTGGAAAATTCACAGTCTTTTGTATAGATCCATCTGCCTGTGTTCAAAGCATCTAGTGCTTGTAAAAAAAGAAGAAAAGAAAATCACATCAATGGCACTTTGTGCTTTTCTATTCAAACTAGCATTCTACAAAGTAGCCTATGTTACCGCTTGATTCTCCGAAAATGTGTCAGAGCATGTTATGCTGAGTTAAAACTCAGGAAAGGAAAGGAATTACCACATCAATTAGATTTAAACAACTCCAATTTGCCAACCCCCACACATTTTCAGATTTCACCCCCGACAAGTCAATTCGAACAATCTATTGTTGCAGGCAAAACTGAGTCCCAAATCAATACGGAGCCTACCACTCGTGCCAGGGACAACAGAGTGAGTGGATGAGATAGAGATGGTGAGGAGGAGGAGGGTGAAGTCAGAGGGTGGCCGGGCGGCTGGCGTGCTCTGGGCTATCCTCAAAGGCCTGTCATCCTCATTTCTCCACCAATCAGACCATCTGCTTGCCATCACCCACAGCGCATTGGGGCCGAGGCTCTCCCATTAGCGTGGGTTGGCATCTCTATTCCCCTCAAACCAACAGTCAGGCTGTCAACCTACCGTCTAGACTAATAACCTCACACAAACACCGGTTGACAGGTTACTCCCTGCCTACGCAGCGATAGCCAGTGTGTACGTGTGTGCGTGTGTGTGTGTGTGTGTGCGTGTGTGTGTGTGTGTGTGTGTGTGTGTGTGTGTGTGTATGTCCAACATGATCTCATTAGCTGTGTTACAATTCCCTTGCTCATCTTTTGGTCCTTAGGTAACTAGAAAAAGAATGATGGGATTGCATAACTCATTGTATGAGGTTACAAAGGATGTCGGAAAAAAAAATCATTTGTATGTAGTCCCAATCAACCCGCTCCAAGGACACCAGTCAAACAGGAAGTAGTGAAGGTCACATGACATCCCAGTGGTTCGAAGGTGAACACAGCTTAATAACTCACGCCATCACGGTGCAGAGAACCCTGGGGTTATTTGATTTATAGCAGGACTAATTAGGCCATAGAGGGTGAGAGTCATTGGAGAGGGAAGCAGGAGTAATCGTAGCTCCCTCTTGCTCCCTGCAATGCTAATGTACATTAGCTCTTTGTGCTAGCTTAAGCCATTTATGATGATGATGATAATATATAGAGATCTATATCATACATATGGAAGCGTATGCTAATTGGAGTCTAAAGTCAGCAATTACAGTAGTAAATCTAGCAGCAATGGGCATGCTACAAATCAACGTTGCGTATAAACAGTAATGACCATGGGAAGAGCCTCCACTCGAGGAACCAGTCTGACAGGGCAGTGGTTAAATCATAAGCCAGGAGTAGAAGGCAGAGCATATGGAAGGGCTGGCAGGGTAACGGCCCAATGCTCTGATTACACTTGGATTCTGAGGATTATCGTTCACAGCATACAAAGTGGTAAGAAAAGGTGTGTGCGTATGTGTGTGTGTGTGTGTGTCTGTCTGTGAGAGTGTGAGTGCGTGCGTGCGTGTGCTTGCCAGCACGCGAGCATGTGTGCGTGTGCATAATTTTCGCCGTAGGTGATGAGAGGGGGATTCAGCCGTAACAGTGGCATCAGGTCCCCTGTTCAGTGATGAGGCGAGAAGCGATCCTATCACTGCTCCTCTGAAAGGCCATCAATAAGCCAGCCAAGAGGGAGAGAGGGGGAGGAGGGGAGGGGGGGCTGATTCCTGGGGGGGCACATGCCCTTCACTCTGGGAATACTCTGGAGGGGGAGGAGGGGAAAAAACTAGAGTGTGGAAACTGAAGGCCTGTGGATGGATGGATGGATGGATGGATGGATGAATGAGACTGCAGTGCACAGCTTGTGAAAGAAACACTAGTGTTTTTCAGTGGGGGGGGGGGGGGGGGGGTTCTCAATGCAAAAGAGTCTACATGTGTTATTTATCAGTACAGCAAAAATAAATGTATTCCACAATTTGACTCCCAAGATACCTGCACCACCAGAGCAGGGATAGGGGGTGAAAAAGCAGAGGAAAGAAGGTAACATTTCCACCTGATCCTCCCTAGAGAGACGGTCCCCTGGATGATAGAAAAAGGAGGTAATGAAAGACCAACCGAAGCTCTCTGCTGCTGGGGTACTTCTCATCACATCTCCTTCCTATGACCTCCTTTTCTCTCTTCTTTCCCTCCCCCCCCCCTCCCCCCCCTTAGTTCACTCTCCTTCACTCTATTTGTTTTACTTCCAACCCTCCTTTCTTCCCTTTATTAACCCCTCGGTGGGCTAACGCCACTCACTATTCCCCTGGCAGAGAGAGAGAGAGAGAGAGAGACAGATACACCCTGCATAATATATGCTATTCCTTTTCAAATAAGGCCTCCTTGCTACACTGAGAGGAGACAAAAAAGAGAATGAAAGATACATAAATCATTCCTCCAACAGGAGCCCAGGTCCCCAGCAAGGTGGTGGTTTGCAGATCTGAGATGGACCATGCTGAGAGAGACAGAACCCAGAGAGCTCCTCGCAGCGTGTTCAACCGTATGAATCTGTTAAGCCATTACTGATAACCCCCAGGGACAGCAGCAACAGGGGGACCGGCTAACTGGTTAGCTTAGGCGCTGTCCATTATGTATGATGCTGTGGCCATCTACAGCTTAGTGACGTTTTGCAGAGAACAGAGTAAGGCATCATAAGCTTTTTCAAAGCCCATGGTAATACAACGCCTATGGGTGTTCAAAATGTCAACAATGTAAATGTAAAGAACTACTACTATTGCTTTCCCCCAGTGTGTTGACGGTCCATGATCCAGATTGTGTCATGTTCATGCTCCTTGGCAAGTGTCAACCATCTTGATATGCATCGTTGCACAAGCACACATTCTAACAGGCTAAAATCATCTTCATCTCTTAAAGCATGTCTTCAAATAATATTTGTCTAGAATAAATGTATATATTATTTAAAGAAAGAAAGAAATACATATAGAATAAATGATGTCGTAGATTACTACAAGACTGGGGTTGCTTAATTTAACTTATTTATTATTTAATTAGTAAGTATTATTGGAATTTTCATTGGGAATGTCCTTGAATTGCATCAACAAGTTCTAGCTTAACAATATAGTAGATGTACTTGGAATCATATCTGTTATATTGCTGCATTTGTTAGACCTTACAATTGGACCCAGATCTAAATCAACATAAGATACAATCCACATTGCCTATTCTTTTGTTGATATATTTTCTATCTATTTGATTCAATTTCCAATTTATTACATTCACTACCGCCTTTACTTATCAAATACAAATGGATACATTGATTGATATGTATACTGTCAGGAAGCAGACACTTGGCTTGATGGGAGAAAGGCTAATTTGATATAGCATCTTACTGCTCTGCTGGGAGCCAAGAGAATGTAATGTCATATCACTGTTTATGAGGTTAATGTGGAGAGATTGTGAGAGTGGTACTAGAACAGTGGCGGAGACGACTCTGTGAGACGTTTGACTTTGTGGCGTCCTCCCTGTCGCTAGCCCCGCCCACAACTGTCGGAAACGACAGGTGCTTATCTCAACCTGTCCGTCAGCTTATCTAGCAGACTACAGCTCACCTGCACATCGATATCAGATCAATGGGAAGCCTTCAGCACACAGTCATTGTAACAAATGACCAATTTATCCATACACCAGCCCACCTTTGCTTCCCCCAAACCCTCTCTCTCCCTACCCATGTCACACAACAACAGAGCTACCTATATCTCCAGCAGCACAATACAATCGAACTCGACCAACAACTCCCCCACTGTGCTTCTGTTCCTGTTCTGTCTTGGTTGATCTTTTGAATCCTTGTATCCGATTTAGTGGAGCAGCTGCTGAATCGTTACCCTTCGATCTTTGTTCGCGTTGTTTGCAAAGAACATTTGAGTAAAGTTGTAAATGTTTTTGGTACAAAAGAAGAAAAAAGAAAGAAAAAAAAGAAGTCTGACTCAAAAAGTGAGCGGAAGAGATTGACCTTCACTGCGACTCTGAACAGCAAGAGAGTGCTCAGGCGAGGATGCCACTCTAACCAGGTAGTCAATCAATACAGAAACCCGGTGACCAGGGAGGGAAATGGCGTCCTGGAGCACACCAGAGGCCCAAACATGGATGCACTCCAGCTTGGCTGTAACCTTCAACAGATAATGAGTACATTGGTGTCCATGATGGATACACTATAACCTCTCAATCCAAAGTTACTGCAGAGTTTCCGAGCTCTCATTTAATTTAAAGCAGACCTGTTGGAGGTACCGGAGGAGGAGCTCATTGTAAAGGCATAGAATGGAATGAAAAATGGTACTGTATCATCAAACACCAGTGAGAGAGTTTGGGTCCTTTCTCCTAGAATGAACCCAGCAGGTTTCAATAACACATTTCTTGCCATCAGTGATTAATAAAAAAACATACAGTAGGTCTGCCCAGACAGAAGGGTTACTTTATCCCCCCCCCCCCCCCCTTGGCTTTTCCAGAAGAGCAGCTGTTGGTTTTGTTTGATTGAGATGGTGCTCTCATCACGTAATCAAGGCATTCACGGAGACTCTCGAAAACCTTCCTCTGACTGCCAACTTCTCCATCAGGACAAGATGGGCCTCAGTTTGAGAGAGAGAGAGGGAGGACTGCCAAGCACACTGGTAACCATCCCTCCCTTCTTAATATCAATATCAGACGTGAAGGAAGAGCCCTTTACGAGAGAACATTGGTATTTTATGCATTCACAAAAAACATCATGAGGATACAATAAAAGCCAAGCCAATGGAAAATAAGGGTATGGAAAACAAGAATAAACCGCTGACTGAGAGTGCATCGAAGGAGAGTGCCATAGTAGGCCTGCATTCTTAAACGGCTTGATACTTAAAAAGGCTTTTAATATATCTATCGCCAGTTTAAGCTTGGGTGATGGTGAGAGGCAGTAAAAAAAGCACTTAGCCCGGTAATGTGCAATCTTTGGGAATAAAAGGTAACCTTTCTAACTCCTGGGGAACAGAATTACTGCAGGAGAGTATAAATTCAGGGGTAGGTTGAGCAAGTGCCATTAGGGTGGCTGCGTTTAAACAAGGTATTAAAGTGCCAAATGGGGAAGGCCTGTCAGCTGAATTATGACACGCTTTGTATTCTACATGGTCAAAACCCAGCTCATAATGGCTCTCCCGTTCAAGCACATAATCTAAGGAATTGAAATTAAAAGAATTGCAGCAGAGTCGGGTCGTTCTAGATCATTTCTTTGGCGTCATGTGTCAACCTGAGATCGCTAAATCTGCAAGTCTCTATTTTTTCTTTCTTTCTTTCTTTCCATCACCCTCTCTCTCCCCCGCTTTCTGTCTCAGTAGAAAACTAGCAAACGGCTCTGGAACAGCTTGCCGTCCATCCAAGCATATCAGAGCCAAATGAAAGCTAGTGCCGGGGTAACTGATTGGTGCTATTAGCCGGGTGACTGCAGCACAACCACAGCAGAAGAAATCTAATTTTCCATGCCCACATAGCAGACAACATTACACTAACTGTAATATTAAGGAAAAAATAATCCAATGCCTGTAAGAACTAATGATACCCGTGGAAATGGAGGTTATAAAGTTCTAGAATCTGGGCCCTATAGATGGAATGTGGCTTGATTCCTTCAAGGACATCAACATTCCAGAGAGGAGGCTGTCAGAGGACAGATAGTCATGAGTCAAAAGGACACGTCCATTCTGGCAGTCTGTGTCAGTCTCCCTGAGACAATCAACCTGAAACACTGCTGAAATTATTCCACCCAAACCCAGGCGAGGGGGGACTCACTCCCTTAAGTGGGTCATCTACAGTACGCACCAGTCCATGCATCTTCCAGGCATCTTTACACACCTCATTGACACACCACCTGTATCCGGGTTGTATGCCAGAACATGGAATAGAATGTGTTTTCTCCACCATTGTACAGTTAAACAGAAATGAAGATGGAGGTATAGTTTACTAAACCAGGGATCCAGCCAAGGAGGGAGGGGGGGGGGGGGGGTCTGCTATTATGTCACAGAGAGGCACAGAAGAAGACAGAAGATTGCCTTGGTTTAAACGCATGGTTTTCTAGGATCTGAATGTTCTTTATTTCAAATGTAGGCACATTGCTTTTTTAGATTCAGTAAGAACACATATCTTCTCACACAATCATTTTGACTGGAAAAGATAAGACAAGAACAAAATGCCTCGACTGTATGTTTCCTTTTCCGTGTTTGAATCACTCATATCATGAAGAGGTGTTTTTTAAGTGACGAGCTTTCAACAGACAAGCCAAATGTCAAGGGAAAAATAATCACCCTGCCACACAATGCAAGACGCAATAACACATACCATCTGGTTGAAACCTACATGCTCCATTTGCCACTTTTCAACACTCTTACGACCCTGACGTAATCTGTATAGCAGTTTTGATCTAATCGCTCAATAATTCTATACTGCTTCTCTGATCTGATGTGTTGTTGTGATACAATTACCGTATTAGAGCGTGTGCACACAAACACACTCTACGATACTGTATGATGGGTTTTCTTCAAGCATTCTAAATACACCATGCCAATGCAGGAGGGCAAATTCAGATGTGCTATGTTAACAACATATGTATCCCTTGCAACGAGCCATATGTTGCTCTCACATCGCATAGATGTACAAAACAGGTACATTCATCTGGTTGTGCAGATGGTGTGAATAATGTACTACTGCTTTGGTGAGAGAGTCACTTGGGCAATGCTACCTCACACAGCCGGCCATGGGCTATTAGCTTGTACGCATAGGCAGATCAAAACATCATAGTTCACTTACCTACAGTATGTAGAAATATCCATGCACATGGACAAGCATGAGAGGAAGAGGGGGGGAGAAAGATTAATTAGTTCAATGGCAAACCTGAAACATACGTACAGACTCAATGATGCAGGCAGTACATTGAACAAAGAAAAGGAAAAAAGTCTGGCAGTAGGGTTGCCAGTCAAAAGATGACAAATTACAGTAAAATCGTTTTTAAGAACATATATGGGATTCTCCAAATTGACGTTTTGAGTGTTAAAATAATGTTTTTGTATAAAACAATATGTTTTAAGTCAGGTAAATACTGGTTAATGTTCTAAAATTACAAATAAATGGCCACTTTGATAGGGAATTATATGTATGGCATGTATGATGAATTAATCAATCATTGGCATGGCAATTCTCTAATTGATATACTAGTTTGTTTGTCTGTTCAATATGGAACCCAACAAGATTCATAAAAGTTGCCCCTCAAAAGAACAAAACGGTAATGTGTTTCTTAGAGTGTACCACATAATCATTGTTAGGTCGAGCACCGGACCTGTAGACACATTTCACACCATTGGGTGCTGGTCCAACCACCCTAACAAAACGCTACAATTGTAATCAAACAAGAACGAACTTCACAGGTACATTAGTTAGTGAGATAATGCAACAGAATGAAGAGATATTCACAATTATCCACAATGTCGATGTCTGGAAAAATTACAGTAATTACTGATGTTTGAGATAACATCAAATGTTATTTCATTACGTTTGATTATTTCTGTTTTCTTACAGGAATAATGTATCTCTGTGATTCTACCTGCATTATTCAATTCTTCAATCAAACTGGAAAAAACTACATACGAAACGACAGTGAATCACCGATAGAAAACTACAAACTATAACAGTATTTTCTCCTCCAAAATATCCCCATAGTCCGACAACAAAAACAACTGTTCTAACTTCTCACTCTGACTTTGTGATCTTTATGAAGACATCAGACCATGCTGTCTGCTGTGCAAACCTGCCTGTGTCTCAGCAACACCCCCCCCACCTGTGTCCCCCTCGGGGCTGCAGGTCCTCCGTAATGACTTTCACTCCAGTGGAGTACAAATTAGCATCCTCACTAGCGCTGCCATAATCAGCCTGCTCATCTGGGGGTCATCAAGACAGGGGAAAAGCCAGAGAAAAGTTTACTTCAGTGGAGATCTGGTCGATAGAGGGGGAAGAAACAACGGGAGGGAAGGGGGGGGGGGGGGGGCGGGGGAGAGAGGTCCCCAGGTTCCTGAGGCTACAGTGAGGACTGTAATTAGTTAAAGCACAACTTACACAGCACGGGTGTACTGATTACCGATACATCTTTGATGTGCTTGTTTAGAGGCAACTTTGATTGACACTAAGGAGTAAAATGTGAGCAGAAGGAGGGAGGGGAATGGGGGAGCTAGGTTGGAGTTGGACCAGGTTAAAAATAGTTGGGCTGGGACTGGGGCTACAGCCAAGGTGCTAGCGCCATAACAACATTTGCTGTTTTACTGCCAAAACAAAGGCTCTTGTTTTAGAAATTGAATTACTTGTACAGGCTCTGGTGAGTGGATTGCTCATAACCTTGGTGCTTGGGTGCGGTACGGCACTGTAGGGGCATCCTGCGAAAGAGTCGCAGCAAGCTGTGAAAACAAAGTGACTTGTTCGGGACCTCTACTCTATCTCTTCGACGGCTCCCCAGATCAATCAGCTTCAGTCCCCAGGCGCTGCTTATATGAATGTATATGGTAGGCCTACGGTAATTGTATTGGCTAGGAGAGTAGAGTAGTGACCCTATCTGAAATACCCCGATATACAGTAGTAACCTTTTATGAGGCAATGTGTGCTATTGCAGTGTGTGCGATGCGGTCTCTTTGCAATAGCCACAATATTTCTCCAGCTACAACATCCATAACGCATGACAGCGTTTTCACTTGACTTGATGTCAAGCCAAACCAAATACAGCACCGCAGGCGCATTTGTCCCCCAATGGTTGGGAGATGAGTGCTTTGCTGTGCTTTGCACTCATCAGCAAGAGAGTATTATTCCATCACAATTGATTAATAGGTATTCATGGGAACGAAAAGTATGGCACTGTGTCGCCCTGTTAGTAGTGACTCACACTGCATTCAGCAGGAGATGAGGTTGGTGAGCATACAGTGTGAGTGTGATGAGTCATGCCACCGAGGACGAGGAGGCTTTCACTGGACAGCCGTAGTGTAAGGGGCTGAGCCTCATACTCATCCCATCTAACTATGACTCATCCTGAGACAGTGGCTCAGGATCATCTGGGCCCAAGCCCAGGCTAAACACTCCTAATCCTTCAGATTAGATGCCCTACTCTACCTCTGACCCAGTCTCACAGCTCCCTACTGTCCACATCGGGAAAAAAACGTTTGCAAGAATTATTACTTTCATCCAGAAATCAATGCATTAGATATCATCTCTCTGCCATTCTGGGCACATACACTATAGAGGGCTCTATTTATGGCCGGCACAAAATGGACACAAGTCCAAACGCAGGAATATTAGCAGTTTGCAATTTGTGTCGGCGGTAACTAGTGAAATTACCACAAGACTGAAGTGCTGTCTTGTCTGTGCTCAGGTGGGTGAAGTAGCGGTAATAGAGGCATGTTCATGACAAAGTACAGATCAAGTGCCATCAGGTGCTCTGAAGAATTCTGGCCTGGGAGATAGCACTAATATTCCCTAGCACCACCGCCAGTTCCCCTGAACACACTATTTAGTGGGTTAACAAATCAAAAAGCTCAACATTAAATCCCCCAAAACTAGATGACCCAAAAGTAGATTACGGTACCCTAGTTGTAGAAGCAGAGAGTGTCTTACTATCTTAACTTCGAGTGGTGAAGTTAAGGTTAGGCCCCATCCACACTTAACCATGCTACGTGTTAATTACAGATCGGGGCCAATGGTTTCTCTATGGGAATCATCTGTTGAGAGATAACGGATATAGCAAGGGTTTGTCCGTGTCCGTTAAATATGTTTTGGCAAGTTTTTCCACAAAAAAGGTTTGAAGTTGAAGTGAGAAGAACTTTACACAGTCCGTTCGCCCATGCAGCCTACTAGAACTACTACTCTTGTATTTTTTTTTTCTCTTTCCTAGCACCAGGGGAGCCACCCCTCCCAAATTTCGTTGTTTGGTACCTGTACTATAGCAATGACAATAAAGACCATTCATTCATTCATTCATTCATTCATTCATTCATTCATTCATTCATTCATAGAAACACGGTTTTATATTGTGTTGCATTGTTCAGTTGCTAGGTGGTTTTAAAAGTCACACTTGAATTCTACAGATCAAATCGGATATTGATCTAATACATACAGTATCCATTTTTAGGTATTCTTTACATATTTTTAAAATGTATCTGTATCCTTCTACAACATGCAATTTACATCAAACATGTTGATTTGGTTAAAAAAAGGTAGGTTGGCAGAGGGAGGTATTAGTAACATTTGCATTAGCAACAAAAATAAGGAAACCAAAACATTAACACTTTTGTCAAATTTGCCCAAAAGCCAACTTGACCCTTTGATGTTTGGTTATACAGACTCCTCCACCCCAAACCTAAACGGCCCTTTGCCGTTTGCTTTTATCTGATATCATAATGTATGTGCATGTACACACTCTTTAACAGTAACTACTAGCAGTGTCATTATCATAAGAGAAGTTTTATGAAGTGTCTGAACTCCACCACCCCTTTACACTGGGGGACATTGAACAATCAGAAACTGAAAAAAATATGTTTTATACATCAAAAGATTCTGTTTTGCATTGGAAATACTGACAATAAAGATGTATATATAGAACAGAATACTCATTTTTATCTTGCGGCCATCCACAATGACATGAATCGATTTGAAGAAATATAATGGCTGTTAGAGGCACAGACATGTCAATCATGGCTTTTCTCCTGAATAATAACGAGCAACTTCGGGTAGAATCTGTATCTGTTTCTGTATCGCGTTGTTTTTGCTTTTCCGAATAACCTATTTGTATTCGGGTACATCCCTAGTAACTACTATTGTGTGTAGGCGCACATATCAATAAAGCTTAAGCTTTAAAGTGACATGTCAATAACAACAATGTACTTATTTTAACGGGATACAGAAGGTATTCAGCCATCCTTTTATCCGTTTATACTGTATTTCCCTGCTAAGTGGAGGGAGGGGAATAGGAGAGTACCTACTGCCCAGGGTTTGAGGACATTAACAGTCTTTGCGTAGGGTGTTAAATGATTCCTCAGACATCCCTGCAGTGCATCTTGTCTCTGCAGAAGATACAAGAGTTTCGGTCTGTGAGACGGTATCGATCCAACCAGGATAATTGGCTACTATAATGGAAATGATGGGGGAGGTGAAACTCAAGGGGGCATTAAGTGTGGTAAAGTGCAGCAGCTGAAAGCATCTTGTTCTGTCGCAATTATAAATGTCAGTTCTCCCCTTTCTCTCATCTCTTTCCTTCTCTCTTCGCACAAACTTGGTAGTATTCACTTCATGAATTGGAAAGGGCATTAGCTACAGCATTGTAGCATCTTAAAATTCAGTTTAAAATTATTTCAAAAATAATCCTGAGGCAGGCGAAGTTTTCCTGGCCCAGAAAAACGCCAATCGGTCCACTTCACCTGAGGAAGTGAGAAGCAATTATTTTTGACTGAATAATGTGTGCTGTGTGTGTGTGTGTTTGTGTGTGTGTGTGTGTGTGTGTGTGTTTGTGTGTGTGTGTGTGTGTGTGTGTGTGTTTGTGTGTGTGTGTGTGTGTGTTTGTGTGTGTGTGTGTGTGTGTATGTGTGTGTGCGTGTGTGTTTGTGCATGCGTGCGTGCATGAGTGTGTGTGCGTGTTTGCGTGAGTGTGTGCGTGTGTGTGTGTGTGCGTGTGTGTGTGTGTATGTGTGTGCGTGTGTGTTTGTGCGTGCGTGCGTGAGTGTGTGTGCGTGTGTTTGCGTGTGTGAGTGTGTGTGTGTGTGTTTGTTTGTGTATGTGTATTTATATCCATATGTAACTGAGTTGAGATGGTACACTGACCGCTAATACCTAGCTTTTCTTTCTTTCTTTTAATTGCTAGCTTTTCAGTTGCGTAGCTTGTTAACTTTGGGTATTTGATTCGAGACTAGTGTGAGCTTGAAGTACGAGGAAGCGATATACCTTTTGCAGCAGCAAGCACTTGTTACACATACATGCTGGAAATAATGTAAAATGCACAATGACTCTGCTGTGCATGAATGAGACATTCAGTGACACAACCTTAACTGAAGGCAGTACTTAAGAGATGAGGAGTTGCTCTCTACCAGTATCACATTATGCACAGCACAACCTGTCACTCAAAACTCAAAGCCTCTCAAGTTCCATGACAAAAATGCTAATATTCTCCCTCACCACTCTCTCTATACAGAGGCGATGCCCATTATAACTCCTCTATTACTTCCGGAGATAAGGTTTATATTTCAGGATAATGTTAACGCTGGCCTGGGGATACTTGTGGCCTTTCTGAATGAAACTGGGTTCATTGTGTTTTACAGGGAAGCCAATTTAGCATTTTGAATACGAGGGTGTGTGTGTGTGTGCGTGTGTGTGTGTGTGTGTGTGTGTCCATGCTGACTCTGACTCAGAGAGAGGAGTGTGACTCAGTGCTCCTAGGGCAGAGTGGTTGATAATGATATCTGGTGACAGAGGCGGGGACGATAACACAGCATGTGCTTAGATACTCCAATAGACTTCGGAGATCATTCTCACTTATGAAAGGAAAATGGATTCGGGTGGGTTGCAACGAGGGAATAAAAGGTAGGAGAAAGAAGGGGCACAAAGAGGAAGACAGGAGTGAGACACAAGAAAGTAAAGTGGTGAAATGAAAGAGAAGAACGAGAGGACGGATAAGGGAGAGGAAGTGAGACGGCAAGAAGAAGAAGGGGGGGGGGGGGATGAAGAGATGATCACTCACTCACTGCTGTAGCTTTTGCAGGGGCATCGTGTAGACACTCACGGAATACCACACATAGACACCGCGGTCGTTCCATTAAAAATTAATACGTCGGAACGTCAAGAGGTCTCCCCGGGTCTCTAGCCCCAACATGCAAATTCCAATCCGAGCCGCTATGCAAATAAGACGTCTTTGTATGCAAATGAAGTGCCAACGCGTGAGTGAATTACAGCTCTCCTCCCCGCCAGGGCTGCATGTATTGGAAAGGAGAGCCGAGATGCAGACGTTGATCTACAGTAGCTCTTTGTATCCGTTGTATTGAGACACATGTTGTTGGCCCTAGATGTCAGGATGGAATGAAGTTCAACAAGCCCTCGTCCCACCCCTCTGGCCTCTTCATTCATTGATTGTGTTTGCCTTCCAGCCCTTTGTGCTGTTTAATATGTATGTATGTATACGATCTGGGTTAAAGCTTCAGTCTTGACCCCCCTGTCGTCGTCCCCCTACCCCCCAGTCACACACACATACACACACCAGTCTCTCTCTCTCTCTCTCTCTCTCTCTCTCTCTCTCTCTCTCTCTCTCTCTCTCACTCTCTCTCTCTCTCTCACTCTCTCTCTCTCTCACTCTCTCTCCCCCCCCCCCTTATGCTTTAGCCAGGTTTTGGTTGTCTGGTCTAGGGCCCAGACCCAGTCCCAGACTTGTGCTATGAGTATACATCTCTGATCAAAGCAGTGGTGGTATTCTCCCAGTGTGAGAAGACACAACTCAGCCAGGATATCAGCAGGATAATTGAACCTTTTTTTCAAGCCAATCTTCTACTCTCTCAAGTATGATATCAACTGGGTATAAGAGGCTCACATTATGCTGCATGCATACCACAGGCATGCACTAGATTTCAGAACTAGCAGGAATCTTCTAGTTCAAGTTTGTGCGAGAATAATACTTTGTGAAAACAATATCACAATATTGTTTAACTTTAATATGCGACTGACTAATTAATCGACGCCAGGCCAATTTCACAGGAATAACAATCCGATCCGTCTCCGAGTTCTGACAGATTTCAGTGTCTTTGTGTTGTTATTTCTCTGTAGGAGGCAGCGAACGGGTCGTCTTCTCCGTCTCTCTGATTGCCGCTAATATCAGCAGCGTCTGTGTAGCGAACTGGCTAATTGCCGTAATGAGCTCATTTCTCCATTGCACCTGAACGGTTTGCACAAATGGCAGACATTCATTCTCACATGAATATCTAAGTGCCCACATTGTAGCTCGGGCTCACAACTTTGTGCTCTCTTTCACATTGTTCAAAGCCAGGTCTCCCCGGGTCTCTAGCCCCAACATGCAAATTCCAATCCGAGCCGCTATGCAAATAAGACGTCTTAGTATGCAAATGAGGTGCCTTGTTCTTGTTTTTAGTCTTTTTTCCTAGCACCAGGGGAGCCCCCCCTCCTAAATTTCGTTGTACGGTACCTGTACTGTATAAATGACAATAAAGACCATTCATTCATTCATTCATTCATTCATTCATTCATTCATTCATTCATTCAAATAATGATTAACAACAAAAGGCCTATGGGAACCGTACCTGGGACTATGACGGTATTAACACTGTATTTAGATGCAGTTGCTTTGAAAATAATCTTCAATGCATCAAATGAAAAAAATAAATAAAAAGAAAGACACTGAAAGTTGTCAAAAGGAATACACAAGAAGGAGATCAAACGAAAGGTCAACAACATAAACAATCTCCCTCTCACACACAGTCAATGAGGAGGAGCAAGAGAGTAGATTCCTGATTAGGCGTCTCAGACTGCAGCCTGCGCTACCTTTGATCTTACAATAACGGCTGTCTCGGTCTCTCTGACTACCAATCAGACACTCACAAAGAAGAAAGAGAGAGTCAGACATCAGGGTTTTAATAACCACAGCTAACCACGTCTGAATGTGAATCCTTAATATAGCACCAGAGGTACAATGTGGGGGAGTGGAGGAGGTGCATTTAACAGGTCTAAAACTAAACTTGGTCTTAAACAACAGTTCTGATCAGGCAGCTCTGTATCATAACTGAAACATGCACGTATTGACATTCAAGACCTTTTTCCTGTTCATCATACTGTAAGACGTAATTCTCATAGCTTGATACGAACAGAAGAATCCTATTTGTCACATTATAGGACGTCATTATCAAAGCAATTACACAAAATAAAGGATGCTTTGATTGGTTGGAGGTTGAGGGTCCTACGCAGCAAAGCAGTGAACTGAGGGCATCTAGTCAACGTTGTGTTCAGCCTGTCCCAGTCAATGAAGTGTTCCCCATAAATCAAAGGAATGGTGGAGGGCGTATAACCAAGACTTCATATCAAATCAAAGTGTATTTATCATTTGCACAGGATGCTACAGTGAACATGCTTTTAACAAGCTACCGCTCAACAGTGCAATACAAGGAATCAAATATAAAAACTAAAATAATACAATACACAATATACAATCGGTCATACTAACACTGAGACAATAAGACTTGCAACCAAAACTTTGTGGGTTTGAATCTGCTTTTGGACAATTTTGATATAAGTGTTGTCCGTGGTTTTGTTTGTTAATTTGTGTTTGCTAATACCTCCTCGTGAGAACTTACGGTACACTTAACTTCAAAGCTATTCCTAACACTAACCCTAACCACTCACAGTTACTGCCTAATACTGCCTGAACGCCATATAAGACGTTGCTAATGCAGGTTGCTTTGATACAGCAAGTGTTCTATTTTAACAAAATAGCACTTTGCCTAGATGTAGTATAAGGATGTTTTGACTCCTCTCTCTTCGTCCTCCTCTCCTCCCTCCTCTCTTCCTCCTCCTCCCCGCCCTCCTCTCTCTTCCTCCTCCTCTCCTCCCTCCTCTCTTCCTCCTCCTCCCCACCCTCCTCTCTCTTCCTCCTCTTCCCCTCCCTCCTCTCTTCCTCCTCTTCCCCTCCTTCCTCTCTCTTCCTCCTCCTCCCCTCACTCCTCTCTCTTCCTCCTCCTCCCCTCCCTCCTCTCTCTTCCTCCTCCTCCCCTCCTTCCTCTCTCTTCCTCCTCCTCCCCTCCTTCCTCTCTCTTCCTCCTCCTCCCCTCCCTCCTCTCTCTTCCTCCTCTCTCTTCCTCCTCCTCCCCTCCCTCCTCTCTTCCTCCTCCTCCTCTCCTTCCCCTCTCTTCCTCCTCCTCCCCTCCTTCCCCTCTCTTACTCCTCCTCCCCTCCCTCCTCTCTCTTCCTCCTCTCTCTTCCTCCTCTTCCCCTCCCTCCTCTCTCTTCCTCACTCCTCCCCTCCCTCCTCTCTCTTCCTCCTCCTCCCCACCCTCCTCTCTCTTCCTCCTCCTCCCCTCTCTCCTCTCTTCCTCCTCCTCCCCTCCTTCCTCTCTTCCTCCTCCTCCCCTCCCTCCTCTCTTCCTCCTCCTCCCCTCCTTCCCCTCTCTTCCTCCTCCTCCCCACCTTCCCCTCTCTTACTCCTCCTCCCCTCCCTCCTCTCTCTTCCTCCTCTTACCCTCCCCTCTCTTCCTCCTCCTCCCCTCATTCCTCTCTCTTCCTCCTCCTCCCCTCCCTCCTCTCTTCCTCCTCCTCCCCTCCCTCCTCTCTTCCTCCTCCTCCCCTCCTTCCCCTCTCTTCCTCCTCCTCCCCTCCTTCCCCTCTCTTCCTCCTCCTCCCCTCCCTCCTCTCTCTTCCTCCTCTTACCCTCCCCTCTCTTCCTCCTCCTCCCCTCCTTCCTCTCTCTTCCTCCTCCTCCCCTCCCCTCTCTTCCTCCTCTTCCCTCCTTCCTCTCTCTTCCTCCTCCTCCCCTCCCTCCTCTCTCTTCCTCCAATTCCTCTCCCTCCTCTCTCTTCCTCCTCCTCCCCTCCTCTTCCCCTCCCTCCTCTATCTTCCTCCAATTCCCCTCCCTCCTCTCTCTTCCTCCTACTCCCCTCCTCCTCCCCTCCCTCCTCTATCTTCCTCCAATTCCCCTCCCTCCTCTCTCTTCCTCCTCCTCCCCTCCTCTCTTCCTCCCTCCCTGCATCTCTTCCCCGGAGACTCCTGGTACAGCGACTCTATCATTGATCGATTGTATTGGATGATTCATCTTCATTAATGCTGACCAGCTTTGATCCCGGTCTCTGCAGTGGGAGGGAACCAGGCGGCGTGTGGAGAGAGAATATAGACCTGGGACCCACTGAACTATATCTACACTTGACCCAGGAAGCCCCTAGCAGCAAAGCAGTGAACTGAGGGCATCTAGTCAACGTTGTGTTCAGGCCTGTCCCAGTCAATGAAGTGTTAACCCCATAAATCAAACCTAGATGCATGATGCTTGGATCTGATCCAACACCAAAAATCTTCCCAACACACCACAGGTTGATTAACCATCCTATCCGCTGAACATCTCAAAAAGGTGTGGTGTGTTCCCCTCAAATGCGATGAAAAAAAAAAAGGAAAAAGGAAATCCACTTTGACACGTGACAAGATAATTTCCTGAATATTGCGGCTGATTCCCTTTAAATGACATTGCACCATCTTAACGAAAGCAGTAAGGAATAATCGGATCACAGTACAGTGCGGGTTTCTGAACGTCAACAAGCACACCCGTAGCCCTGCTTGCGTCAGATGCCATTAACGCTAAACTGACATGAGCGCTTATGACACTGAGTTGGACACCTGCTCATAAGACGGTGTACTGCAGGACTGCGGGGGGGGGGGGGTAGATCTCAAGTTAAGTAGGATCAATCTTTTGTAGTTTACACTTTTCATGTCTCATGTTTTCCTTCCTCCTTCCTTCCTCCTGCCCTGGCCTAGCTAGTCAGGTGGGGCCCTCATCAGGGCTCTCATCACTTCTGATCAGGCTTAAGTGAGACCGTCAGCACGGGGGGGGTACAGGTCAGCAAGGAAACCATTTACTCACTCACAGAGGGAACACATACGCAGCAGCAGCAGCAGCAGAAGTAGGAGAGGAAGGAACTTATGTGGGATGTGGGATTAGTAAGAGGGAGGTGGAATGTTGGTTTGTTTATTTCTGGAATAACTTTAGTTAACAGCCTGGCATCGTTGATGGTGGCTGATATAGGCATGTGTGAAAGGCAGGAGGCTAGTGAGGGCATGAGATAAAAGTCTCAGAAGTGACAGTACTGTATATCTGTATCTCTCTCTCTCTCTCTCTCTCATGCAGTACTGTATATCTGTATCTCTCTCTCTCTCATAGCTTGCACTTTTCAATCTTGCTCTCCGCTTCCCCACCTGTGCACTGCAGATGAGACATGACAAGTGTGACTGATTCAGATACATTGAGTTGCCTCCAACTGCAACGAGGCAAAACGCCTGTCAGCTGGAGCAGAAGGGGTGAGGTCGAGAGAAAGAGAGAGAGTGTGTGCGTGTGTGTGTGTGTGTGTGTGTGTGTGTGTGTGAGTGTGTGTGGGGGGGGGGGTGATCTTGTTTGTATACATCCTTCTATCTTCATGTGTGGACTGTGGAGTGGAATGTGTTGCCTGTTAGAGGACGGAACTACAGCAACAGGGCAGAACTCTGTGTGTGTTTTACAGCAATCATATAAGTAACGGACGCAGCAATAAAGCCGGGCAATGTTCTGATCTTGTTCTGAGAAATGATGTAGTAAGCAACCAGGAAATTCCTTTCCGTGCCAATATGGCCAATAGCCCAATAGCCCAAGGTTTATATCCCATGGTGTTTTCATTAAATGTCCCCCCCCTGGAGCGTTCAATCTCCCTGTGCCTGATGAGGAGACTGTCACTGTGGGGTCTATCACTACTGGACTGAGGTAAGAAAAAACTGAGCTAAAAGACGGAGCTAAAATGCTCTCCCTTACAAGGGCACCTTGGTTCTGTATGAGTGAAATCACTTTCAGCTCAGAAGTGACCACCGGAGAGTAGAGGAACCGGCTTCCCCTGGGGTTCAGACCCAACCTCTTTCCCCGCTTTCTGGGGGCAGCGGTGGCCTGGTGGATAGTGATCTCACCTGGGAACACCACCACTCGTGTGCCCTGGAGGAAGGCACTTAGTCCTAAATTACTCCCGGTACCGTAATCTCTGATTGTAAATTGCTTTGGAGCAGCTGCCAAATGGAAAAAAAACAGTCAATATCTACAGCATAGGGGAGTAAAAGACAAACCGGTTACTGTGTGTTATACAGTATGTCTGTGTGATTGTTGTTCCCGCTTTCACCAGCTGCTGTCACATATGACACACAGGTCAAGAAAAGGCCCTGCCAAGCGCACAGACCGAGCGTTCAAATGGTTTTCATACACTTTAGTTGTGATTGATTGACCTTTTTTTTTTGCACAGTAGAGCCGATGGAATTGAGTTAGCCCTAGGCAAGCCCTGCCCATCTAGCAGGCTCAACCAAACAAGCAAAGTGTTTGGAAAATCACTATTTGTTATATTTCTTGTGACTATTTTTACTTGACTTTTTACTTGACTTCCTCTTATTACTAACACTGACCCGCTCCCTCCCTCCTCCCTCCTCCTTCCTCCCTCTTCTCTCTCTCTCTCTCTGGGCAGGTGCTGCCTCTGTGAGCCTTTTCACATGCCAGCAACACCTGCAATCACAGGATCATGAGTGGCAGTTCCTTTAATCTCACCTTCCCTTTCATATCACCGCTCATATCACCCAATATCAGAAAGAGAGAGAGAGAGAGAGAGAGAGAGAGAGAGAGAGAGAGAGAGAGAGAGAGAGAGAGAGAGAGAGAGAGAGAGAGAGAGAGAGGGAGGGAGAGTGAGAGAAAATGAACTGGACCAGAACCCTCCTGTTCTCACTTCTTACTTGAACAAGTAAAGTGGTAGCCATGGTTGCTAATGCATCTGCACCCTTCCTGCTCCTCACATTCAGTCAGCAAACAACATGTGGAGTGCTATAATCACATGATGCCCCTTGTCCACTAGGAGCTGGAGGACGCCTCTTAGCACCACCACCACCACCAAGGCACAATTTATTTTTCGGTTAAATTACAAAACCCTTCAAAGCCCTCCATGCCACTGGCCCTTTAGCGTTAGTGAACGTGTCAGCCTCCAACAGTCTCCCTGTCTTACTTACTCTGGTCCAGAGACTGCTCTCTGTTCCAAATACCCATCTCTCATGATCAGGGAAGCGAATGTCCCAAGATGTCAGGGGACAACATCTCTAAACCTTGCTGTATGTCCCAGACCATCCATAGGCACCACCACCAACTTACTTTTGTTTATTTGCTTGCTAACTAAATATCTTTTGTGAAGTCCAACCGTGTTTCCTCTTTCTTGCTAGCCTGTCTATGTATTGTGTCTGCATGTCTCGTGCCAGCCATTCTTGCTTTTGGCAAATTGACTTTTTAACGCACCCACACAGCATTGTCTCTCCACAGATAAGCCTGTAATATTTCACATGAAACAGAATGGATGCGTTATGTAAATGATTCTAAAAGTGAAGCAACAGCACAGTTTAAAGAGAGTTTTCATGGTTGTGCAACATAAGTAGCATTACCATAGAAAGTCATTGCACGCAAACACACATATTAGAGAGACTTGAATGCAGAAGCACGTGTCTGTGTTGCACACATACACACGCACACACACACACACACACACGCGCGCGCACACACACACACACACAGACACAAAACAATTATAAAGAGGTTATTGTGAAGGGCAACACAAAAGTGATAAAAAGCTATTTATATTTTAACACGTACAGTTGTGTTTACTAGGTCTTTCTAGGTTAAAACAAAAAGTATGTAAACACCACCCTAACCCCAACCCCAACCCTCTCCAGAATAGCTGTTCAACCCCCTGTAGTCGGCCTCTTGAATTGAACAGCCAGATAAATATGTATGGCTCTACTCTACGTTCATTTACATCCTTGAACTTGGCCGGTATGCACATATGCTAATGGAATTTTTGAGAGGATAGAGATAACGGTTTCCCTAGTGACAACGTGCAGGAGTTTAATTCTTGCTGAATCTGAGTGGCTGCCCTTGAGCATGGCCAAGGTTAGGTATGTGGTTAACATCAACAGTTTAAAAGCCCCTCTGTAACAGCTCTCTATTCACTCAGAGAGAATGAGAGAGAAAGAGAGAGAAAGAGAGAGAGAGAGCATGGGGTGAGGGGGGGGGGCTCACTGGCACAAATAGTATTTACTTATTATTATTTTAGTATTATATTTAATAATTATTATTTTATCTAATCACATAAACATTTCAAATGACCGTTTCCAGCCTTTAAAGCCTGACTAGAATACGCGGGGATGAACAGGCATGACTTGGAATGGCCGACTCATTGTAAGGAGTTAGCTTTATTCATTGCGAAACGTTCTACCCTATCCTAACTATGGTGTGTTTCAAGTTGTTATAAGAGAGTAAAAGTTCTACTTCTACCTCTACATTGCATCAACAAGAGAAATAAAGTGGCAGTAGTTTAAAAAAAAAGTATAATTCATTCATTCTGCTGTCTGCCTAACCTTCACCAGTGGCTGAGCACACTTGATCTGAGCTACTGTTTGTTCTCATTTTGTAAAGGTGCTTTGGCAATGATAATCAGCCCTTAAAAAAAACATTCGCAATCATGCAAAGATTGCAGGTCAGACAGCACTTAAACTGGAAAAAAAATAGATGTGTATTAAATATTGAGTTGATTAAGCAAACAAACACAAGTCAACAATCCTGGGTTGAATAATGTCAGGCTATTTGTTTTTTCAAAGCCTCACACAGGCAAAGGCCAGCTGAAACACTTACTGGCATGAGGAATGATCAAGTGTGTTATGATTAGCACAGGATGATGAGGTTGAAGATTAACACAATATATCTTTGGCCACTGATGTAGTTGTTGTTGTGGGAATATCTTTTCATCTTTTATCGACGGTACTTTCATGTTTATCGTCAGTGGACAGGAGGGTGACGGGGAGGGAGGTGCCATACCAAATAAGCCACAGAGATCTTTCTGTTCCTTTACGATAAGAAAAAAAAAAGAAATAAAACCTATAAAATAAAAATGATTAAATGCTGCGTCAGAGTGGTGAAGTGAGAGTCAAAGGCGCCAATGATGTTTATTACATCTGTATAAAATGGCATTAAACAACCACATAAAAACAGCTTTGGCTTCGTGCTCAGTGTTTTGGTGGAATAGAGTGTAGATTAACATTGAATGTTAAGGGCTTGGAAATCACTGAGCCTTATAATTAAACATTCAAACAAGATCTTATATTAATGAAGTTAAACACTTCCCTCCTTCTCTATTTTCCTTTTCTTATTGTAATCAGAAGTGTGTGTATGTGCCTGTGCATGTGCATGTGCACGTGCCTGTTTGTGTGTGTGTGTGTGTGTGTTTGTGTACGTGCGTGCATGCGTGCGTGCGTGTGCATCTGTGTGTATTACACAAACTCACATGCTATACACTTAGAAGACACTGCTCATCATCAGAGTTAAACAGATCAGCAGGAATAACTGTCTTTGTGGATTACCTCCATTGACGTCCATCTTGTGAGGAAACTGAGATAGGATTAGAATGAAAACGCTAATCCCAGCTCCATTTGATCTTGATTAAACGTCTTATCAGATTAGCGTTGGTGAATTCCTGCTTGATGGTAATCTTAGCGACATTTGATTTGGGGCGGGGGAAGAAAATAAAATAATAATTCCACACAGTAATCAGCCTCAAACGGAGCAAGCAGATTACTGAACGCTGACATTCCTCGTAGACGAGCACATTCTATTTGGGCGTCCCGTTTGTCGAAAGGCAACGCGACGGGGAAAAGAACAAGGCAGGTCCTTGAAACCTTGAAACCCACTCGAATGGCTGTGGTTCCTATCTTTACAGAGGAGGGCGTTTAACAGACTGGTACAACTGTGGGACACTAGGGAGAGACCCCGAAGAGACTGGAGGTGAGAGCGGGACACAACAACACGTCTCTTTCTATTTGATTACATCATGAGGTGTCTCTGTGTCTCTGTGGAGGGATCAAACGTCCCTGGTGGGGCCCACAGTGTGAGGGTGTTGCTGTGTGCTTCGGGCAGGCGCCCCCCCCCCCCCCCCCCCGCTGCGGCACAGCCCTTTGAACCAGGCGTCAACTTCCCAGGCTGACACTGACACAGCATTTCACCTGTGAAACCTGTGCGCGTCCCCCTCTACCAGCCACCCACCCACCCGCACAAAGATAATCATCTGAGACTCCCCAGTGTTGAACAGGTGTCCTCTTAGTGTGAGATGTGTTGGCTGCATGCATAAGTGAATCACAAGCAGCCACACATACATTATACCTTATATATATATATAGCTATTCACACTCAGAAGATGTGTTTTCTTCCCCTTGTTTACCAGTAACATGCTTACATTCCCCTGTCTTAACTCGCTGCGTCTCTCGACCCCCCCCCCCCCCTTCTCACTCTCTCTCTCTCTCTCTCTCTCTCTCTCTAAAAATACACCCAAACGCACAATATGCCAGTATCAATCAATCCTATCCACTTCCCCCCATTTAAATATGAAATTAGCATAATAACTTGTTCTACCGGCTACTTCTAATGCAAATGCGAAACATGAGGTCCGCCACTGTCGTAGCGAGCAGAGGAGAGAAGGGAGAGTCGGTTGCCTTTTTAATGCTTTACTATATTCAGCACCAAGGACAGCGCTAGAGAGGAGCCTCTCAGTCAACAGCCACAGTTCAGCACTGGCACCTGGACAGCTCCCCCAGCCGCTCCCTCAGGCTCCCCCCAGCACAGCAGAGAGAGGACCAGCTGCAGCAGCACATCTAATCACGCCCCTGCACTGAGCTGGAGCTGACGCCAGCCTCATTTATAGAGTACCAAGAAGCTGACGTAGTCCCTGGGTCAGCTTTTACAATGACTTGCACGTTTTAGCCATAGGTATCGTACGAGTGGCGGTTTTCAAAAAATGTGAGAGCATGAACCCCGTGACCCCATGGGCTTTTTTTTCACGGAGTCACGGTTGTGCAACAACCCGGACACTTACCGAATCTGAATGAATGAATGAATGAATGGTCTTTATTGTCATTTATACAGTACAGGTACCATACAACGAAATTTAGGAGGGGGGGGCTCCCCTGGTGCTTGAAAAAAAGACCAAGGGTAAAACAAAAAAAGAGAAAAGAGCTGGTTGACATAAATAAAGGCTATGTACACTATCTACTATACAATAAAACACTGTGCGGTACACTATGCTATACTAGAAATATCCTACCTTTTTCCTATATCTGAACCTTATGTACACATGGGTTGTCATATTGCACATAATATTATTTGTTGCACATTCATTAAAGTGTCGCAGTAGCAGATTTAGAATGTTCACAGTTGTATTACAATATTGCACTTATGTTTACAATCTAGTAGATCGTAATCTACTGTTGCTACTGTACACAATCTGTCCATGGATTTAAAATGACGGTCAGCACCAGACCATCTCACAGTTGAAAATAATTGTTTTGAAAAGGTTGCTTATTTATGCAAATGCATACAAATGTACGCAAAATGAAAAGTCTCATATTGATGCGACGTGAGCTTCCTAACCAAATGGATAGCACAACAACTAAGTTGTATCTGTTTATGTATCTGTTACGTTTCTCCCCTCTGTATTTCACTTTTCTGAGGAATGGTGTGTGGTGGAATAATATGCCTGATAAGACATTTTATTTATTGATAAGACATTTGTTACCTTTAAGACTGAATTCACAAGAGACACTGAGTCAGGCTAGGCTGTCTTGTGCAGAATAAACACATTGACGACCCAGTCTAGTACACGATGAAAAGTGTTTTCCTCTGCTCAGGGCTTGACATTGGCTAGACAACAAACACATTTAAATGATCACAAAGACCACATTGCTCTCTTTCACCTTAACCTACACCTAGAGAGACTGAGCCATCTAGAGCAGTTCTGGGCTTTTGTGATTCCCCAGGCCCAATACTCCAGACCAGACCAGTTCATGGCCCTTGTGTCCCTCTTCCACCTTTGTGTCTCTAGGAGAAATAGGGGGTCAATCCCCCCCTAACCTCTTCTAAATGTACATCACAGCTAGCCCCTCCTCATCACAGATGCGGACAAGAAATGCCTGTGATTGACTTGGACCTTACCTGAGGGCATGACTGTTACCTAAGTATAACTTTTGTATGTGCTATCCTACCTTTCTGCCCGATGGATATGATTTTGTTTGTGGTTTCTTTTCTCCTATTGACGTGCAGTAAGTGTCCCTTGATTTTTATTTGAACCATTGATATTGATGGGAGTGGAACTATGTACAAGCCTTCTGGGCTTCATTCCCTCCTTGCACAATTTCTTGTGTGCTAAATAAATAAACTAAACTAAACTAACTATCCCTGTCTTCCCGTGTCTGGACTTTTCTGAGGAGAGTTTGACTATCAGACGTAAACTGTCCTCCTTTTGCAAAAGATTGTTAAATACCTTTTCTATACAATCTGAAGAAAGCAGGCTGCCTAGTTCAAAGTTTCTATTTTAGATACTTAAATAATTATACTACAGGTGTCATTGCTGCCGATAGCTGTCACCATGACTACACATCTTAAAAGGTTTCCGCTGCAGCTCTGCTTACGACCCTAGCCCTTCCCGTCTATGTTTAGAAGTCTGGTTGACCGTTGGTATGAGACGTTACCTCAATGACACGTTCTCAACGGTCCTTAAATAACTTGTATGAGACGGCATTACCACATCCTACTCCACATGTATGTGCAATGTTGTGGTTTAACACCGCCTCACAGTTGTCTTCCTTTAGGGTTGGCAAAAGACAGCGAATCAACATCCTTTTATATACCTTGATACAATGTTTGGATTTAGACATTGCTGCACCATACCATATTATGTCATGATGCAGTGAACCAAGAAACAATTAATGCAAGGTTAGTTTAAAAACGATGCCCATGGGGCAACATTTAACAACTTCCCAGATTAATCACTAATTTGTTATGACTCGTAGTCTTGAAGAGCAACTGTTGACTTTTAAAATGGTAAAGTTATGAGACCATGTTTGATTATTTTTTTCTAGATTAACAATCTGGGGAATTCCTGTATGCATTCATTGAGCACTGACGTTCTAATAATTACTCGGAGGGAATAACTGAATGTGGAATGAACGTGTGAACCCAGAAGTGACAATATATTGGTACTCTATTTGCACTCATGCATGTAAACACACACACACACACACACAGACATAAATAGAGACATACATGGATTACATAAATAGTCCTCATTCTTTCCTAGAATATATCATAGTCAAAATATTCAGATAACCAGCATTATTTTATGGAAATGAGTCATGAAACATGTTCAAAAGATTTGAAAAAGTATAGAATAGTGGGGGTTGAAAGCAGCACGGCAACTGAAGGACAAACATATCAAGTAAAGCTGACAAATCACACTGAATGAAAGAAAAGGTGAGGAGAGAGAGAGGGGGGGGGAGGGGAGGAACAGACAGAGACAATATATGCGTGAGGCAATGAGTAATCATCAAAGGAAAATACGAGAAGTGTAATTGTTTTGATGTTATAAGACAGTTTGCTCTCAGTGATATTCATATGAATTATGCTCATAGCTCTGTCTTTCCACACTGAACACATGTTTCCACTGAGGCAAGAACCACACTGGATATTGGGTATATCATTTGGAATGTTAGATATTGGGTATATCATTTGGAATGTTGGATATTGGGTATATCATTTGGAATGTTGGATATTGGGTATATCATTTGGAATGTTAGATATTGGGTATATCATTTGGAATGTTGGATATTGGGTATATCATTTGGAATGTTGGATATTGGGTATATCATTTGGAATGTTAGATATTGGGTATATCATTTGGAATGTTGGATATTGGGTATATCATTTGGAATGTTAGATATTGGGTATATAATTTAAAATGTTGTATATTTGGTATATCATTTGGAATGTTAGATCTTTTTTTATGGAAATGAGTCATGAAACATGTTCAAAGGATTTGAAAAAGTAGCGAATAGTGGAGGTTGAAAGTAGCACGGCAACTGAAGGACAAACTTCTGAAGTAAAGCTGACAAATCACACTGAATGAAAGAATGGTGACACGACAAGGAGAGAGAGAGAGAGAGAGAGCGATAGAGAGAGAGAGCGAGAGAGAGAGAGAGAGAGAGAGAGAGAGAGCAAGAGAGAGAGAGAGAGAGAGAGCGATAGAGAGAGAGCGAGAGAGAGAGAGAGAGAGAGAGAGAGAGAGAGCAAGAGAGAGAGAGAGAGAGATTTATTCATCATTTAGATTGGTGGATATGGTGGGTATATCATGGGTGGGTGGTGGGTGGGCGGTGGTGGGTATATCATTTAGGATGGTGGATATTACCACTTTGTACCCTCTCGTCGCAACCTACGTACCCTGTCCCCCACCACCCTCTCTTCCTCTGTCTTATCCTCCCTACCATCTGTTGAAACCTTCTCCCTTCCATCCAACAATTCAGCATCCTCCACCCTCCTGTCCGCTCTCTCCTCATCCTTCAACGCCCTCTGTCCACTGACCTTGAAGCCAGCACGATCCTCTCCACGCACTCCCTGGCTCTCTGAAACCCGACATGCTTGTAGAATAGAGCTCAGGGCAGCTGAGAGGAGATGGAGAAAAACTGGCCTCCCTAATGACCTAAACCTTTATCACTCTCTCCTCTCCAACTACGCCTCCTCTGCAGCAGCTGCTAAAGCATCCTACTACCATTCCAAAATACAATCGTCTGCCGCTAATCCTAAGAAACTGTTCTCCACATTGTCCATTATCATTTGGAATGTTGGATATTGGGTATATCATTTGGAATGTTGGATATTGGGTATATTGTAGAATTTGGAATGTTGGATTCATTGATAATTGTTTTCTCATCTTTCAAGGAGGGCTGTGGACTGTGAGTCTGTTCCACTCATTCTGTATCACTGTTTATTCCTCTCCCATGGTACTACAATACTACCACCTGAGTGTTCAGTTTGTCTCACCAGCCATGTTCATGTTCATGTTCATGTTCAACAGCTTTTAAATGCACTTAACATAACAACTACAGGAGGTGTCCATCACACAAAGCACTCAACTTTAAACTCAAAGATATCAAAAAAGAACTTCTATAGACAGCCTTAGTGCAAGCTGCTAGCCCTTCTCATGACATGCAATGGATTCAGTGAGTAATCCCCATTGCTACCTAGTTAGTGTAGACTAGTGGGGATAACTCACCGAATCCATTGCATTGCAATAAGTTAGTGAGTGTGTCATTGATTTTAAAAAAAAAATGTATTTACATTTTACAGAATAAAAGTCCAAACATTTCGATTGGTTGCCGACTTGTTCCCGCTTTTACCAGCTGCCACCGTCACATAAACCTGTCCAGACCCCATCCCGACTGGACTAAGTTACTGGTATCGCCACTGATTTCCCAAAACGATTCGATTCCGATTCACAGCTCCAGATTCGATTCGATTCACGATTCGATTCGATTCGATTCGATTCCGATTCGATCTAGTTACAATATACATTTTTTGCTTGAATATGAAAGAGATTCTCCGAACTAATGCTATAAATGGTTCAAGGAACCCTATAACATGTAGCATTGTTAAACATATCAATGAATTGACTCCAAAGCAGTTACATCAATGTACTTTTTATTTACATATGACTTTGCTTTTGTCCAGCTCATCTCTATCGTCACATTTTTTAAATCCAAAATGCACCCAGACATCTGACTTTAAGCCTGGTGGTGACTTGAGTGTCCCTGCCATCGCCATGTTTTTAGATTTTAGTGTTGAGACCTCACGTTGCGTGAGATATGATAAATTATTGTAGCGCGAGATCTGGCCACGAGATCTCGTTGCGGGTTGAAGCTGCAAGCAAAAAAAAAAAAAAAAAAAAAATCGATCTCGGGATTTATGAATCGATAAATCGCTCATTTAATGAAGATTATTTCATTTTTTGAACCCAGCCCTACTGGTAAGTATGGGAGGGCTATACCCTGGTAATACAGGTAATGCATTACATCTCTCTTACAGGTTATAATGAAGGTAATTATTTCAATGATATGACTCTATCTATAGCTGGAACTGCTTGGTCATAGATTCACGTTCGGTACTGCATTATCACCAATACGCATAACTGATCTCATACAGACACATTGCCTCCCCATTCCGCACACAACCTCTTTAGGTCTCGCTGCACGACGACGTACGTCTGTTCGCTTTTGAACAGAACAGTTTGTTCAATTTGTTCCATTAAAACAACAGCGCTATAACCGTCGAGCGACCCCAACAGAGGGATGTGCTATGATGACTTCCAATAAAGGTAACATGATTATGCGTCGTAATACTCTGTCATTATTTCCAATGAGCACATATAATGAGGGCACCGCAGGGCTAGATTCAGCACAAGCAGGCTCGTGAGAATACTAGACAGGGTTTGTGGCGAGGTAACCGGCACAGTGAAAAAGGGGTAACCTTTTCCCACATCCCACAATGAGCCCAACAGTACTATAGATCTCCCACTCATCTGTCAATGAGAACAGAGAACAGAGGAGTACAGGAGATAGAGAGAGAGAGACAGGGGGGGGTGGGGCGGGTGGGTGGGGGGGAGGGAGGGAGGGGAGCGAGTGGATGTGTAAACAAGGCCAGGAAAAGAAAGTAAAGGGAGTGTTTTTTTGGGGGGGACACAGCCGCAAAGGTGGATGTGAGGGCAACAGACGCTTCATTAGCAGCAGTCCTCCGCCGTTGCGCAATGCCACTGACAGTTGGTACACCGCATCTGCATCGGAGCGTCTAAACTCTATCGAATGACCACGGAGCGTGAAGCAGAAAAGACAAGGTGGGATTGCATTCTAACGCCTTAGATTAAACTGATCAATAATGCCCATTAGAGTTCTAGCGGGAGGGGAGGGAAAAGGGAGGGGGAGAAAGGGGATGATCGAAAATGAAGAAGAAATAGAGACTGGAGTGATGAGAAGAAAGGAGAAGGGGATATAAGGGGGAGAGAGAGAGAATGAGAGGGTTGTGGGAGGACGCAGGTGGAAAGTATGCCGGTGTTGGTCAGAGAGAGAGAGAGAGAGAGAGAGAGAAAGGGAAAGAGAGAGAGAGAGAGAGAGGGAGGGAGAGCAGGAGAGAGAGACAGAGAGAGAGAGAGAAAGGGAGAGAGAGTGAGAGGGAGAGAGAGAGAGAGACAAAGAGAGAGAAAGCGAGGGAAAGGTTAAGAGAAGGAGATAGAGAGAGAGAGGGAGAGGGGGAGAGAAGGAGATAGAGAGAGAGAGAGACAAAGAGAGAGAAAGCGAGGGAAAGGTTAAGAGAAGGAGATAGAGAGAGAGAGGGAGAGGGGGAGAGAAGGAGATAGAGAGAGAGAGGGAGAGGAGGGGGAGAGAAGGAGATAGAGAGAGAGAGAGGGAGAGGGGAAGAGAAGGAGATAGAGAGAGAGAGGGAGAGGGGGAGAGAAGGAGATAGAGAGAGAGGGAGAGGGGGAGAGAAGGAGATAGAGAGAAAGAGAGACAAAGAGAGAGAAAGCGAGGGAAAGGTTAAGAGAAGGAGATAGAGAGAGAGAGGGAGAGGGGGAGAGAAGGAGATAGAGAGAGAGAGGGAGAGAGGGGGAGAGAAGGAGATAGAGAGAGAGAGGGAGAGGAGGGAGAGAGAAGGAGATAGAGAGAGAGAGGGAGAGGAGGGGGAGAGAAGGAGATAGAGAGAGAGAGAGAGAGAGAGGGGGAGAGAAGGAGATAGAGAGAGAGAGGGAGAGGAGGGGGAGAGAAGGAGATAGAGAGAGAGAGGGAGAGGAGGGGGAGAGAAGGAGATAGAGAGAGACAGAGTGAAGGGTGAAGCCAGGGCTAACACGGCAGTCGTGTGAAAGGAAAACAACATCTCTCCCAGCCTCTGATTTCCCTGGAGAAAAACGGAGAGGGGGGATGGGGAGCGTGAGTGGAGAAAGGCCATTTGGCCTTGGCCTAAGAGTATCCCTTTCTCTCTCTTCCTCTCCCTCTATCTCTCTCTCTCTCCACCGCCCTCCCTGCTGGACGTCAGAATGCCCAACCATCACCACACTGCATCTCTCTTTATCCATCTCTATCTCTACTCAATCCCTCCCACGTGGATCTATCTATCCGGTCTTTAACGAGGTAGCCGCTAGTTTTTTACACCTGAAAATAATGACCACTGGATGCACGTTCCCATCTCATTACCTCGCTGATGAGGTTGGACCTCCATCCTTCTCGACAATACTCCAATACTCTACCTACTGTACAGTGCCTGCTACACCCCCCCCCCGACACACACACACACACATACACACACACACACCCCTGTGTTGATCCTCTGCTAATGGTGCACATTAGTGGTCAGATCATGTTGATGAAAATGACAGACTTATCACTCAGGGGTAGGACTGTAGCACCATGGAAGAGGCAATAGAGAGTGATACTGGCTGAGTAGAACAGACGAACACAAAGCTCACATTAGAGCCTTAGAGCCTTATCTGTCTTTCTCTCTCTCTCTCTCTCTCTCTCTCTCTCTCTCTCTCTCTCTCTCTCTCTCTCTCCCCCCCCCCCACCCCTCTCTCTCTCTCTGTCCCACCCTCCCCCTCCCCTCTCTCTCTCTCTCTCTCTCTCTCTCTCTCTCTCTCTCTCTCTCTCCCAGGCCCCACTCCCGGCTCGCATCACTCAGTGATGTGTTATGCTTAGAGCTTCGCCTTGCGACACCAGAACAATGCCAGTGTTGCAGAGAGAGAGGAGATTGATGAACACGGCTCAGCAACGTGGCAATTGACCGCTCCCTTATCTGGGTTTCGGATGAACGCTCTGTACTTCCCCATTATTCTCCATCTTTGGAGGGAAGTGGATCAGAATGAACACAACGGTTCACATGTCCGTGAACAAGGTAGGCCCAGACACAGCTCGACGGTTAGCTCGAGACCTCGACTCAAATATTACTGTATCACTTCCATATCGCCGTCAGCTGCGCGGAACTGACAATGCATAGGCAATGTTGCGTGGTCAAGGTAACCTGTGTGAATTGACACACAAGCGCATCTCGTTTATGCGTGGGCACATTATGTGACGGCAGCTGGTGTAAGGGGGAACAAGTCGAAAAATGTAACCCACCAAATGCATGGCATTGCAATATTTTGGCTCGACTAGCGAGTGTGTCATTGATTTCCAACAACGTTTCAGTAACACAATGACAACGATGGTCCTTACCGGGTCGTGGAGGCAGGCGACAAAACCTTTGTTATGGACATGGGGGGTAGTAAGGAACATGGGGGGTAGTATAGTAAGGAACATGGGGGGTAGTAAGGAACATGGGGGGTAGTAAGGAACATGGGGGGTAGTATAGTAAGGAACATGGGGGGTAGTAAGGAACATGGGGGGTAGTAAGGAACATGGGGGGTAGTAAGGCACATGGGGGGTAGTAAGGAACATGGGGGGTAGTAAGGAACATGGGGGGTAGTAAGGAACATGGGGGGTAGTAAGGAACATGGGGGGTAGGAAGGAACATGGGGGGTAGTAAGGAACATGGGGGGTAGTAAGGAACATGGGGGGTAGTAAGAAACGCGTCTCAGCGGACCGCCTTAAGCCAGCTCATCTGGACTTGGACCGCCCCGTTGAGGGTCCCCAACGCCGACCCTGGCTCCTGCGGACCCCCTGTCCCTGGCCATTTTTTGAGGCAGGTTCTTGTGAATTCTGAGGGGACGTGTGGATGTGTAGTGACCACTCGCTAGCGGGACAAGACATTCATAATTCACGGCGTTCTAGCCCATGTTTAAACACTGTTGTTCTGTTTGTTGGTACTACATCACCCGTGCCTCTTAGCGGGTGATGACGTAATGTAAGTGGGACGAAGGAGAGTGAATGTGGCTGTTGTCAGTACGAATGCAGAGTAGTGTGAAAATAAAGCGGATGTTTTTTTCCCTCTACCGGCAAAACGACTACGTCTGTCCTGTTACTGCTGTCACTCCTACAGTGCTTTGAATCAATGCTCTTTTAAAGGTGATTTAAAATCAATGAAGTCACCACCCACAAACACACATGGCTTTACTGAATCAATGACACACTAGTCAGGACAACAATGGATTCGGTTGAGTAAATTTGGTCGGTTCCCGACATGTTCCCCCTTTTCACCAGATGCCGTCACATATACAGTAGATATGAATGAGCACCTAGAGGGCCACAGGTGGGCCGCGCAGCCCATCTGTCTCACGTCCGTTTGATCGAAACCAGAAGACAGCTGTGATCGTGTCACAGCGTCGTAACGAACGTAGCACAAGTCTTCATGTCACGTACGACACGTATGCTCACACCTCCGCAAAGGTCCAGCCACATGTCAACCCCTGACTCACAGCGACACTGGACAAGTTGTGGAACAATCCTGGTTTGCATACACGGTACAACGCCCACCGACACACAGCTGTCACTACGAACGGGCGGTGTAGTTCACACTGAGTGTGCGTCATTGCAGTGGAGACAGGCTTTCTAAAAACCAAGCATGGGGGAAAGGCCTGGAGGCTGGCACAGATGGCATTTAACAGCAAAACTTTACAATCCTGTTCACAGCACGGTTACCTCAGGGGGGTACGGAATCGCTTCCAGGAGACACGAACAACATTAATGAGGCAGGGAAAGTGTACAGTATGTGTGGGTCTGTGTCTGTGTCTGTGTCTGTGTCTGTCTGTGTGTGTGTGTGTGTTTGTGCGTGTGCGGTACAGACAGAGTGAAAGAGAGAGACAGCATGAAGTAGAAAGCTAGTCTAAACCGGGGGTACGGGGGTGTTGGTTTCAAGTGAGCATGACTAACTCTCACCCTTCATCTTTCCCATCATCGCGTCCATAAATACTTCAACAAGCCATCTGGATGGCGAAAAACAAGCCCTCCTCATCAGACCGATCTGGGATTTTGCTCGGACACACACAAAAAACAAGTCAAACATCCTCTTCGCCCGCCTAAAAGTGGACCTGTCACTGTGTTGACATGCTTGTCATCGAACCTGACAGTGTACCACGCGGAGCCCCGTACGACTCGTGTCACGAAACAGGGGTTGAAGCTGTTAGGCTTGTAGGACCGACACTGTGTTTTCTAACTTGGCCGACTTCCTCAGGGAG
>NC_137690.1:66730819-66740819 GCF_963989245.1 Nansenia antarctica
TAGTATCATTGGCTTTGCAGAACAAACAATGGCTCTTCTCTCTCTGTCTCTCTCAACCTGCCACATGCACTGCGCATGACTCACACATTCACACTCACACACCTTTCTCTCTCACATAAACACACACACACACACACACACACATACACACACACACACAGAAACACACACACACACACATACACACACAAACACACACACACACACATACACACACATACACACACACACACAAATACCGGTAGGTGCAATTACAATTGTTGATCATATCCATAACCAAACAGCATCTGCTGCACATGAGATGTGTTTAGTGCGGTTGTCCAACGTGCGATTGCATTTAAATTACATATTAGTATGGTAATGAATGTAGGCCCTACTGTAACAGTGATCGCACTAAAGACAATTACTTACATTTTTTTTTTCTCCAAATCATTTAAACACGTTACCCGAAACTATCGCTCAATTTCTCAAAACTCTAAACTCACTGAACAGAAAAGAGTTAACCATTTTGTCAAAAGTACAAAATCTCTTCTCAAAACGGATTCTTTCCACCGCAACGATACACACAGCTATCATATGAATACCTCTCACTGAGTGTCCATAAAACACTGGTGTGCTACATTTAAAACACTACCATCAAAATAGTGTTTATATAATATGTTTTGGCTTCATGAGGCCATGTTACATACTCAAATATACACGTTTGTCTATCTAATGAGCTCCAGTTGGGCTAAACTCACAACCCAGCTTCCCAGGGTCATACTGTAAACTTAGACAGGCAAATCTCACGGTAATTGCACTGATAAGTAAAATGAAAAACACTACAGTAAAACAGACATATTGGCTCGCCTTCCTCTTCGCTTCCTCTTCCTCCTCCTCCTTTTGCTCTCACTTTCACTCTCACTCTCACTCTTCCTCTCTGTTCTCCAAGCTGCTCCATCCCCCCCCCAACAGCATCAACTGAGGCCTGTGTGGCATTTAGAAGGCCGGTGTTTTCCAGGTGACCGAAGTGTGCTAAATGATGCAATTTGTGCTACAGAGTTTTGCAAGAAATGTGATTTAGAATTTCTATGTGAGTGAAAACAATGGGATTGCGCTTTAGCAGTCTGGAGTCTTGTTGTTGATACGCAAGCTTCATGTTTTTATGACTTGTGTGCATAGTTCCATTTCTTGCGTGTATACAATGGAGAACACACAACATCAGACACCATAGCTAGGCCTCTTTGTGGCTCTTTAGGATCCTCAGAGCTGTTTAATCCTGAGTGCAGCGGCAGCAGCGTTGTTTACCTCTCCCTCTCAGAGCGGAGCTGCTCCCTGGCCTCTTCCTTATCATCCTTCTGAAGGGGGGATGATACACAGGCCTATGATTGGACTATAATGACAGGCTAGTATACCGGGTCTCACTCTGATTGGGTGCTTGAAACATCCCCTTTGCTCTTCACTCCTCTGTTCCCACTCCCACGGCTCTCTCACCCTCTTCCTGGTCACCTCTAGTGTTGTTTGTCCTATCACAACGTGGAATGTATGCAAGTTGATCATGACACATCGCACATTGCACGTCAATTCAGGTTCATTTAAGGGCTGAGTTACATAGAATAATCTGTTTGATGATCCTCTCTGCATATGATCATACTACATTACAATAATCACAATACATTTAAGATGAAGGCAACAAATGCACAATTAAACAACGTGGGGATATATGTATATATATATATATATATATATATATTGATGCCATCTGAAGGAGAGAAGTGCTAATGAGAGTGAGTGTAATTAATTCCGGGAACACATACTGTAAGATTAGATTCGATTCAACCTTTGGTCAATGCACATGAGTACAACGAAGCATATGTTTTGCTCTAGGCACAGGGTCAGGCATAGTCATCCCCCGGAGCAATTAGGGGTTATGTGCCTTGCTTAAGGGCACAATGGCAGTGGTAGGCACCTGATATGATGCCAGCAACCCTGCAGTCACCAGCTCACCTGCAGCTCCCTCCTGAGGCGGGGATCGTAACAACGACCTTCCGATTGCTAGCCGGCCTCTCTAACCTTCAGGCTACCTGCCACCACTTTGTAATGGTGTCAATGTGTGTGTGTGTGTGTGTGTGTGTGTGTGTGTGTTTCTATGTGTGTGCGTGCGTGCGTGCCTGCGTGCATGTGTGCGTGCATGTGTGCGTGTGTTAGGGGATGCATTAAGATTAATCGATTTATCAATGTTTGACCTTCAGATGGATACAAAAACAGGGAATGAAGGCACAGCCAGTATGCGTGAGATATTAAAATAATGTATGTGGGCTTGTTTTTCCTACCTGGCTCAAGTTCATCGATTCATCCACTCTCGGCCTGTGTTTTTTCTCAATGGATGGCATGTACGGTACGCTGAGCACCAATTTCCAGTTCCTTCATGAAAGATAATCAGTGCCCAGCTCAGGAAGATGGAAGGGGAATGCTCTACCTCTGTGCTGACAAGATGGCTATAACGATTGATAAGTGGACCTCTGGCTCCTGCATAACCCTTACCTGTCACCTTATTCATGATTGAAGAGAGATGAGTATAGTGTTAGGCGTAAGCAATGCCAGGCCATTGTGAGTCATTGACACGCAAGTGAACTACAGTCCACCCAATGGATAATGGATTCCTACTAGAGATGTGATTGGTGCAGTGAATCCAGGAAATGCTGTTAATGGACTCTGATATAACATTCATAGTAACGTCTAATTGGTGGCATGCAGTCCAACATGTTTTACATGGATTTCAATAGGGAAACGTGCTTTTTGGCACAAACCACTGCAGTGCCCTGCAGTTCTCCCCAAGGCCATGTGGTATAATCACCTTCAACATCTCTTGACAGTAATGCTCCGGTGTATGTGTGTGTGTGTGTGTGTGTGTGTGTGTGTGTGTGTGTGTGTGTGTGTGTCTGTGTGTGTGTGTGCGCACGTGTGCTTTGAGAGAGAGATTTTTTACAAGCTCCTTTCCTGATGCGAGGAGGACATGTGAGAACAGCGTCATGAGTCAATGCTCAGAGCCACGAGACGAGGAAGAGAAACACCCGAAACATACAGAATCAGAGAGTAAGCAAAAACACACACACATGCGCGCGCACGCACACACACACACATCCTTTGTCCTTTCACAATAACACTCAGAGCCACTCTTTCTTACTGTCTCGCTTCATTCCCTTCACATGAACCCCATTCCCAGGGGATGAAATGTTTGTATATCGATCACATTTGATTTACACAGAGACAGGGTTACATTTCACAGTATGATGGCCAAAGAGCTTTACATCAGCAGATGGTTCAGCCCCTCATATCCAGAGCCACAGCCTGTTTACCACAGCAGCGGCTGTAGCTATCTCAGTGCTCAGGTGTTAGAGATGTGCAGACGGAGTCATCCCAATCTATCACAGGTAAACCTATATTTACAACCAGTGGGAGATAGAGCATCCACCAGCGCCTTAGCAATGTTTCACACAGCCTCCCAGCACACACTTTATCACACCAAACACTCCCAACTCATCTCATCCCATGCAACGGTTCCCCTTTCTAAACAAATAGAGCTTGCAAAGAGGTGCAGTGCATTCTGGGAGAGTAACGAGATCCAGTCAGAGTTACACAAGCAAAAAAGCAGTTATGTAAGCTGTGTGCGCAAAAGAAATGTAGGAGGCTAAAGAAGTGGGAAACTCCTACCTAACCCCCCCCCCCCCCCCTCCATTTCTAGTGAACCATCTCTAGTGAATTTTCCTTTCAAGTACATTAACACAAGTGTATAATGTGTCATGCTCACAGGAGGTATGCCTGCTGAAATGTACTGTTGGGACAGTAAAAAACAAAAATGGCAGAACACTTTTCTCTCTAGAAAAAGCTACCTACACTGGGTTGTATAACCCTGATATAAAAAAGAATAATACTCAAACTAGCCTTGGAAGTAGACCACCACCTACTCCTACAGAGAAGCGTTTTTATCCGCAAAATAGAAGTAAGTAGTACAGACAAACATAATCCAATCATTCGACCATTCCATTTGTAAATGTGCAGAACAGTTTCCCATTTTGTTATTACTGAAAAGCGACTCTGTTTTGAAAGGGCAGCCTGACGTCGCGGGGCCACGATGTCACCGGAGGACTATGGCCCAGTATGTACGATTTGTTATGACAGATACAGCCGTTCATTCAGGCTGTAATGTGTAATGGAGCCATGGCTGACAAAAGGACTCATTCACAGTATGTTGACAGAGGTACAATCAGAGAAAAAAAGAGAGAAGAAAAGAGAAGAAGAGAGACGCAAATGCAGTATCTTACACATATTACTCACAATTACTGTAACACACAAAAGTACCGCAGAGTGGACTTGATACACATCGTATTGGGCTGCGACGCTGCAATGTAATCGTCTTAACGAATCTGTGAGTCCTTATCTTTGTTGCAAGTGGGATGTATTGTTCCAAGGGCAGCGGTTTATACTTGGGCTGTTCCCAACATGTGTAGCCTGAGGAGGTTACAGCAATGTAGCCTGTTATTTAGTTATTTAGCAATGGCTGGCGATGGCCCAGGATGCTTTCTATTCAGTCAGTTTTGTGATTAGTCATCCTGTTAATCCCTGCTCTGAGAGTTAATGTTGCGGTGTTGTTGTTGTTGTTGTTGATAATACTGTCTAATCTTGGGCGTTGGGAGAGACAATGAAAACAGCAAACGCATACCTCCGGGCACCCCCTCTCCCCACAATTATCATTGGGCCTCTGTCATTCTGTGTGTGTGTGTGTGTGTGTGTGTGTGTGTGTGTGTGTGTGTGTGATGAGAGAGAGAGAGATGTACTATAGTCTATACTGTTTAAGGCCTGGGAGTGTTAATGTCAGTCTAATCACCAGTGAGAGTGACAGTGAGGAAAGAAGTAAACACTAGCAGGTTGTTTGTGTATGTGTGTGAGTGTGTGTGTGTGTGTGTGTGTGTGTGTGTGTGTGTGTGTGTGTGTGTGTGTGTGTGCGTGCGTGTGTGTGGGTGGGTGGCGGGGGAGCGCGGGGGGGGGGGCGTCTGGAGCTCCGGAGTGTGGAAATGCTGCCAGGCTGCCACCGACCGTCTTCGTGCTCGAGTGGTCGAGCCTGGGCAGTCAGGGCGGGCCTGGCTCACCACACACAATCAGCCAGGTTATTTTAGGACTCCCAGGGAAGTGCAGGGGCACCTCGGAGAGCTTCCCAATCCCCACATGGCTTTATGTAGCATGACGGTTTCAAATGAAAGTGCCCCGCCATCTGGGGTCACTCTATTAATTTGTAGATGCAGACACATCCTCGGGGGGGGGGGGGGGAGCTGGTGCTGCTCGCTGCATCCCTTAGGCGTCGGCTACAATTGTTATTGACTGCAGAGCTCAGTGGAGGGGTCCTCGGAGGAGGAAGGGGAGGAACATTTTAAACATTTCAAAATGTATGGTTTTCGATATATTCAATCATGAAATACCAGATTAAAACCAACTGTTTCGCAATGTATGTTTCTCAGTAGTCTCAACGGCCCCCTCTAGGGTAGCAATTAGGGTGTAGCCGGAGGACAGCTATTTTTCCTCCTCCTCTGGTGACATGGACTATTGGATGGACATGGATTGTTTTATAGCTGTTAGCTATCTGCAACTCCTCGGAATGAGGGGGAAGCTTACGCCTTAATAAGGGTATTGCCACCGGGGCCCTCCGATGTCTCTCTGCTGGCTTCTGCTTCCATGACTGTAAACATTGATCTGAATTGCAGGTTACAGTGTGTCAGTTCTAACTATCGTTAATATGGTGACAATGATGTAGGCTGTGTAGCAGTTCTTACAGCAGTTATGGTAAGACGTTTGGCTTGGGGAGTTTTTTTTTTGTTCTCAGGCGAAGGGAAAAGAGAGGAGAGGAGGAGAGTGTGTGTGGAGGCTAAGAAGATATTATACAACAAGCAAGGTTATGATGCTTTAAATGGCTGTTATAAAAGTGAACTGTGTGTACGGGTGGTGAGCTATGGAGGCAAAAGTGTGTAAGGCGGTATTGAATGTGTCACTGTCACTATGATTACTCCAATGTATCCCTCCACCTGCAACTAATGTACAGTACCTTACATAAGAGACCAATAGAAGACTCCAAAGGCAAATGCAAAGCCTAGAATCAATACTAGACATTGACAGCTCTCTTATGCCTGCACAAATTATGTGACGGAACACAGCGGTCGAACCAGGAACACCTGTCAAGCCAATTGTCCTATTACTTTTGATGCCCTGAAATAGGGGGACTATGTATTGTATATAAATGTCTAAATGGTGAAACCAATGTACACGAATAAAAGCTGAGAACCTAAACTTGAACCTCATAGTAATTGTTTGATTTCAAATTCAAACTTTTGGAGAAAAATGCTTGACAGGTCCCATTACTTTAGCAAGGGTAGGCTAGGTTGTAGCAACTCCATAGGGTGGCAAATTCAAGTATCATGCCAAAGGAGGCCTATGCAGTAAATATGTAGAATCGAATCCCTAGAATCCAACTTTCCAGAACTATCCACTGATATTATTACAGTCCTTGGGTTTGAGAAAGGTGCTATATAAATCTAAGATATTATTATTATTATTATTATTATTATTAGTCCATGATTACATGCGGAGTAGTCACTGTTAGTCGCCGGTTCAGTTCAGTGTTAAGCACGATGTGATGAAACTGTATTGTTAAAACCAGAATGTCATTTTACAAACAGTATAAATACATTGATTGATTTAAGGTGTTGGTCAGAGCTGCAAATGTCAGTGCTGTGAATATAGAGATCCTTCTTCAATGTGTTTCGGTGTGGGTTTGTGTCTGTTTCCTGATGTGTTGCTAACATGCTCAGCCCTGCCAAGTCCCCAAGGTGTTCATTATAGCAGTGCTTCAGTACAACAGCCATCAACAAGGGACGTATGGGTAGAAAGGCATGCGGGAATCGCACGCACAGGATCCAAGGCTCTTTTAAAGCCCTGCAACACACCAGCCATGAAGACTGGAATCTCACTCTTATCTAACTCTGCATGCATACCCAGTCTACTTTATTGGCATGGCAACAAACTTCATTCACATGACCATAAACTATATCAGTGCGACCCTAAAGTTTATTGGCGAGACTACAAACTTGTCATAAAGTTGGGACCAAGTAATAATATTTGTCTTCATATAAAAAGTATTAGACAAGTAGACAAATTAACATCAACTGAATAGAGAAAACACCCACGCAATAAACATACATTACCTCATAGCACGCAACTCACTGAAACCACTAAGCATATGGCTGGGGAAAAAAGAAACATATACATAAATAATTCTCTCCAGAAGATATTTCAAAGGGAACACATGAGGGAGGAGGAGTAGTCAGGTCTATCTACAAACCTAATCAACTGATATTCTCAGGGGCTTCGTCGATGCCCAGATGTATTGCATGAAGAAGATGAAAACAGAGATGGACACCTGGGAGAAGCTATTCAATCTGGAGCAGCGGTACATCCATAAACACGCTAGTTGGTCTGAGCAAAGATGAGAAGAGACTTAATTAAAAGGGGTTCATCAGTATATTTCCCCGGACGTGTCTGTCCATGCTTTACTCAACATACCTTGGGCGTGTCGACAACAACCGCCCTGGGATATGGGAAAGATCCCTGGGAATTGGGGGGAGAGGAGAAAAGAGGAGACATTGCGGAAAGGAGTCGTAATTAAAATTGCCCACCTTTGGCTTTCAACTCCTGGCTAGCACTCGCTAGGCCCGCTTATATTATTAAGAGGTCGACTAGACGGTGCTGAGATGGCCCCAGATTCACCTGCAACGTGCTGGAAGTTCCCACAGCGTTGTGGATAAAACAGATCTATATCTCTGATATACAACACTACTGAGCAGAGCTCTACAATAACCAACATTATCAGCTGCCTCGATGATGACAAAACGAACAACAGGGACAGCGGGATATCTCCTCTCCTCAGACCCCCAGAAGTGAGACAAGGATAGGAGGACCGTGAGGACCATTGAAGCACACTGAAGCCCAGTGAGAAGAAAAAAGGGAGAAAAAAAAGGCCAATGAGATCAGACAGACAGAGAGAGCAACAAAAACAAAGTCTTCAGTTGAGTGCCAACTATGTTACACAACTAAGCCCACATGTACTGGGAGATTCCGTTTGAAGCGTTGGCAGAGTGGCGAGGGGTGTTAGAGAGCGGGGACCTCTGGGAAGTTGTTGTGAAGTGTGGACGGTCTCTGGGGTCTTCTTCCTCTCTCTCATCAAGCAGTTGCCCCCATCAACAAGCTGCTTGCTTGGCCATTGGGCATGGAATGTGAGGAGGAGACGCATTCCCTTTCTAGTTGGCCCTTGTATCGTTTCCTGTCAGATCCGTCCCACCAGGGCGTTGCTATCCCGCGGCCAATGTGAGCCATCCAATAGACACGAGTGCTGGTCGACACCACGGGGATACCGAAACCCTGCGGAACCGTCGCTGCTTGGACATGCTGAGGTGTGCTGGTAGGGTCTGTTTCCACCCCATTAGCAATGCTGAGCTGTGATTGGCAGACTGGGCCAGTCTCCCCCAGGCGGGTCAGCAGCACTCACCGGAGAGCCAATCAATCACAGTTTGGGTTAATTAACCAGCAGGAGACGAGCCAGGAGCTCTCAGTTTCTGTTCCCCTCCCTGGATGACTTGAGAACGAGAAAGAGGGGGGAGGGGGGGGTGTATGTTTGAAAGCGTTTAGTGTGTGTGTGTGTGTGTGTGTGTGTGTGTGTGTGTGTGTGTGTGTGTACGCCAACTATATTTGCCAGGACAGTGAGTTTAAGATCTTCCCTGTGGGTCTGCCGACTGTGCAATAAGAGTCTCTTCCCATTGTCTGTTCATTATGATGGGTTTGGGAGCTCAGCCTGGGCGGGCGGTGTGACTGAGTACAAGGAAAATCAATGCAGACCCCGAACCAACCCTCATTAGTGTCTGCTAGCCAATGTTGCTATCATTAGCATTAGTCCAATCCTCAATCTCCCTGATAGCCAGAGAATGCCTCTTTATTGGATTGTCTAACACTAAAGCTAGTGGAGAGAACCTGGCATCTGTTTTGTGGGATTGTTTCCCCTGGCCATCGATATATGTGAAGGCAGCTGGTGAAAGGGGGAACAAGTTGGCAACCAATCAAACTGTTCAGACTTTTATTCTGAAAAATTTAGATAAATGTCAACGTTGTTGAATTTCTCACCGAATCCATTGCATTGCAATTGCAACGTTGAAATGTATTTACATCTTTCAGAATAAAAGTCTGAACATTTGTCGGTTGCTGACTTGTTCCCCCTTTCACCAGCAGCTGTCACATAGATCCCCTACCCAAGCGTATCTGCTATTGTCTCAATCTATCTATCCTAGCAGGCTACCAGTGTTTACATCCCTCCCTCTGTCAATTCATTTACCTGTCCATCCTCCCTCCAATTCAATTTGGAACCTCTCTGTTTACAAACTGGCAGGATGTCCCAGTATTGTATTTTCTCCCAAAATACACTTGTTTCAAAGTAAATTGCGGAGGGAGTCATCATCCTTCCCTCCTTCTCTACTTCTCTCCATCGTCCATCTGCAGTGCCAGTCACACTCTATCTCAAAGGACCACCCTCACCATCTGTCAACCCATGTCTATGTTCTAAGTTCTGTGTTGCTGCGTTTCACTCACAGAGCTTCAGGCAAGTCTATTGCTAGTGGTCCCATCAGTGTTTTTAATGCTGTCTAACCGGGTCGTCCTGCATGGTCTCCCCCTCTGGTGCAACTTTGCCATTCTCACCACCCTTGACGCTCCATTAAGTTACATACGTCCAGATGAGAGAAGCCGCCAACTCTTAGTCCAGACACTTCTGACTTTGTGATCTCCCGCCGTGACTACAGCAACGCACTCTTGGCCGGGCTCAGGATCAGACCCCTGCAGCTCATCCAGAACGGTGCTGCCCGCCTGGTGTCTAATCTCCCCAAGTTCTCCTATCACCCCCCTCCTTCGCACCCTTCACTGGCTCCCG
>NC_137690.1:66745819-66750819 GCF_963989245.1 Nansenia antarctica
ACTCTCCCTCTCTCTCTCTCGCGCGCGCGCTCGCTCCCCTCTCCGCTCGCTCACTTTTCACTCCTTCGCTGCCTGACTACAGCGAGCGACTCGCCTCTATGCAGCATCAGTGCTCACTGCCCGCTGAGCGAGCGCACAGAAACCCAAGAAGAGTTAATGCCATAGCCATGACATACAGTGAGCTTAGAATTATAAGGTTCTATCTCAATTTTTGTCAAAATTTAGTTTTTTTACATAATCTGATCCATTAGGTGTTTATTAATGCCTGTGTGGTGTTATTTTTTAAAATGTTGACATTTTTGAGTTATTAATTCATAAAATACAAAGGTTCCATCTCACACAACATATTGGAATGTAAAAACTTTGACGCTCAATATCTCTGAACTACCCTAAACGGAGATAGAACCTTATAATTCTAAGCTCACGTAATGCCATAGCCATGACACACACTGAAATATGTATTCATTGAGTACAACTATTTTAAACTTAAAAGATGGAGCATTTCGTAGGAGGCACACAGTCACAGTGCAGCCTAATGGACCCTGGATAGACTGTGTCTATCTACTGCTGCACACAACAAATGGTGTCACACACCATGCACATGGAACAAATCTATATCAGATTAACTGTTGAGTTGTTCACAGATCTGAGGCAGCACTGTCCTGACGGTCGGTGACTTGTACAGCACACACGCGCGCGCGCACACACACACACACACACACACACACACACACACACACACACACACACACACACACACACACACACACTGTAACTCCTCTGATTAAGCCTCATATGAACTTGACATATTTTATTTCAGTTAGTACACACTGAACAACTCAGGTGTTACCCAAAATCTAATCTTCATTCATTCATTCATGTGGAACTGATTGAAATTGAAATTTGAAATTACCCTGTAGCTATTTAGACACACATACACACACACACACACACACACACACACACGCACACTACACACAGACTACAGACTTGATTGTTTACAATTTCAAAAGTAGTCATGAACGAGGGAACACTTACTGACCTATTCCTCTGCTACTAGAAAAAGACTACTCCAGTATCCAGACATTTGACACACTTCACATATCCCCTCAGAACAAGTACTTGTTTTTTAATTCTACTGCCAATGGGAGCCATGGCTGCTGCCATTATCACAGCATGGGGGTAAATCACCTTTTAAAAGGTATGCAATTGTGTTGCTCCTTTCTCCATTGAGCTGTTAAAGTTCAAAGCCATTCAGCCCAGGAGAATATAAAATGGTCTACGTCTTTTAACAATATGAGGGAGAAAAGTGACACACAACGCAGACGCAGTCAACCACTGTCTCTCTGGAATACCTGTGACATCCATTAACTCCTTTGACATTTATGAACCAGAATTTAAGAGAGTGAAAACATTGCTTTTATTTCTTTGCACTTGGATTCTTCTATTTTCATCATACCAGAGTCTGGACTGTGCTTTAGTGAAGAAATGGTAGCATAGTCATATCTACATTGTTTGTCTGTTTAATAATATACTAAATGAATGTGCAATAACACTATGTGCAATATGACAACCCTAGTCGTTTTATCTGTACAGTATAGTATAGTGGATAGTGTACATAGCCTTTATTTATGTAAACCAGCTCCTTTCCCTTCTTGTTTTTTTAGTTTTTTTTTCTTTCCTAGCACCAGGGGAGCCACCCCTCCCAAATGTCGTTGTTTGTTACCTGTACTATAGCAATGACAATAAAGACCATTCATTCATTCATTCATTCATTCATTCATTCAAATGAAAGAGTATGGCTATGATGCTACTACAGTATAGTTATAATATGCTATAGTTATGATTAGTGAATGTTATTTCATAGATATAACTCATAGAACAACATGTAGGATCTGGGGAAGGGGAGGTATTTTGTATTTAAACATAAATACACTTTGGAATTCAATATCCACTAATCAGATCCTGTGTAGCCCCGAAGAATACTTTGTCCAATATCACAGGGGAACATACATGAATCTTGTTGTATAGCTCACTGAGACACAACTATCCTACCCACACAAGCACAGAGAGGTCAGAGTGCAGGAGTCACCCCTGGAGCAGTTAGGGGTGATACAACCCCCTCCCGCCCCCACCCCCGCCAAGACTCATGATCAGTAGTGACAGGAAAAAAAGTGAAAGAAAAAATCTCTAGATACCCGGAAGAAAAAAACGGAAATATGTTACCGTCATTATCAAGATGATATGAGTATTTCTACCCCTCAGATGTAGTGCTGTCATGTCGCTATTCCAATTGAAATGCGTTCCGTGTCGCTGGAAGCAGTGCAGCCAGAACCAGGTCAATGATCCAGGGCCACAGTGAGGTGAGTTCTAAATATCTGCCAGCCAGGTGCATGCTGCTACGTCGTGTGTGACACCAACAATGAAACCCAGGGGGTTTTTTGGGCAGAAAATAGCGCAGAGATTTATGTATGCAACCCTGTACAGTGCGAATTGCAGGCCATTCAGGAGATTCATTTAATCAATGATAGTGTATTTTGGATTGTGTGGATTGAGCATTATGCTAAATGCATGAGATTTTTACTTGAGAGGGGAGTCCACATTGTGAGTGTCATGGTCACTGAGTGAGAGTTGGCAACCCTTTGGTAGAGGTAGGCATCCTATAGATGTGATGCAGCAACCCTGCAGTCGCCACCTTACAATCCAGCTCATATATCCCAACCATTATGGCCATAATGAGTTGTAATCCTCCAGGTAAAACTTCAGGGGGAAAATACATTGCCAAAGGTGCAGTTCTATTAACCTGGACTACTGCTGGGTTTTTCCCCTGTTCAGTCCGATAATGCTACTGCTTAATGTCGCTTAGTGACCAAACACATGTTTGTCTCTGTGGGTCTGTACACACCACCCATGCACTGAGATGTTTTCTAGACTGATTCACTGGAAGATGATAGAATGATGTTCACCATGATATTATCGTTACAGCTATCACAAAGGATTGGTTTACTTCCTCATCAACACTGTTGCTCAAGAACACTGTCAGGCGTTTGGGGGGACGGGGGGGTGACCAACGGTGCCATGTAGATAACAAATCTCACGCACAGGCTAAATGAAAAGAGCAGTGTGAATTCTGTACATACAGCAGGGCTCTTACGGCGCCTGGGGTCTTTGTGAGCCGAAGGAATAAAGGAAAGCATTTATTCTAGCTGAGGTTGGAAGAACATATAAAAAAATCACATGTATCAGGGCATTCTGTTTCTGGTCAATGTAACCCTGAGGAAAAAAAAATGACTTTTCACTTTTATGAAAGTGTTGTCTGTACTCTTTGGCCTGTTGAGCCTGGATGGAGAGCCAGATTACAATGGTCGTGGAACATACAGTACTAAGTGTACTATTTTCATACTTCTTTACGTTACGTCTTCATGCGGTATCTCATGTGCCATGCCTGGTTTATCTACCGTGGTTGCTCATGTGTTCACGCCTTTCATAATATCCCACACTTTAAGTATCACATTTAGGTAGCATGCATCATCGAGAGTCACATTCTGAAAACAGTAGAGTCCCTCCAACTGTCATTCATCAAGCTCAGTCAGCCTCAGATTCATTTCATTCACTCAAAAGATGTACACTGATTCATTGCAATGACGCAATGATTCCTCTTACCAGAGTTAGCCTATTTAGATTCATTCAAACCAATATTAGAGACTAGAGGCAAGAGTGGGAGAATGAATGTAGCCTGTATATACACAAGATAGAATAGTCAACGATAGCTCCTAATACACCAAGCACAATTTGTGCACAGCTTAATATGTAATTAATTATAGTCTAACCAGTTATGAGTTATTGTACATTACAAAGCTTAGTGTTGTTAGTCGAATGGTAAGAAACTTTTAATGACTTTTTAAGTGCAGAGTATCCAGCTTCAATCATTGAACTCTGAAGCCTGCCGTCAAAATGCAGTTTGTTGAATTTACTTCTGGTTTAAGCTGAAAATACCCATTCATTTTTCCCATTGGGAGTTTTTCAAACAGCTATAATTGCTGTGTAACACCTAAGCCTAAAGTTTCTTTACGTTTTCTCCATTGCCATCACGTTGGCTACCTCTTGTCTCAAAGTTAATTTCTAAAAGTTTTTAATTAGAGACAAATTTATTAAGAAATGGTTACATGAACCAACCAATATTTAATAAGAGAAGAACTTTTTGAAAAAATCTCGATGGGAAAAATGTATGGGGATTTTTGAGGTGAACCAGAAGTAAATTGAGACATTTTGATGAAACCACTTTTTTATGCTTTAGTAGTGCTTAGTGGAAGCGCGCAGTTCTCTTTCAGTCGACTGGGTTCGACCCCTCACTATGGGACATGCACTCTTGCAGAACTTAACATCACTTTTCTACTGAGAATCCTATGATTCTCCTGGGGTGTTATGTTGTTTCTACTGCAATCCTCCATCAATCTAAAGAAGATTATCAAAGAAATTGATTTCAAGAATTTTGTCTTTGGTTCTTGAGGCGCTCACTACTGACCAATTTGAACCACTTCAACTCTTCGACTGTTGATGTGAAGAGTAACTTGCGCAAGATCCTAGATGGCACTCAGTCTGCCCCTGGGGACAAGGCATCTCTTTCTCTCTCTCTCTCTCTCTCTCTCTCTCTCTCTCTCTCTCTCTCTCTCTCTCTCTCTCTCTCTCTCTCTCTCTCTCTCTCTCTCTCTCTCTCTCTCTCTCTCTCTCTCACACACACACACACACACACACACACACAACCCTAACCCATACACAAAAGACAATAGGAGAAACTTTATTTGGCGACATCAAGGTTTCTGCTCTGGCTAGTAGCCTAGCAACAGCCTAGCAACAGTTCCTCAATAAACAAGCCACAGAGTAATGTTAGCCTTAAAACCTTGTCCATGATTCTCGTTTATTCAGGTGGGTTAAACAAACTGTATAAATGCCATAATACTGTTGGTTCAAATGTAACATATTAATGAACAAGTCCATGT
>NC_137690.1:66758319-66913319 GCF_963989245.1 Nansenia antarctica
ATGAGTGAAAGGGGCTTAAGTGGATCTTCTACCCATCAGTCATCATAAGAAAAACAACTCTATGCTAGGAACAGGGGCCATTGGCAGACATAATGCTACAAGAAGGAATTCGTTTTCTTTTTCTTTTTTACACTTATTTACAGTAGAGAAACTGTACAGGGGGGTAAGTGAGGAAAATGAGGTCTTTAGGAAGGACAGTTAAGATGTAGCCAAAGCCAAATCATTTTACTCTTGTATACTTGTACAGTAAGTTGATTCTGATTTGAATCCCAAACTATAAGGAACAGTGTTCATTCAATCATAGTGCATAAACAAAGTACTCATATAGCTTATGTATGTTATTCAAGTTCTATTGATTAAATTAATTGTTATTTCAAGTTGTAAGCACCAAATAGTGGAGTATATCCTGTTGAAGCTCGTGACTGTGGAAAAGCAATTGGCTCTGGCGCACAATGGCAGACTATTGAAGCAGGCTAATGGTTGATTGATTATTGGTCTCTCTCATAGCTGTACATTGTGGAAACATATGACCATGAGTCCTTTTAGTCAGTGGTCGATAACACAGAGAGATGCAGTGCTCTTTTGCTGTATGTTATTTTGATTGACATCAAGGAGGATGGAAGCTAAAAGGACAAGTAATAACATGTTTCCACTGCCACATCAGGGGAGGAAATGTATACAAACTATACAAAAGACACACATTAATTGATTTTTCTTGTGTTTAGACAGGTAGGTTATTTTATAAGAACAAGGATATGAAACCTGACCTTTTACTACTTACTAACTGTCGCTCGTTTGCATTAATAATAGTGAATGAAAAAATGGAGTAAAATGTAAATGAAACAATACAAATCAATGGCATTATGCGTGCTTCTCTGAGTGCTTCTCTGTCTGTAGGTCAAGCCTCAACATAGACAGATAAGATAAGTGTCCTCAACAGTCCAACTGTGTTCATCTAATGACGTTGTAATAAACATGCCCATGCAAAACCGCCTTGCACACCAATACAAGAAGTCTGTCCAGAGAATCTTTTGCTAAGTCTGCCACCCTCATTCACTTGTCACACCCACTGAATAGTGTGAAAGGGTTTATTCAAGGTTTAGTTGCTTTTCCTGCAAGCTCACCATGAGGTTTATAAAAGAGCAAGCGTTTGACTTCTTTAAAAATTGGAATAAAACATGAAAATTGTATTCATGGGCTACTATGCTGCCCCTGAAAAGGTAGCATTGAAATGACTGGCGGGCGGAGAGCGGAACAGATTGTACTTGTGATTAGGGTTCCTCTGTGCAAGACGTGTCAACAGACAGTCTGGTCTTATCTCCATGGTTAGCCCTCCTCATATGTGTGGTGACGTCCTTTTCAAATGCAGCCCTTGACAGAAATCACTCAATTTCAATAGGAAGATGTCCTTTTCGCTAACACAGTGCCGGGTATAGCAGTGTTATAAGCATGACAATAGATCAGTCATTAGGTGTCATGTCTATTCATGACTATTCATGTCAGATGACATACTGCTGTATAACAGAACCCAGTCAGCAGACAATTTGGGCCAGTTCTGGTCTTGTGGTGGCACATATGACTCGGTGCCAGAAATGGCAAGTAGTATAACATACAATAGGGGCCAGACCTGGTCCGAATGTGAGGCGCCTGGATGAGAGTTGAACATTTGCTATGAGTCAGATCTGGTATGAGGAATGTGGCCCTATGTTCCTGTAGTTAATGGGCCATCTTTGGTCTGGGTACTGGGTGAGAGTTGGCAATTTTATGTGATCTTCTATCACGAAGACTACCAACGGCCCCTGGCCTGAGCTAGATTACTCTTCCTGCTACAACTAGTGAATTGATGATTCACTTGCTTAGTCAAATTAAATATATCGATCTGCGAAATGCCCAAAATGTAACATTTCACTGATGGGTCAGCTCTGGTATGTGATATCTGGCCCTGCTACCTTTGTGTGTGTTTAGAAATACACAATCCTGGTGAGAGTTTGGAAGCCTGCTATACCATGTGGCCAAGTGCAGAACTGCAGTGGCTGGTCCAAAAGCATATTACATTACATTGAAACCCACTTCCATCTCCCATCTGGCCAAATAAGACTGTTTTGGAAAACAAATCTGTTTGGAATATTTCCTAATTAGTGGGCTTGCTTCAGCATACTTTCCAGCTATAGCATATTATTACATCATTATCATATGAAGGGGAAGATTCAGATTGACCAGAATAGTATGATTTTATCATGAAACAGTCAATCATGAAAGCTAAGTTAATGATACATTGGGTTGTTAATTTAATTCAATGTAATTGAAGTGCAACACCAATTAACACTAGAACAGCCGTGCTTATTTTACCTACTATAATATAACGCCTGAACCATGAAATAATTGCAGGATTTAAACATTTAAAAAAAGATTATTCCTTTCAATTTGGACTATATTGAACCTTTAGATACGCACTTTCTGACGTGATCTTTACTATAAAGTACATCATGAAATGTAAAGTAATTATGGTCTTTGCTTCTGTTTGATTGCAACCTCCATGGCAATAGCAATAATCATTATCAGAAACGGTCTTTTTCAGCCACGTCTCCAATAAAGCAAAAAATATCTGCATCTGTGGAGACTGCCCATATTTTAACAAAATCCAGCTTGGGTACTAAACTACGGACATTTAAATGTGTAACTTTCAAGCCAGATCTGTTTGAAAAATCTGATGGTGTATAGCAGGGGTATTCAATTACAAATTCAGTTGGGCCAGATTTGAAAACCAAGAAATTTTGCTGGGCCAGACATTTTCAGCGACCAGTAGCCTAGACACCAGGTAATGACACATTTCAAACCAACACAAATGAATGTAGGCCTAATGAAATACAAGCAGTTTATTTATAGTTTTCCTTTTAAATTAGGTAACATCTGACACAGGCACGTCAAAAAGACTTGACTGAACACAATAAAAGAGCTGTAATTGAACAGAACCTAATATCAATACTTTTTTAATTTTTTAGGTAAAACAACAAAATTTTGGTCTCAACTGACCCATGCACATCTCAAAGTGCATAAAAAAGTGTACATATACAAATAAATAAAAAAGTCCTTTTGTAAAATAAACATTTTGGTCATAGCTGACCCAGGCACATCACAAAGTGCTTTTAACTGAATGAAAATAACCATCAATGCCTTGAGTGCACAATTAAACAAGTTACAGTTACAGTTAAACAATAACATTGAATCTAATCTAATCTAATCTTACCCCGCTGACTTTCTTAGTGTGAGAAGTGACATTTTTTATTCTGAACAAGAGCAGTGACATTTGGCTCATAAGATGTCAATGCAATCCGAAGGCATTGGTGAAGAGTACTGTTAGTCAGAGAACAACGAGAGCTGCTTTTTATTGTGTTCATGTGTGAAAAGCTTGCTTCACAGGTGTATGTTGATCCAAACATACTGAGCACATGGATTGCTACTTTCTTAATGTTAGGGAACTGGTGCACGTTGACATCACTCCAAAACTTCGCAGGTCCATTAGTGCGAAGCTCCTGTGCCATGGTTAAGGATGACTGCATGTCAACAAGTTCAAGTACGAATTTCCCCTCGTCGATGGAAGGCACCACTCCCTTTCCTCTGGTGGATAAGTCCCCTTCTATTGCAGCAGTGAACGGGTCTCTGGCAAAGCCCATCACCTCTGCGGGCAGAGCAAGCCCATCCAGTCGACCAGCAAAGTTCTCTTTCAACCTCGCAATGAAATCAGTCATCACATCTGTGATTTGTGCCGGGGATGAGACGCATTTGCGGAGCGTTGGAAAATGCAGCATTCTGCCGGTGCACAAGTCGGCCGCGAAAAGGTCCAGTTTGATTTGAAACGCGCGCGTCTGTTCCACAAGATCAATCACAGTTTTGTCTCTGCCTTGTAGCCCCACATTTAGGTCATTCAGGTGTTTGAACATGTCGCTCAGAAAGCAGACATCAGCCATGAAGTTGTCGTCCAGTATGCGATTCAAGTGTGTTTCTGCCTTCGTTTGCTTGCTGCTGCGGAGGAAAGTTGTAATCTCCTCTCTGAGATCACAGAAACGCTCCAGTGCCTTGCCTTTGGACAGCCACCTGACGTCGTTGTGCAAAAGCAGGTCGTGGTGCTCAGCAGACATTTCTGACAGCAGCTTGCGGAATAAGCGATGTTGGAGGCTCGAAGTGGAGCGAATAAAATTAATTGTAGCCATCACGTTGTCCATTGTTGTTTTAAGCTCCCCGCTGAGTTTTGCGCACAACACCGTCTGATGCACAATGCAGTGTAAGGATGTTATCTGAGGTGCAACAGCGGACCAGCGTGCTGTCAAACCATTTACTCTCCCTGTCATGGATGGAGCCCCATCCGTCACAAGCATTCCCACACGCTTCATATCTAGACCATTGTCTTTGAAAAATTCTGAAATGTTCTTAAAGACTATCTCGCCAGTTGTGTGTCCTTCTAACGGCAGTAAACCGAGCAATTCCTCTCGGAAGCATTTGCCGTCAAAAAAACGGACATATATGCACAATTGTGCGATATCGGTTCTGTCTGTGGACTCGTCTACTGCTATAGACATAACATCAGCTTTCTTCAGTTCTTTTAACAGTGTTTCAAACACATCTGTAGCAAGAATTTCAACCCTGCGAATGTTTGAAGTGTCTGACAGGGGAACGTTTTTAATAGCAGATGACACACTCGTTTTAATTTTGCTGTCAATTATCACTTCATCTATGACGGCCAGCATACAGTCTTTCATGGTTTCAGAATCAGTGAATGGCCTTTTCTTCTTTGCTAAGATCCAGGAAACACGAAGGGATGCTGCTGTACCTCTCTCTTGGGCTGTGCATGTCCGTACCATCGTTGTACAGCTCCGATTGTAGGATGCAATCAAACTCTGCACTTTTGCAGCCCTCTCCTGAGATCCCTCTGGAAAGTTGGCCCGGAAAGTCGGGTGTTTCTCCATGTGGTGCCTCCGAATATTGTAATCTTTAAGTACCGCAACGCACTCATTGCATATTAAACACATCGGTTTGGCATTTGGACTTTGTGGTAAAATAAACACGTATTTTTCAGTCCAGGCAGGGTTAAACCGACGGTTTTCATCGTCAATTTTGCGTTTCAGGGTGGAGAAAGTCGAAGACATTTTTGGAGTTGATATCGGACTTCTAGCTAGCCTGCCTACAGAACGTGAATATAACGCTCTAGCAACAGTCAACCCAATCAGGGCATTGTTTGTTAAAGTGTGTCTAGCAACGTTATATTAAACAATGCCCTGATTGGGTTGACTGTTCACACGCTCACACGTCACACCTTGCCACGCCCAATGCGTGACATTTGAGAGCCCTGGTGTTATATTCACGTTCTGTAGGCTACTATTGTATGGTAACGATCCTGTATGAGGCCCGTTAACAGCTCCACCAAGGGAGTTAACTATCTTGGTCTAATGGTTAGCGCGGTCGTCGTTTATGCGGGAGATCGGGGTTCGATTCCCGCATGGGGCGAGTTACACTACCAAGTCTCCGTTCGCTACAGTATGAACACTCGCGAAATACGTTTTTCTCTACTTTTATGGCTGGGCCAATCGGGGGTCGCGTCTGGGCCGCATGCGGCCCGTGGGCCGCTAATTGAATAGGCCTGGTGTATAGGCTACAGGCACTCAAGCTCGGGTCCTGAGTTTGGTTTGACATTCCCAGCCAGAAGTAGGATCAACATTATAAAGCGACGTTGCCAAACATGTTTCAGTATAGACAAATGACACACCGCAATGAGTCATGTCTTACACTCAGAAGGGTCAAATTGTTTCTAATCAGAAGCATTGTAGACAAGAGAGAGATTAACATTAGGTCCGTTAAGGTCCGTTACTTTTGTGTGGGAGTGCATGTGTAGGCTATAGTGTGCTTTTTGATGTAGTGTATGAAGTCCTCGATGAGTCTCTTTCATCCAAATTATAAGCAGACCTATACAAATTCAGCTCTAAAATACAGAGTAACAACCAAATTACTTGTAGCGAATAGCCTCGGAGCGGAGTCCAAACAGAGGGGCGATTACTGCAGGTGAGACCACAAACGCTTGTAAACGACGGTGGTAGCGTCGGCTACTGGGTGTTTGTCCATCAGCCTAGCACGACAGTATGAGAATTGTGGTAGGAACAGGCCTCGGCTGGTAGAGCAGATGGAGCTTCAGCTAGCAGAGCATATGGAGCAGGCTTCAGCTTACAGAGCAGATGTAGCAGGCCTCGGCTAGCAGAGGAGCACTGGCGGACTCAGGGGGGGGCAGGGGGGGCGACCGCCCCTCCTGGTGCCCCCGCGGTTGAAAAACGTCTCTCTTAAGTGCCCTTTTGAGTGGCAAAAATGCCCTTTTGAGTGGCGAAAATTAGAGTGCACCTCCAATGGTCTAAACTTGATCATGTGCACTGATGGGGTCCCATGTTGTTGTTGTTGTTGTTTTCTTTTCTTTTTTTCGCCCCTGCCCTTCAAACAGCCTGAGTCCGCCACTGCAGAGGAGAGCAGATGGAATAGACCTCAGCCAGCAGATTTGGAGTGGGCAGCTCCCCCTCAAAAAATAAGGGAAGAAGGCCACAATCCACAAAGCAGAACAGATACTCCAAACAGTCCACAAATCAACAGAAAAACCCGTATGATGTTGTTATTGACAGGCACAAACGTCAAGACAAGACAGGTGCCTGGGAGAAAGTCCTGGATCACCCATTTCTCAAAGTATAACTTCACCCTCACAGACACAAAAGAGACTCAAAAAGTTAACTTATCAAAAGTTAACTACATATGGAAAAGATGTCAAACAGATCACTACACCAAAGTCAGATGCCTCTATATTCTAAGCTTTTATTTACAATGACTGTGGGGGCACCAAACTAAACTTAAATTGACCCATGACCTACATTTTCCCCAACCCTTCTCGACAGCTGCAGTATCATCAAGACACAGGTTGGGTTCCTTGTTGCCCAAGTCCAAGGGGTAAGGGTAAGGAAGTCACATACTGTATAGAGACTAACGCTTCCCCTTCCCCCTTCCCATTGCTTGGTCTAACTGGGCTCAAATCCACGGCATTGGAACTCAAACTTTGGTCTTCACAGGTGCCAGTCTTGTTTGGTATCCCTGTAGCCTCCGTATCAATCTCTGTATCCTGCGGAGCAGACAGAAGAACAGCATCAGGCATAATATGCACATTCCCCACATGAACACATCTCTCCATGTGCATGTATGTATATGTCAAATTGTGACATTTTGTCTCAACTTTTATTCTGAAAGATGTAAATACATTTCAGCATTGTTGAAAATCAATGACACAATCAATGACACACAACAAAGGGTTAGGGGTAGGGTTAAGGGCAGCCTTGCCTGATTGCACCCCTGTTGGTCTCCACTGCATCCTTTTTTAAATTGATATATATATATATATACTTTATTGCAGGGTTGTACATTACATTTCAAGTTCATTTCATACACTTTACACGTTTTCTTCACTTGTCTAAGTTCATCCTGCATCATTTTTTTTTTTTAAAGAGAACAAAAAATAAAAAGATAAAGAATAAAGAATAGAGAGAAAATACAGAAAAAGAAGAGAGAAATTATAAGGATAGAGATAGAAAAGTAAGAGATAAAGGGAGGGGGTGGGAGGGGTGGGATCGGGGAGGGGGGGGGGGGGGGGGGCTTCCTTCCTACTCATTCATTCGGTCCATTTACTCCAGTTCATAGTGAATTGCTCTTCACGGTTTCCCACTTTATAAGTAATTCTTTCCATTTCTTTTATCTCTTCAACAGTTTTTTTCAAATTATTAACAGATGGTGGGTTTAAGTCCAACCATTTACGTGTAATTTGCTTTAAAGCTGCAATACGTAATATAGTGTACAAATATTTATCTCCCTCCCTGTGTATATCTAATGGAATAAGACCGAGTATAATATTGACTGGATGTATAGGATTTTGTAAGGTAAATGTATTTTTTATTTGTACTTGAACTGCCTCCCAAAACCTTTTCAATTTAGGGCATGTATAGAAAATGTGTGTGTGATTGGCTTCTTGTTCCGTACATTTCCTCCAGCATTCTGCATTGCCTGTTGGCCTATATTTTGACAACATTTTCGGTGTTAGGAAGATCTTCATATTTATTTTCCAAGCAAATTCTTTCCAGAATTTTGATTGTGTTGTCTTAAATATTCTCCACTGCATCCTTGACGCATACTGCTGTGTTCGTGGTCAGTAACACATACAGTATACCGTACCCTACCTATATCCTTACCATCTCCCATCTAAGGATCCTCTTACTGGACTCTTTACTATCACCCATGATCTTATCTTGGGGTGTTTGTCTGCTGGCCCTCGTTACACTGTTCCCTGTTCTCCATTACTTGCCTTACTCTTGCCTGTTTCTCATTCTCCCTGACAGTCTCCCTCAGCACGCTGAGATACCGTAGTATTGTTACCTCCCCTCATCCCTCCCCATATCTCATCCTGACTCTCAGAACACCTATCTATCATGCCCTAACCCTCAAAATAAGATTTTTTGTTGTTGTTGTATTTCCCTCTACCTCCTTACCTCTCCCTCTAATGGCATGTTACTGAACAAGGACCTTTACAGTTTAACTCAACATAACTTGACTGAATAATTTTCACAAGCCATATTGGAATTACAATTAAAGATAATTATCCAAGCCCAATTATAACTATGATGTCTCTCAATCAACATACACAAATAACACACATACACTCTTATCCCTATAATCCACTTGCCTTGTTTTTTATTCACTTCAATTAACCACACAGGCTACCTCAATTTTAACCCTTGGTCCTTAATCCAAAATGGCCGACCACTATTGGTACACTTGATCTCCACACGCACAGCCAAGCCTGGTACATCCGAGGTCCGACAGGTTCAATCTCTTAGTTACCTCAATTACCTCGACCCGCCCAGCCAGTCCCGTTAGCCAGTCTCCGAAAAGCTCTTTGTATCCCATTTCCTGGCAAAAGGAAATGGGCGGGGGTTCCATCCAAAGCCAAGTTCCACCCGTCAGATGAGGAGGTGGCTACCTCTACCCTCATTACTGAGAGCGAAGAGGGGTATGAAGGCATAAGATATACCTTCAACCTCAGGTAGTGTAGGACTAATAAGCTCAAATGTAAATAGTCTTGTACCGTTTTCATGTGATTAAGTGATTAAATCAGACAAAATGTATCCTCCCCAGAACAATACAGCATATATACATGTACCTGATATATATATATATATATATATATATATATATATATATATATATATATATATATATATATATATATACTAGACCTGCATATACTTGACCTCAACTTTGATAGCCTATATATCTTTGCTGCATAAATTACGATGCTGTATAGTGGCACTTCATTCCTGACTCTCCAATGTGATCAATCACTTGTATCAATCACTCGTATGAAGTATTGACTAAACTCAACCAGTGCATTCTTTTTTGCATGGTATTGATCTAATTAAATGATTACACTGTTACACTAACGTCAACACATGGACATCTCCGGACCTCACTCTGGGTACTTTCGCTACTAATGAGGGCCCAGAGATTCGAGCAAATCTAGATGAACACCATGTAACATAAATTATTTAAATGTTTCATTAACATGATACCTTTGTGCGTGTGGCACACAGTTTGCCACTTGTTGGGTTAGGATGGGTGGTGTAAGTATAGGCTTTGAAATCATCATATGATATTTGAGATGAGAGGTCAATGGATTATCGACCGATAGACTATGTGGGGAAACTGTTCTGACTGCCCTTGACCATATACATGAGAGAATAGTTGTTTTATTTGATATAAACCACAAAATAACCGCAGCATTTTCAATCCGTTTCTATTAGCTGGAGGGCAGACCTGCAGACACATCGAACATTCACACAGCCTATTGTGACGCTTAATGATAACAACGTATTGGATTGAGGAAATGGCACCTACTGTCCAGGTATACATCACTATCTCTAACAGCCTCTCATAGAAGGCCATATTGGGTTTATTTGCATTTTCCCATCTCTTTATTATCGCTTACACCCCCTTGCATCCTTCCCACCAAAGTCATGTTCACCCTAATAGTGGTTTCACCCCCTGCGGTTCGGGTTGGAGTCGATCAGATCATGATACAGGTGATGGTACTCCTGCTGGGCATTGCTGCCTGACGCACCTCCAACAGTGCCTTTAGAACAGGTGTGCTGTGACACCTCACTGAACACCTATGTGGGCCTAACTGGGTCATCAGCTGGGGACCACCAGTCATTGACGTTTCGCTCCTTTAACCCCAGTACATCTCCTGGTGGCGGAGCGATGGCAGGGATCTCTCCCTGCCACCCCCTGCTGATGCCCTAGGTGTTGTTCGCCCCCCAACCCTTATGCTTCCTTCTTAGCCACAGCCAGAAGCTGCCTTTCTCCGCCTCCTCAGCCAGCTCTTTCATGACTTTCCGATGCCTTGCTCCTGTGCATCCTATGTCACGGAGTAGGCGAGCAGCTGAGGAACCTACGAAGCCCCTACACCCCACTTCCACAGGGCACATAACGGCTTTCCAGCCAGCCTCCCTGCACTCCGCCGCCAGATCTGCATACTTGGCTCGCTTCCGCTCGTTGGCTGCCTCCAAACCACCCTCCCAAGGGACAGTGAGTTCGACCAGAAGGACTGTCTTGCAAGCCTCTGACCACATGACCAGGTCTGGTCGGAGCGATGTTTCCACGATCTCCCTGGGGAACTGGAGCTGTCTCCCCAGGTCGACCCTCATGGTCCACTCACTACCCGGTGCGAGGAGTCTTGCTGTATCTCTCTGACGGGAGGGTTTGACTCTCTCTCCAGCCCTTGCAAACTGGATGGGATGTCTGTCTGGAGCGGAAGGTCTGCTGTTTGCCTCCTGTCTGCATGTCTCTGCCACCTCTGCCAGCTTTTTCAGCACCAGGTCGTGTCGCCATGTGTAGCGGCCTTGGGACAGCGCTGTCTTGCAGCCTGTCAGGATGTGCTGGAGGCTCGCATTGATGGTGTTGCAAAGGGGGCAGGTCTCTTCGGCAGAAAACCATTGGTGGAGGTTTCGGGGACAAGGCAAGGTGTCATATGTTGCTCTGATCAGGAAGCTGAGCCTAGCTTGGGGGATCTTCCACAGGTCAGACCATGACATGGGCCTGTTTGTGAGACCTTCCCATGACGTCCAGCGTCCTTGCTGGCCCTGGGACACCGCCTTTATGTTAAGGCGTTCCTGCTCAGTTCTTGCCACTTCTGCCACCACCATGGCTCTTCGATCTTCTTTGGAAGCCTTTGACCAGAACAAGGGAGTCTCGCCCCTTCCAAGGCCTGCTCTACCCTCCTGGACTCTGCCGACCACCTCGCGGTGCTTCAGCTGGCCGATTGCCAAATCAACCTCCTCTTGGGCTTTCCACTTCCTTCCAGTTCTTATCTGGGTGCCCGCTGCTCTCACCAGCTGGTCAGTGGATTCCCTCAGCTCTAGCACCAACCGAGCCTTCTCCTGCTTGTATCCAGAGCTGATGGATCGCAGTGGCAGTTGAAGCGTGTTCCTACCAAAGAGGCCCACGTCTGAGAGGCATCTTGGCAGTCCCAGCCACTTCCTGATGAACGAGTTTGCCAGCCCGTCCATCTTGCTTACCACTGAGGAGGGGATTTCGCTCATCTTCAGAGGCCACATCACCCTTTGGTACAGTATGAACTGGTAACACCATACTTTGTACTTTCCGGGGAGCTGGCTCTGGTTGATCCTGGCCAGGCCATCTGCGAGCTGCTTCCTCACCGTCTCCCCCATCTGCCTGTCAGAAAGCTCTGCTGTGTAGGTTCGACCCAGGCTGCGGACGGGTTGATTTGCCAGCAATGGGATGTCCTCACCACCTGCGACAAAGATGGTGTTGTCGCTTCTGACTCCTTTCCTGATAGACACACTGCGTGATTTGGGGGGTTTGATCTTCATCCTCGCCCAGCTCACAAGCTCGTCTATTCTCTTCAGCAGTCTTGTTGTACACGCTGCTGTCTGGAGAATGGTGGTGATGTCGTCCATATAGCCTCTCACCGCTGGTAGCCTTTCACCTGAGGGCAGTTTCACTCCTCCGACCATCTTCCTGGCCCCTATGAGGATGATCTCGAAGGCTGCAACAAACAGGATGGGGGAGATTGAGCATCCCATGGCAATGCCTACTTCCAACTGTTGCCAGCCTGTTGTGAAGTCCTGATGGGTGCAGCACATCTGGAGGTCTTCAAAGTACTTGGCTACCAGGGCTTTAATGCAGACTGGGATGTAAAAGAAGTCCAAGGCAAACTCGATGAGTTGGTGGGGGACAGACCCGTATGCGTTGGCGAGGTCCAGCCACACGACATGCAGGTCACCTCTCTCTCTTTTCGCCCTTTGGATCTGCTCCCATATTACTGCAGAGTGTTCCACACACCCTGGGAAGCCTGGCACACCCGCCTTCTGGCAGCTGGTGTCGATGTACTCGTTACTTGTGAGGTAGCTGGTCAACCTCTTAGCCAAGATGGAAAAGAAGATCTTCCCTTCAACATTGAGGAGAGCGATACTCCTAAACTGGCTGATGGTAGTGGAGTTCTGCTCCTTCGGGATGAAAACTGTGACAGCTCTTTGCCACTCTGAAGGGATGACTTGGTTCTTCCAAGCCACTCTCAACAGGTTCCACAGGTGTCTCAGGACTCCTGGGCAGTTCTTGTACAGCTTGTATGGTATCCCGTTGGGGCCTGGGGCTGAGGATGCTCTTGCCTTCCGGACCACGTCTGCTACTTCACTGAGTTTGGGGAGAGCAGCATTAAACAGGAAAGCTGGGGGAGCTGGGCGGGGAACATATCCGGGGGATCCCAGCGGAGTTGACTTTGCTGGGTCACTGTATTGCTCCCTGATGTGATTCTCTAGCTCCGGTCTAGTAATCTCCAGCTTCCCGCTTCTCTTGTCCTCTAGCAGCTGTCTCGCATGCTTGAAGGGATTTTTGAAGAAGTTACTCCTCTCTTTCTCCTTCCGCCTTCTGCGTTTGCGAATGCGCTCCGCCCTTCGCAGGCTGGCAAGGTTTACCTTCACCTCCTCCCACAGTGGCTTCAGGCCCTCCTTCTCCTCTCTACTTGCCTTCCTCCACTGCTTTCGGAGTTGACGCCGCCTCTTCACCAACTGCTCAATCTCTCTCTCCCTTCTCCCCTTCTGCATTGGGCCTGATCTCCGCTTTTTAGCCATCACTCCAAATCTGCCTCTGCATTCATCATACAGGATGTCTCCAATGCAGTTCAACTTGGTGTCCACCTGGCCACGCAGTGAATGATCTAGGATGAAACTGAGGTCCTTGTCCAGCTTCTGCCAGACTGCAACCTCGTTTGCCTTTGGCCATTTGACCAGCTGCCTCCTTCCAGGTTCTCTCCTCTCTGTTCTCCGGCTTTGCCCCTGGCTGTTGGGGTTGCTTTGTGTTCTGTGTGTGTCTTCAGCGGTGCCCCCCTCAGAGGCATTGGTGTCCACCGAGGGCCCTCCTGTGTCCTCCGCCTGCCTTTCCTCAGCAGCGTTGGATCCCTCAGCACTGTGGTTTGCCACCTGGCTTTGGGTTCCTCTTGTCTGACCTGCGGTTGCAGTGCAATGTTGCTGCTGATGGCCTCCCTCTTCACACTTTTTCCTTCCCTGGTGGATCCGTAGACCTCGGAAGGTGGTCACCTTTTCCCACCCACACCTGCATCTTCTCATAATCCAAGAATCTTTGTCTATGTCCGTTCCAGTCGTTACCGAGAAATCCGTTTGAATTGGCCCTTCTTCCATCCCGCCTCTCGGAGGGCCATCGGGTTGTTTTTTCTTATTTGTCTTCGTAGTCAGTTTTAGGGTGTCCCTTTATGGGACAAGTGGGTGAGGTAACTAGCCGTCCACTCCCGGTGCAGACTTTCCTGCGGTCATCCAGTCTCTCCTGGCTGTCTTCCAGTCTTCCCTGGATGCCAACTGCCCTTTCACAGTAGTCACTGGATGCTTCCAGGTTAAACAAATCATGATACAGGTGATGGTACTCCTGCTGGGCATTGCTGCCTGACGCACCTCCAACAGTGCCTTTAGAACAGGTGTGCTGTGACACCTCACTGAACACCTATGTGGGCCTAACTGGGTCATCAGCTGGGGACCACCAGTCATTGACGTTTCGCTCCTTTAACCCCAGTACATCTCCTGGTGGCGGAGCGATGGCAGGGATCTCTCCCTGCCACCCCCTGCTGATGCCCTAGGTGTTGTTCGCCCCCCAACCCTTATGCTTCCTTCTTAGCCACAGCCAGAAGCTGCCTTTCTCCGCCTCCTCAGCCAGCTCTTTCATGACTTTCCGATGCCTTGCTCCTGTGCATCCTATGTCACGGAGTAGGCGAGCAGCTGAGGAACCTACGAAGCCCCTACACCCCACTTCCACAGGGCACATAACGGCTTTCCAGCCAGCCTCCCTGCACTCCGCCGCCAGATCTGCATACTTGGCTCGCTTCCGCTCGTTGGCTGCCTCCAAACCACCCTCCCAAGGGACAGTGAGTTCGACCAGAAGGACTGTCTTGCAAGCCTCTGACCACATGACCAGGTCTGGTCGGAGCGATGTTTCCACGATCTCCCTGGGGAACTGGAGCTGTCTCCCCAGGTCGACCCTCATGGTCCACTCACTACCCGGTGCGAGGAGTCTTGCTGTATCTCTCTGACGGGAGGGTTTGACTCTCTCTCCAGCCCTTGCAAACTGGATGGGATGTCTGTCTGGAGCGGAAGGTCTGCTGTTTGCCTCCTGTCTGCATGTCTCTGCCACCTCTGCCAGCTTTTTCAGCACCAGGTCGTGTCGCCATGTGTAGCGGCCTTGGGACAGCGCTGTCTTGCAGCCTGTCAGGATGTGCTGGAGGCTCGCATTGATGGTGTTGCAAAGGGGGCAGGTCTCTTCGGCAGAAAACCATTGGTGGAGGTTTCGGGGACAAGGCAAGGTGTCATATGTTGCTCTGATCAGGAAGCTGAGCCTAGCTTGGGGGATCTTCCACAGGTCAGACCATGACATGGGCCTGTTTGTGAGACCTTCCCATGACGTCCAGCGTCCTTGCTGGCCCTGGGACACCGCCTTTATGTTAAGGCGTTCCTGCTCAGTTCTTGCCACTTCTGCCACCACCATGGCTCTTCGATCTTCTTTGGAAGCCTTTGACCAGAACAAGGGAGTCTCGCCCCTTCCAAGGCCTGCTCTACCCTCCTGGACTCTGCCGACCACCTCGCGGTGCTTCAGCTGGCCGATTGCCAAATCAACCTCCTCTTGGGCTTTCCACTTCCTTCCAGTTCTTATCTGGGTGCCCGCTGCTCTCACCAGCTGGTCAGTGGATTCCCTCAGCTCTAGCACCAACCGAGCCTTCTCCTGCTTGTATCCAGAGCTGATGGATCGCAGTGGCAGTTGAAGCGTGTTCCTACCAAAGAGGCCCACGTCTGAGAGGCATCTTGGCAGTCCCAGCCACTTCCTGATGAACGAGTTTGCCAGCCCGTCCATCTTGCTTACCACTGAGGAGGGGATTTCGCTCATCTTCAGAGGCCACATCACCCTTTGGTACAGTATGAACTGGTAACACCATACTTTGTACTTTCCGGGGAGCTGGCTCTGGTTGATCCTGGCCAGGCCATCTGCGAGCTGCTTCCTCACCGTCTCCCCCATCTGCCTGTCAGAAAGCTCTGCTGTGTAGGTTCGACCCAGGCTGCGGACGGGTTGATTTGCCAGCAATGGGATGTCCTCACCACCTGCGACAAAGATGGTGTTGTCGCTTCTGACTCCTTTCCTGATAGACACACTGCGTGATTTGGGGGGTTTGATCTTCATCCTCGCCCAGCTCACAAGCTCGTCTATTCTCTTCAGCAGTCTTGTTGTACACGCTGCTGTCTGGAGAATGGTGGTGATGTCGTCCATATAGCCTCTCACCGCTGGTAGCCTTTCACCTGAGGGCAGTTTCACTCCTCCGACCATCTTCCTGGCCCCTATGAGGATGATCTCGAAGGCTGCAACAAACAGGATGGGGGAGATTGAGCATCCCATGGCAATGCCTACTTCCAACTGTTGCCAGCCTGTTGTGAAGTCCTGATGGGTGCAGCACATCTGGAGGTCTTCAAAGTACTTGGCTACCAGGGCTTTAATGCAGACTGGGATGTAAAAGAAGTCCAAGGCAAACTCGATGAGTTGGTGGGGGACAGACCCGTATGCGTTGGCGAGGTCCAGCCACACGACATGCAGGTCACCTCTCTCTCTTTTCGCCCTTTGGATCTGCTCCCATATTACTGCAGAGTGTTCCACACACCCTGGGAAGCCTGGCACACCCGCCTTCTGGCAGCTGGTGTCGATGTACTCGTTACTTGTGAGGTAGCTGGTCAACCTCTTAGCCAAGATGGAAAAGAAGATCTTCCCTTCAACATTGAGGAGAGCGATACTCCTAAACTGGCTGATGGTAGTGGAGTTCTGCTCCTTCGGGATGAAAACTGTGACAGCTCTTTGCCACTCTGAAGGGATGACTTGGTTCTTCCAAGCCACTCTCAACAGGTTCCACAGGTGTCTCAGGACTCCTGGGCAGTTCTTGTACAGCTTGTATGGTATCCCGTTGGGGCCTGGGGCTGAGGATGCTCTTGCCTTCCGGACCACGTCTGCTACTTCACTGAGTTTGGGGAGAGCAGCATTAAACAGGAAAGCTGGGGGAGCTGGGCGGGGAACATATCCGGGGGATCCCAGCGGAGTTGACTTTGCTGGGTCACTGTATTGCTCCCTGATGTGATTCTCTAGCTCCGGTCTAGTAATCTCCAGCTTCCCGCTTCTCTTGTCCTCTAGCAGCTGTCTCGCATGCTTGAAGGGATTTTTGAAGAAGTTACTCCTCTCTTTCTCCTTCCGCCTTCTGCGTTTGCGAATGCGCTCCGCCCTTCGCAGGCTGGCAAGGTTTACCTTCACCTCCTCCCACAGTGGCTTCAGGCCCTCCTTCTCCTCTCTACTTGCCTTCCTCCACTGCTTTCGGAGTTGACGCCGCCTCTTCACCAACTGCTCAATCTCTCTCTCCCTTCTCCCCTTCTGCATTGGGCCTGATCTCCGCTTTTTAGCCATCACTCCAAATCTGCCTCTGCATTCATCATACAGGATGTCTCCAATGCAGTTCAACTTGGTGTCCACCTGGCCACGCAGTGAATGATCTAGGATGAAACTGAGGTCCTTGTCCAGCTTCTGCCAGACTGCAACCTCGTTTGCCTTTGGCCATTTGACCAGCTGCCTCCTTCCAGGTTCTCTCCTCTCTGTTCTCCGGCTTTGCCCCTGGCTGTTGGGGTTGCTTTGTGTTCTGTGTGTGTCTTCAGCGGTGCCCCCCTCAGAGGCATTGGTGTCCACCGAGGGCCCTCCTGTGTCCTCCGCCTGCCTTTCCTCAGCAGCGTTGGATCCCTCAGCACTAGTATGGTTAATAGCATATAAAGCTGTGAAAAAGCGTGAGGAAATCTTTTCATATCTCCTTTCAGAGCAGTTGCTACATTGTGATGAAATTCCTGTTACCTCATGTGTGACATTGGTGCATTGTAACTGCCTATCCGAAGGGCAACAATTTAATCTCTCCTTCCTTATCAATCAATGTTCTGTCCCATAACCTTTCTATGAAAACACCTTTTGTCCCGGCTAAAGGAAATGTAGAATTCAGATAAGGATTCTGATGAAATTAAAGGATGATAATGGGATGGAAATGTGTATTAGTTGAGGACAGTGGAGGTAGAAATTGGAGGACGGCATTACAATGAGCCGTCCTATTTCTGCCTCTACCAGCCTTCCCAGGTTGATGGGTAATATTAGTTCCACATGTCCCTGGAGTATAGATGTCATTTTAATGTAAATGAAAAATGTTATGTCACCAACAGGATGTTACGTGACAATCTTTAAGCTAATATTTCACATGGTGAAAAAAGACCCTAAACCTGATGCTTTGTAGTAAATGCATACGTACCGTAGTGCATACACTGCAAAAGGTCAGCTCTCAAAAACATGAAAAGAAAAACAATGAAATGGGGGAAATATTACGTAAAATATTAAGTAAGCTAAATTATCTGCCAACAGAACAGGAACATTTCACATGCCAAGATTTCTTTAAAACAAGTAAAATATATCTTAAAACTAGTGCAGTCATACAAAAAACAACCATATATTGCCTTGATTTAAGATATTTAATAACCCTAACCCTAACCCTAACCCTTACTTAGATTTACTTTTTGCAGTGTACGTAGTGTAGTGTGCCGGGTGTGTTTGTATGTTAGTTTTGATATGCCAGTCAAGGTCTTACCAACGTGGATGCCTCGTGGCCTCAGTGGTCTATCTCGGTGGCCATGTGTCAGATGGATGTTTTTAACTGGCCAGGGAGCCTGGGGACTTGGCGCAGTGCCAATGGACAGTTGAATATCAGTGATACCCTGAGGATGTGTCAGAGTTTAACATCCGCTCCTGTTTATTCATTCAAATTCAATGTGTGGAAAAAGAGAACGGAGAACAGCAAAATAAGAATACAAAGATAAACATTACGATTTTTTCATTTGTATTATTTTGTAACACTTTCTTTGACATGTACATTATGACCTACCAATGGCACTGTCATGACTATGACTGTCATAAAGTGTCATGTCCATTAATGATCATCTCATGTCAGGTAATATAATGCTGTTGATGACAGAGTAGAATACTGCCAAAATTATCAATACTCGACATTCGTCCATCAATAATGGACATGACACTTTACGACAGCTCTTACTCATGACAATGCCATTAGTAGGTCATAGGGTACGCGTCAAATAAAGTGTTACCAAAAAAGGTCTTTGTGTTCTTTAGAAACTTTACATCGTACCTATCAATGTATGTATTGCTGGCACTTTAAGTTTCAAGTTTATTGTTACATCCCATTATACATAAGAGTATGTACGGTAAGTACGAGAGTAACACTATTAGGCTTCAGTTCCTCGACATTGCAGCAACAAGAGAAAAAAAGTGGCAATAATGATATAAAAAAAACAAGATACCCAAGATAACTAAAGTGGCAATAATTATGAGAGACAAATATTATTATTATATTATTATAGTTTCAGTATTATCATAAGACATTCTGACATTCAACATCCTACAGTATAAATGGCTAAAACATACAATCTGCCAAGTCACCGCCCTTCGCCACTGGGATTGTAAAATGAAGACAGTAAAACATGACCCCAGTGTGGCCACACACTGGTTATTGTACAGTAAATGGGATTCCTTGCCTGTGCAGGTAGAGGTGAGAGGGAAGCTCAGTGGAACCATTTCCCAGAGGGCTGTGGAGAGAGATTAGTCCTCTCCACCATCTCTCCCTCAGCCAGAGGGGAAAGAGGGTCACAAATGACTGCAGTCACCAGACGCTTGTATTTTACCTTCTCATTAGCAGTAAAGGAGGATGGGGTAATTACTCCGCCAGAGTGGCAGCCATGCTCTGAGGTAAAAGAAGCACAGAATGATGAGATGGGTATTTTACGACTGTTAAAACTCTGGAATGGGCGGCACACAGCAGGGAAACAGTGTAATTGTTAAACTGTATAAGACCGTGTGTGTGTGTGTGTGTGTGTGTGTGTGTGTGTGTGTCCGTGTGCCATGTGTGGGGAGTTTATGTGTCTGAATCACGTTCATTTCTGCTAATGTGTTGTAGCAGGCTCAAGGGTGTGTTTGATGATAAAACACACACACACAAAGTACAATTTAAATGCAAAGGGACATTTTATTAGGGGTTATTTATATTGGGGGGTAATTCAACTATCTATTCCAAAGTCCACAATCCTGACTCAGAGTCCATTGTCTGTTATCCAGGGGTATTCCAAAACCGGTTCCTCAGCAAAAACAGCTTGATACACAGGGGGTAATCTGACATCCAGGGGGAGTTTCCATCAACGTCACTAACGAAATCTGGGCTTAATTGAAAAAAGCCTGGTTTGAATTAACGACTCTGACTTAAGGCTCAAGCCGTTCCATTAACACAATTTAGCCGTGCCTCGTCAACGTTAACGCAAACCAGGCTTGAACAATCTTGCACTGGGCGCACGCACAGAGTACATAAGCTGCCCAGAACAGGCGATTGTCGAATACTATGTCGTAGAAAGAAACATAGACAAGAGCTGTGTTCTTCTCAGCAGCAGAACGAACCCTGCTGATTGATCTTTATGACGAATATAAAGGAGTCATCACCAACATGGGCAATACTGCCGCAATTAACACTAGAACAGCCACGGGTGAGGACATTTGACCAAGTGAGTAAAAATAAATGTATACCTTTGCACTCGATCAAATTTCAGGACCCTCCTTTCATGACTTTTCCTAGATATGTGCGTTCTACCGGGATAGGATAAGGTAGTATAAAGCTATTTTGCAGTTTTTCTGTGTAGGAGGCAGGCTAATTTACAAGATGCGCCAATTAGTGGTCTTTGTGTGTAAGTAGCAGCTTCCCATTGTAAAGACTATGGCCATTTTTGACCCACAAGGTGGCTCTAATAGTAGGTAAAATAGGCACGGCTGTTCTAGTGTTAACAAGGCAAGTGAGATGGTTACAGTATCCATTACTGATAAGAGGGAATCAGACGTCATTCCTTAAGGTGCTCGGGAGCAATATATGTACAAGGTATTATTACCACTACTTTTCCTCAACAGGTATCAATCTCTCAATGGTAAAAACTAATGGTAGGCTTATATCTTTCAGTGAGTGGCGACACAATAACCCTTCTGGATCCACAACTCAAGATGTCTAAGGCTTACCTGACCTATGTGTGAGTAGTCCTTATTTTGTAAAAACACAGTGTATCTAATGCAATTCTTTCTTCTTTTCCTTTAACTGCAGTGTTTTTTTTATTTGCAGGGAGAAGGCACCAGCATGTCTAGGGCCCTTGACGAGGAGACTATTTCTGCAGTCACAGAAATGCCAGAGGCAAGACCAAATGTGAAATGTTTTGGATATGTCTGCATTGTTCAAATGATGTACAACTATACACCTTGCTGCAAGACGTGAACGGAACAACTACTTGTTGTAAGTAAATAACTATTCGTAATGCTAATTACAACTACATAATCAGCTACTCTGTCATACATTTTTCTCTTTCACAGTCCATTTGATTTATAAGCATCATCTTTTTATTGGCTTATTGTGGTCCTCTGTGACCCAGTTGGTAGAGCATGGCACTAACAACGTTGTGGGATCGATTCCTGTTGGGGCCATATATTCTGAAAAATGTATATGTTACGGTATACAATACGGTATATGTGGGAAAACTAGGGTTAGGTGCTAGGGTGCTACGGTTAGGGTTAGGGTTAGGGTTAGGGTTAGAATTAGGGTTAGGGTTAGACATGCCAGCATGTACCAAGTCGACGTAGCACCTAACCCTAACCCTAGTTTTCCCACATGTACCGTATTCCCATATGTACCGTAACATATAGACTCACTGCAATGTAAGTCGCTTTGGATAAAATGGCATAGAAAGTCAGAAACTGGACATTGAGTACTGAAAATGTAAAATTAATAGTTGCAGTTGGAGATAAAGAAACTGGAGAAGGACGTAAGTATAAATAATTCAAACACAGCAGAAGGTTGTGGTTTGGACTGTATCTTTTTTTTTCGTAGCTTGTAAATGAGTGAATGAATACATAACTTCAAGACAACTTTGGCACACTTTTTTTTCTTAATTGATAAATGCTATGATAAAGAAAAGGGTTAACTCCAAAACAAAGGTGACCATTAATAAAATGGGGATTCACTGAAATATCCCCATATCTTTATAAAGATCCCACCATAAACCTGAGACCTTTTAGGCACTGGAACCTATATTTCACTTGCCCAAAAATACATAACCCTAACCCTACATCTGTGCCCTGTTTTTTGTGTGGGCATGGTTGTAGGCCCTCTTTGCTTCTATTGCTGGTTCTGGGTAGGGTGTCATCAAGTACAACATAATGGGATACCTGTATGCCTCTGAACTCCATTTAACTCCCCTACAGAATAAAAGTGTTGGTTACATGACATTCTTGAGGTTCAAGTAGATTAAGTGAACCGCGGTCAGTAACAACATCCTCTTGGCTTGTGCAAACCTCTGTGACAGTAATGATGCTTGGAAAAAGAGAAAACAATTCTAGACTCATGAACCGAGCCAGGCCATTTTGCTTCGATATTAGATATCAGGCAACTTCCATGGCAAATGAAAATAGCCTACATCTGAAGATGCTTCCACTTCTCTCACCTGAACAGTGTTAGATTTGATCAATATTTCTATATCCATTGTGTATCATTGTAAGGTAGGTTAGAAACTCTAGCTGAGAAATCTGGTGTAATACTACCCAAGGTTACTCTACAGAAAACTGCCTTCCAAAAGAATCCCATCAATGTTTTGAGAACACTTAATCTTAACAGCAATCTTAACAGCTCGTGAGCTTAGAATTATAAGGTTATATCTCCGTCTAGGGTAGTTCAGAGATATTGAGCGTCATAAGTTTTTACATTCCATTATGTTTTTATACCTTTGTATTTGATTAATTACTAACTCAAAAAATAACACCACACAGGCATTAATAAACACCTAATGGATCAGATTATGTAAAAAACTAAATTTTTACAAAAATGGAGATAGAACCTTATAATTCTAACGTCACGAGCTGTAGACTCAGCTAGCACTAGGCCTTGTCTAAAGGAGTAAGAGTCGTTATTTTATTATTATTATTATTATTATTATTAACAACTGGGAGAAGAGAGCATATCTATGATTGTTTCACTGTTTTAATGTGTTGAGTTGAGTGTGCGGAAAAAGAGAGAAGGACTGTATTGTACCTGTTTGTAATAAACGCTATATCCTGAAGAAAACAACTCCACCCGTGTTTTTTCATCATTAGAACAAGGAAATAGGAAGTGTGAGTGGAGGGTTGCTATTTTACATCCTGGGTTGAAATGACACAACAACAAAGGGAAAATCTTCAATCAGTAGTTTTATTCTTGAATACCAATAACCGAAAAACAGATCAGATCTATCTGGTGACTGCAGCCATGGCCAGGAGGTGATGAAAGGGCGACCTTCTTCCACATTCTCTGGAAGAGCTTCTAAAGCCTTCGGAGAAGTTTCGGGCACTTCTTTCATACCTTGTAGGGTATACCACTCGGACCTGGGGCAGACCCTCTGCTGGCCTTGTTCACTACCTCTCTCCAGGATGGTGTTGAATTCTTTTCCAGGTGTTTCCGCTTACCTTTTTCTTTCTTTTCTGCTTACCTTTGAGTTGACACCTAGGGCTTGACCACTGGAAGTCTAGCCTGTTTCCATAAAATGTCAAACGAATTTTGAAAAGAAAATGCGAATTATGTGCGTTTCCATTAAGTCCTGGTATATTGTGGCATTTCTTTGCTGTTTGCCATCTAAGACATGTTTAGCAGATATGTTTTCACCATGCGTAAGGGAATACCTGGGAAGACGCAGACAGCGGAAACAGTTGAGTCACATGAGTTGAATGTTCACTACGTCAGAGTTTATTCTGCACATCTTTTTCCATCTAACTTTATGCGCATTAACTCTGATTCGCATAAGACAAAAACAACCTCATTCGAGCGTACAAAAGTTTTTGCGAATTAGAGGAAGTTTATTCGAATTAAGCCGTTTCCATAGAATTTCTAATGCAAATTTCTAATCAAAATGGTTAATGGAAACATGACTATTGTGAGTCTCTCTCAGGAACTCCTCCACAGTCTCCCGGATTTTGCTTCACCCAGCAGTGTTCTTCTGGTGAACCTGAAAGGGTCTTTGGTGAACAGTGCTCTTTTGTTCTCCCTCTCCTTTCTCTGTTTTCGAGTGCTCTCCGTCCCTTTTAAGTCTGCAGAGACGTTCTCGTATTCCACTGGTCAAGTCCTTAATGACTTCCCTTTCATCAGGGGCAGCTCTTTTTAACTGCTTGTTGAGAGATTTGATTTCTTTCCTCAGACGAAGGATCTTCCTTTCTCTTCTGTTTGGCTGCGTTGTAGGGCTGATGTTCACCTCCTTTTCCTCTGTGCCGAAGCGTTCTTTTGCCAGATTGTATGTGAGTGTGTTGACTTTTTTATTCAACTGTCCCGGCTAGTGTAGCTTCTAACACTTTGTCGAAGTCTTGATCTAGATGGTACCATTTGTTGTTTCCACTCATCTTGGGCCATTTGATTCTTTCCCTTGCTGGTTGGGCTTGGGTTTCTGTGGTGGCATCAGGCATGTTCCTCCTGTGGCCTTGTGGTGACGCAAGTGCTAAGCGATCTCTAGTACTGTGGGGTGCTTCAGCCTTTTTGCATTCTTGCAGATTTTCCCACAGTGACACTTTACTTCCAATACCTCTCCAGTTAATGTTGTTTGGGTGAGCCGTGTCTGTGTTGATATGTCATTCCTGTCCGTTACCGTTGTACCTGGCCTGTCGAGTCTCTCATCCTCCCCCCTCTCGGGAGACTCTGGGGGTTCATTGCATATTAATTTGTTCCGTATCTTGATTGGTGCCCTCTTGCTGTGGCTGAGGTTGCTTGCCTCATGCACCCACGCCAGTCTTTCCTGGAGGTCGTCCATCCTTCTACAGTCATCAATCTTCCTCGGTTGCCATCCAGACTATCCTGGAAGTCACCGGTTGCCCAGAGGATTAGCATGAAAATACATCGGAAAATGCTTCCACTTCTCAAACCTGAACAGATGAACTGTCTGGTGACTGCAGCACTTGGCCAGGAGGTGATGTCGTTAATTGGGTGTTTCGACTCTAAACCGCAACACCCTCTTGTTAGCGGGGCGGCAGTGGTGGCCAAAGCACTGCCCATCTCCTCCTGGCTTCCAGCTTAGCTCTTCCCTCCTGTTCCATAACCAGCAAAAGGCTCTTTCTGCTGCCTCCCCCAACGTGCGGGCTACTGTTTTTCTCCCCTTACCTGTCATTCCAATGGCTGTAAGCGTTCTCCACACGGACTGGGCAGGGAATCCTCTGCAGCCAACCTTGACCGGGAATAACCATGCCTGCCATCCAGCAGATCATCTGACAGCATAGAGGGTGACCTTCAATGATGTGACACACTTTGCTTGGCAGAGCATTAATTTAAAATTGTGCAGCATGACTAAGAAGGGTTGATGCAGTAGTGTCTTTCAAAATGTAAAATCCAGTTCTGAATATTATCTGAATATTTGTCTCACATTCCAGAATAATATATTGAACGTCTGACATTGTGTAATATTTTGCATAGGTTTTGCATAGGCCCTCTGCAGCTACATGTTTCATGCTTTATTTGGTTAGGAAAGGAAATACCAGATGTTGTGCTGATAAGTTAAAGTGAAACAGTCTCTGTACAGTACAGTTGCTTCTTTGTGTAAGGCTGACATTAAAATTGACATTTCTGTGAACATTACTGCCAGGGTAATAGGATTTAAATCCAAAGTGTTGACATCAACAACTAATTTGATCTATTATCACAGATGTGCACATCAAAATCAAAAACTCATCAAAATCCAATTACGACTTTTCTGCCTGACAGTGTATGGACAGTTGCCCCCAGTACATACCTGTACATTTAGGCTAGGGTTTCCGATTGACTGTGCCTCCACAGGTCCAGATGGGGCCTGGATACGCACAGGAGTACAGTCTATTGCGCCTAGAACATTGGGGAAGCCAGAAGGAGAGGATTAAGTTAATAAAGAGGCTTGTCAACCTGTAGACTACTTTATTTAACTGTCACATATCTGCAATTGAATAAAATGCCTACTTTATTCTTTGTTTCAATATGACCAGGGAAAGTGATGAAAATATTCAGGTACTGCTTTGGAGCAAGGTACACCCTTCTTATTTCCCGGGCATTCAGTTGCCTCCACAAGACCTTCTGCATCACCAACACTGTCCAAGAATGTCCCACATGCAAAGAAACACAAAGCTATGCAGAAAGACTGAACAGTGATCAAGGCTTGGCTACAGTGAGTGTGCTTCCTTATGTGTGGTTCCAGCAGACTACATTGGTATACTCTGCTGGGCCTACTGAACCTATACCTTTCTCACATAGGGCTTTCACACCAGGCTTATCAAAATAAGCCTGGATTTTTCTTTAGCAACGTTGATGGAATACCCCTCCCGGTAAAAGCGGGTAATACAACACAAATACTTCTCTCACACACAATCCACCTCACTACAGATACTTCTCTCCTACTTCTTCCTCGTTTGGGCAGCCCGCTCCCTTTTATCCACAAGCCCTGGTGTCTTAACGATTCACAGGTGTGCCTTGTTGGGGCAGGAAGTCCATATAAGGCTCAGGGGTGGAGCCAGAGGCCTGCAAAGATACCTCCTTTCAATTATCACTCTCTTCACCGCTCCCTGCTGTCTGCTACAGTGTGTTATGTAGAGGGCATCAGGAAGTGAATAATCAAACTTCCTTCTTCATAAAAACATCAATGGATCCAACACTCAGATCAGCTAATTAGCTACGTGCAGCCGCCCAACACAAATATGTCTGGGAGCCCTTAGAACCAGGCTTGACATCTCAGACATCAAAGGTAAAGAGAGTTGTGATTTAAACCCAGCCAAGACCCACAATACGGACTATTCTCAGAGTATTGGTAGAGACAGACTGCATCTCAGCTCAGGGGGGAATCCAGCGCATTAGCATAGGCTACACCTTTTTACCACACACACAGCATCAACCTTCATGTTTCTATGTAAGCAGCTTTTGGCAAACTTGAAAAACTGTATTTTGACAACTAGGTTAGTTAGTGTGTTTCATTGCTAGGCTCCGTAGTTTGTATCGAGGGCTACGAACAATTGCTGGAGTGTAATAGAACGTGGAGTTTGGTATAATGGTATCAAATACAATGCATACTAAATGGGATATTTTCAGGGTTTAGGGCATTCGAATCTATACTATACCAAACCAAAAGTGGACATACACTAGCAAAGCTAATTTCTGTTAGATAGCTAGCACACCAACTGTCTGAGCTGTACAAATAATGTGCATCATGAGGAGTGCCTGTCAACACTTTTAATTTAGCTCACAGTCAACCAGCTAGCTATTGTAGTTGTTAGGCAGCCTGACGTAATGAAGGCAACATTGTGTCCATCACTGCCAAGCACAAGCCATTGTATGTAAGAGGTTGTATCATTCACCCGGCAACAATATATGAGTGCCAGCTAACTGTGATCACATTCTCACTCTCTCCTTATTGGACATTGGTATCCAATATATCACATTGTGTTTTGTCAGGGTTTAATGTAAACTCTGTGCTCCACCTCAATGTTAGGTGCATTAGTTTGGAATGGTAATGAAACTATGAATGGGACTATGGGTGTTAAAACATACTTGTTTTTAAATAATCAACGCCCTCTCGATCAATTACAATCACATTTTCAACGCAGCCATGGAATAAGTGTGGTTAAACTAGCCATTCTCAACCAGGGTGCCGTCTGGCTTCGTCAGGGGTACCGTCCCAAAATAATTTCTGACGTTCCAAAAACGTATCATGAAAATGCAGATCATTAGCTGCCTCATACATCATCAGAATTTGTCTCACATGCCTATCCCCCTGTCACAACGTCAACGCCGTGGTCAAGCGTACAATGGAAACTAACTCTGGATCGGAGCCGTCAACTTAATCATCCAGTGGTAGCTCAGCAGGGACGGTAGTCGAGTCCAGCAGCAAGACAAAGAAAAGACAATGACAGCTACTTGTCGCACCTTCACCGGGGATCCATCATGCTCTCTCCCTCCATGTGCCTGATGTGAGGTATGAAATTGTCAAACCAAGCGATGATTCCGAGCAAACTTAAAAGACACCTGACAATAAATCACCCCATCACTAGCCAGCAAGGGTGCAGAGTATTTGAACCGACAAGAGCAAGTGATGATGAAGTGTGCAAAAGTGTCAGAGAAAGCACTGGAGGCTAGCTATCTAGTCGCCGTGATAGTAGCTAAGGCTAAGAAGCCACACACGATAGCCGAGACGGTCATATTGCCAGCTTGCAAAGCAATTGTCAACCGAATGCCAGGCCCACAAGCAGCAAAAGAAATGGCAAAGGTTCCGCTGTCGGACTGTACAATTGGCTGTGGACCAGGAACTCTGTGTCTGCCTCTCATACATCCCTGCCTGAATAGGGCGGTTGTGTGCATCATCCCAGGCGCAGGTTTCCTATTGATAGTAAGTCACATTTACCGCCAAGCGACAACCTCCAAACCTTAAGGATTTGATCCTGATCCATATGGTGGTCCATATGCATGGGATGTGCTTGTGGATGATAGTTAATTGTCTACAGTAGGCTTCTTCATGAGCCTGATCGCCTGGGGGATGTAGCTGTTGGTTAGCCCAGGGCCGGTCCTAGGCATTTAGGTGCCCTAGGCGAGAGTATGATTTGATGCCCCCCCCCCCCTCCCCCCAAGTTTTAGGGGCGCCACCACCACCACCACATTATGCCACCAGTACTGCCTCATGGTTTGCAAGAGGCAAGTGTGACTAATCGCGAAGCGTAATAGAGACAGTAGGCTGAGACATATTTTCATAGTGACATGAAATTCATAGAGACATAAATTAATTAATTCATTTGGCGCCCTACCAGGCATTTGGCGCCCTAGCCGACCGCCTAGTTCGCCTATGCCTAGGACCGGCCCTGGGTTAGCCTCTGAGTTTTGGAAGAGACTACGCCTTTTGGACGGCATCGGTTCAAACTGACTGTGGTTGGGGTGGCTGGGATCTTAGATGATCCTCCGGGCTTTCCTGACACACCGTTTGTTGTGTATGTCCTGGATGGAGTGAAGCTCACATCCACTGATGAGCTCGGCTGTCCGCACCACCCTCTGTATCGTTCTGTGGATGAGGGCAGTGCAGTTGCCATGCCAGGCAGTGATGCACCCTAACCCCTAACACGTTACCAAGCTATGTAGCATTTTGTGCTTCATGTCGTTGAAATCAATCGAAAATTGTTAAGAAAAAAGTTTAGCATGAGTGGGTGTACAGTCCTGTATGTGTAGGCGAGATAGAGAGACCAGGGAGACAAATCAAATCAAATCAAATTTTATTTGTATAGCGCATTTCTTACAAGATGCAACTCAATGCGCACAAGATAGAGGTAGAGAGAAAGAGAGAGAGAGAGTGTGTGTATGTGTGTGTGTGTGTGTGTGTGTGTGTGTGTGTACTGTATCTGAGAGAGAGGAGAGAGGGTGGAGAGAGGTGAGCGAAAGGAGAGAGAGAGTAAGTATGTAAGATAGAGATGGGTAATGAGGAGGTTGAATTGTGTGTCTGTTAATCACCTTTCTGTCATCCTCCTAGATGTTTACAGAACAATCTTCTGACAGCTAAATAATGTGTGTTTGTTCTTCATGGCTTAATTATACACATTCCAATAAGAGCTGCCTGCCAAGCAACAGAATGGGAAGAGTTATGTTCTCATCAGCGGCTACGCGTCTGGTACTTCAGCCCGACAATGGTAGAGTAAAATATGTTTTTTAGTCTTACTTCAAAGTCTTACTCAAGTGCCGCATTGAATGACTGCTCTCTGTAAGGACGCAGGGAGTACCACCAACCGATGTGTCTGCTCGAATGACCTTGCTACCCCCCACTCGACATAACTTTGAATTATGGCCCACGCCGCCTCTCTAATGTTGTCATTACCATTATTAATGTGACATGACACAAGTCATTGCCACACATGACACTTACCCTCAGTCGATGACTAATGGCCTACTACAGGATGCCTCTACAGGATTCCGCTCTCTAGTTGGTTAGCAATGAAGTCAAGTGTTGAGATTGCATTAGCTCACATACAGACAGGTGACATGACAGTTAAGTGTGGTTTATCTAGAGATCACCGACAAGCGACTGAATTCTCCAGTGTTTATGGGGTAGGGGGGTGGGGGGTGGAAAGGGAGATATGGGGCAGCTGTGTTTGTGTGTGTGTGTGTGTGTGTGTGTGTGTGATGTATTTTGATTGTCCCAAATGCCCAAAATAAACCTAAAATAAGTATTCTCCAGTTTATAAATGAGCGCTAATCTACAGAGTAAAAGCATATTAGTTACTCACTTACAGTAGATCATTCATATAAGGTTAATTGTTAAAAAGGAAATCTACAGTATGACGTTACCGCAAGTAATGGGGTGATTTAAATTCAAACAATCCACTTAATGTTCATTCCATAGGCATCCGCACATGTACATGGCAATGCAACATGACAACTGCAAATAAAAAGGGTTAAGAAATGAAGCTTCTTTGTATTTTCTTAATCTGTGACGGTACTTACGGCAACTAGAGAATGTGAGCAGAGTGGAGCGGGGGTATTTGTCTGGAGGATGGAAACTATTTAGAAAAAGGCGTGGGCTTTTTCTTGTGCTCCAATAGTGTGACCTGTGTCTTCATAGGGTGTGGCGGTGGTAGCCTAGAGGTTAGAGAGGCTGGCTAGCATTCGGAAGGTCGCTAGTTCGATCCCTGCCTCAGGAAGGAGCTGCATGTGAGCTGGTGACTGCAAGGTTGCTGGCATCATATCTAAGGTTTCTACCACTGCCTACCAGGCATTTAACCCCTTTATTGCTCCAGGGACACTGACTATGGCTGACCCTGTGCCTAGAGCAAAAAATACATTTTGTTGTACTGTGCAGTGTAGGGGTTGGGCCAAGTGGTTTGGAGTTTTTTCAGATGTATACTCCAAACTCCGAGTCACAAACGGAGTGTTATGAAATCCCAGATTGCCTTACGAATCATCAGCACAATAGTGGAAGCAGGAAAACAAGCAGGAAAAGAAAGCCACGAATATAATTATTTTCTTTGTTAATAAAGATTTAAAAAATGATGATAACCATCGTATTACCGTAGTGTCATTTCAATGTATTATAGACCTTTTCTCTATAACAAGCATAACAAAAAAAATGTTTGCAGATGTCTCTAGCTATCTAAAGTTACAACAATGTTTTAAGGCATTTTGACATAATTATCTCCATGTCACATTTCCCCCCGTTGATGGCATAATGACGCCCGAAATTTAACAAAAGTTCAGCTGCGAAATTGTTGCAATGTTGTCCTATATCAGTGCAGACTGGCAGGGTATGAGCACGGGTTACTAGCCTACAGAACACCACTATTCTGTCATGAACTGGCCTGATAATGAAGCATTGTTCTTTTTTATTTGATGACTTGTTTGATCGATTGATAGCGTGAAACTTAAGTTGTGAACGAATCGCGAGCATCCATGCTTTTTTATGATACTACTGACGACGTATCAAGGTCTTGAAGGGTTATTCCATTTCATAGGGGAAGATTTTCAACCACTACCTCTTGTAACTGTTCCGAAGGGCAAGCTGAAAAGCGAGTAGCACTCCAAAACGAGGGGTAGGGGTAAAAATCAGAAATGGGATTGGGCCATAGTCTTTATATTTAGCTAATAGTAAGAGTGTGTTTCCTAGGACTGACTGCTTCAGCTGCTGCAGTAAATCCTGACTGACTGATTAACTTGGCAGGTGACCTGCCATGGTATGACTACGGGTGAGGGGTGGGGAAGACATGTTTGTTGTTCAATCATTTACAGTTCAAACATTTATTGTTCAACCATCAACCATTACATGAATATTGAAGTGTGGGCTATGGTATAGGTCGCGATTTGTATGAGGAAATTATAGTTGTCATAACAATTGTTTGTGAAATACCAAGTTGTTGCATGAGCAATAATCAAATCAGATATAATCATATATATATAATATGTCCATCAATCTAGATCACCTCTAGGCCTACCTCAAATAAGTTTTTATCTGATATGATATTTGAGATTTGATCTTGGAAAGTTACTGGTCAAACTTACACTTCCATAGATGGACAGACTATAATAGTATTTTGCATGATCACAGCGATTACATGTGAATAGAAACCCACACTGTCATGGTTCTGTCTGACCACCGGAGGATGGCATAGACCGCCCAAGAGACTAAATGACACTCAAGTGTTTTGTATTTGGCTCTTTAAGGCTTTCCTTTAGATAGGTGTGTTTTCAGTTGACTCTTTGTAGAAGCTTGATTTGGTTGCCATGTGCTCTTGTCTCCTGTATTAGATCCCTAATGAAAGACGTTGTTATTTTCCCAAGTTTTCCTTTGTGCCATGCAATGAAGACTTTTCCAGTAAAGTGACCTATTTTGATTGGAACCGTCATGTGTTTGTCTTGCCTCATCTTTGCTCCAGGGTCCAACCTCCTATCCATGCATTTGTTTCAAGTAGACTTGATCTATGGTCTACTTTGCAGCTCATCCAAAACGCTGCTTCTAGGGTCCTAACAAAAACAACGTTTTGAACACATTACACCAATCCTGAGATCTCTACATTTTCTACCAGTCTTTCAGAATTGAATTCAAAGTACTTCTAATTGCATATCACAAAATGGTCTTGGAGCAAAATACATATCAGACCTCCTCTCACCCTACTGTATATGTTACACAGTCTGATCATTTGGTCCACATGTCGGCAACCAATCAAAATGTTCAAACTTTTCAACGTTGTTGAACACAAACTCGCTAGTCAAGCCAAAATACTGCAACAAAATGGATTCGGTGAGTAATCCCCACTACATTGTTAGCAGGCTCAAAATACAAGCTGTGTTAGTTGACTAGCGATGTGTCATTGATTTTCAACAACGCTGAAATGTATTCATTTTTTTCTAAAGAAAAGTCAGATCATTACATCAGATCCCAACATGAGGACCAAAGCATTAGAATGTGTCACATATTCCAGCAAGGCCCCTAAAGTCAGCTGAGACCAATCTGCTAAACATAAGAGTGAAAACAAAACACGGTGAAGCAGCTTTCAGTTACAAATTGTTCATGTATTGTTGTGAGTAACTTGATTGCTTGTTATAAGCCAGTAGACAATATCAATATTTGTTTTGAATGTGGTTTCCATGGTGGAGCGTAAGAGCCAACGGATTTGTCTATGGACTTTACTGATGCATTTGTGGAAAGCTCATAGCCAGGGACATTGTTAGGATCTTGAAACATTGGGGGCTTAGCCCAGCTCACATTTCGTCGACCGGGGTGGGGGATATGTGCATGTGTGTGTGTGCATGAGTTGTTCTATTGACGGGTGGTAGCTTGCGCTAGATCGATGGCGATGCGGTAGATGGCAACCTTTTTAGTTTTAGTTTTTTGTTTTTTTTACCCAGGAGTAAAGATCCGGGGCTATTCAGAAAACATTCAGGGCTCGAGCCCCCCAATGTCCAGGGCTAACGACGTGCCTGCCCATAGCCACTGAAAGACGTTTTGTGTCCACTTTTTTTTTTTACTTAAATTACTGGTTAGACTTTCTAACAAGTATGTATAATTACTGTATACTTCATTACATGTCATTATTGCTTCAGATTTGTGTTCTGTTTTACTTCTTAACTTTACTTCTTGATGCTTGAGGCTATGTACAGTTATAGCAATTTTGTCCACCAATTATGTAAGCTCTTTAAAGTACAAAATGTGACATTCTTAAGTGATTCTGATCCGGCAGTCACATAATTTTGAAGGATCCATTATCTGCACTTAAGTCCTTATTCTTACACATTCTCTATGCATAACAACAATAGACTATGTACAGCAAATTGCTGTGCTGAAAGGATCTCATCTTAAATGGGGTACATGGCTTTGTACTTGTCTCACTGAGTGAGAGTGATGTTGACCTTCATCCATTTTTTACTGAGACAGTCATACTGTAAACAGCTTCAGCCAGACCCTGCGTTTATGGGCTGACCTTGCCAGGATTCCACTGACCTGCTAGCTATTACAGGGATAAATCATACTTTCATGCCAACGCTCGACCACAACAGGAGGAGGAGACCCTGGCTCCACTCTGAGTAAAACACAGGAGAGACGGTGAGTGTGAGAGAAAGGGAGAGAGAGAGAGAGCAAGACTTGACAAGGCAAACCAAAGAGTCATAGTGTGTCATAGTTGAGAGCGGCTCCACTGACATGAGAGCTTACAATTTCCAATTCAGCCCCGTCTCTCGTGAGGAGGAGGACAGTGTGGATGGTGGTTCAGTTTCTCAGCCATCCTGGTCTCACTTTCAGGGTGAGACAGCCATGTAATTTAAGCTTTAAGCTCCAATGTGCGAAGACAGATTAATAACGCTCATTCGGGGCGGCCGGGTGCAAATTCTTTGCATTTTTGTAGACATTTAAACTAAGTCAACTAACTTTGTAGTAGATGCAAAAAAGACCAGAAATGTCCTAGCACACAACAAGTAATAGTATAGCATATTATCTGCCTCTACAGCAGTTTGTATTCCAGTAATGTGAGTAGACAAAAAAGAACAAGCCATAAACACTCACCCCTGTGCACGATTCACAGTGGGTTAGTTATATATTTGATTGTATCACCTTTAATATCAGAACAGAACTGAGAGAGAGAGCGTGTGGGGGGGGGGGGCTATGATTGGAGGCAGAATAATTACTCCCCTCAGTTTTAACCTGTTGACTCTCATTAAAGCTGAGGTAGGGTGTAAATTGTGAAAGAATATCAGAGAGGAACAGACGGTACCCTCGTAACACCACAGGGTGTTTTTCATCACTGGAGGCTGAAGGGAAGGGAACTGGGAAGGAGGTTGATGGGAGAGGAGGGGGACTACGCCTCTCCGTCTGTCCAACGAGTGTCATGACCCTGGCTAGCACACCCACGTCCCCAACATTAGACGTTTATGACAGCAGCAACGTTGCACTTTATTTGACACCATCGAGATGGCTTTGTGATAACTCATGCATGTCTACGTCAGTACATTATTAGTCACTTCACTGTTAAACTATGTTTATTGCAAGCTTTCAGTTTCCAGGCTATCGGACAATGTAAACAACAGCTTTATGACGAGTTTGTATGACGCAGTTTGACGAGACTGAAGAGACGCGCAATGCATTTTGGGGACTTAGTACCCCAGTAGTGTCCAGTCATGGCATACTAAGTCACCCTATTAATTGCACGGTTTTCTTTTTTTTGCCTGACTGGCTAGTACGAGGGGCTATCAGGGGCTGATATGATTGCTTGACAAACACTAAGTGCGGCCTCAATCTTGAAATTCATATCGAAATATTACAAATGTAAATTAATGTTGTAGCAATGGATATCATTACAAATAATCAAACAGCACTGTCATTGAGAGGCTGCTACGCAGGTTGTCATGTCACTTCAATCATAAAGCAAGCCACAGCTTCTGTCATAACAGCAGTATATCATCTGAGTCATGAAGAGTCATGAATAGACATTACACCTAATGACATATCTTATATCTTGCGCCATGCTTATAGCACTGTCATGTCGACACCGTCGAGTGTTGATCCAATGACAGTGTTAATCTCATTCTTTTATAGTTCTTGCCTTGAACTAGCTTGAGTTAATGTTAATGTTAATTTTATTTATAGTTCTGGCACCACAGGCAGCCAGAAGTAGTCAGGATCCAGGAACAGGTACTGTCAGGCATATTTGGAAGCCTGTGTCTATTATGTCTTTTGAGAGCCCTACTTTATTATGATTTCAATTAATGTTCAGAGTCCTATCATCGTCCTGCCTCACCTCTTACACTACAGCGACAGTGAACAGCACAGTTTTATTACAGGCGGCAGATGTTTCCACGCAACTTGTTAGCTCTCACACTGGCCGATGAGACCAAGCCCCCCCTCTCACCCTCCCCTTCAATGTTTGTTCATTGCCAGGATAAGGACCAAAATGGCCACAAAATAGTAAGACATTTTAGCTGTAGCCAGTCTTTCTACTGCTCAGAGAAAAAGCCTAAAAAACACAATTTGGAGAATTTGGACACGATATCCAGGACAGCAGGGTCCTTCAAAAAGAATGGCCACGGCCCAAACATATCTGTATACACAGATGACCTGTGTTTTCAGCTGATATGTACATTTTGTTGTGAAAACTTGGCCCTTGGCAAAATCCTTTGCTGAAATTGTGTAGTGTCTGCCCAGCTGTAGACGGAGAAGATAGCCTTCCTCATGAATGTCCCCGCTGGGGTGCTTAGGTGGCGTAGTGGACTAAGCGCTGACCATGTAACCGCAGGGTTCCCGGTTCGATTCCGGCCACGGACATATCCTGCATGTCATCCCTTCTCTCTCTCACCCATCCTTCCTGTCATAATCTCTACTATCTCTGTCACAATAAAGATGAAAATATGAGTGGGACTGCCCCACTCAGAAAAAATTACTTGTAAAAAAGAATGTCCCCGCTAGAAGGCACCAAAGTCTCCCTTCGCGCACCTGTCTGGAGAAAAACATAGCGGAAAATCTTACACAAAGTTTACATTTTTTTTATGACTCCACAGATTTCATCTTAACAAACTATAGTTTTGGCAAGTCGGTTAGGACATCTACTTTGCATGACACAAGTTATTTTTCCAACAATTGTTTACAGACAGACTTATAATTCACTACATCACAGTTCCAGTGGGTCAGAGGTTTACATACACTAAGGCTGAAGTGACACAATTCAGATTGTTTTGCTGCTCATGTTTTTGCTCATGTGGCACAGATGGGATATGTAACATGGAGGTGTAAGCAGTAAAAAGGCCCATTGAATCTGATATTTTCAGATCAAATGCAGGCCTCATTCTCAAGCCAGCCTCAATCAGATATGAATCAGATATGTGTCATTTCGACTGCGGTCTAAGCAGGCAGGTCATATAACGCTCAATTCTGATTTGTACATCATTGAAAATACGACGGTCTTCGCATTTTGATGACGTTCGACCTGAGTTTCACTCACTTCAAAAGTGAAGTGCTCTTTCTTCTCCGCCTTAAAATATGTGCAATATGTTGTAGTTTGTATTTTGATAGTATCTAAACATACTTCGGAAAGCAATGGCTTTATATTATAATATATATAAAAGGGATTATAATTTCTGTCCCATTTCCGTTCAGATGTGGGTCATTTGAAAAAGTAGGTGTAAGCAGGTGTTAAAAAAAATGGTTTAAAGGCACTAAATCTGAACTAGGCATTACGACCTGTGATGTAAATGCAGCCTAAGTTGACTTAAAAAAAATGGGCAAATCAAAAGAAATCAGCCAAGACCTCAGAAAAGAATTGTGGAACGCTACAATTCTTGTTCCTCCTTGGGAGCAGTTTCCAAATGCCTGAAGGTACCACGTTAATCTGTACAAACAATAGTACACAAGTATAAACTCCATGGAACCAGGCAGCCATCATACCGCTCAGGAAGGAGATGCGTTCTGTCTCCAAGAGATGAACGTACTTTGGAATAAATCCCAGAGCAACAACAAAGGAACATGTGAAAAATGCTGGAGGAAACAGGTACCAAAGTAGCTATATCCACAGTAAAACGAGTCCTATATCGACATAACTTGAAAGGCCACTCAGAGAGTGAAAAGGAAAGGAAAAAAGCCAGACTATGGTTTGCAACTGCTCATGGGGACAAAGATATTACTTTTTGGAGAAATCTCCTCTGGTCTGATGAAACAAAAATGTAACTGCTTGGCCATAATGACCATTGTTATGTTTGGAGGAAAAAGGGAGCGATTTGCAAGCCAAAAAATACCTTCCCAATTGTGAAGCACAGTGGTGGCAGCATCATGTTGTGGGGGTGCTTTGCTGCACTTCAAAATAGATGGCATCATGAGGAATGAAAATGATGTGGATATATTGATGCAACATTTTAAGACATCAGCCAGTTAAAGCTTGGCTGCAAATGGGTCTTCCAAACGGATAATGACCCCACGGATACTTCCAAAGTTGTGGCAAAAATGGCTTACGGACAACAAAGTCAAGGTATTGGAATGGCCATCAGAAAGCCCTGACCTCAATCCTATAGAAAATGTGTTGCCAGAGCTAAAAAAGCGAGTGCGAGCAAGGAGGCCTACAAACCTGACTCAGTTACACCAGTTATGTCAGGAGAAATGGGTCAAAATTCCACCAACTTATTTTGGAAAGCTTGTAGAAGGTTTGAATATAGTAGTTATCTTAACTGACCTATGTTTACTAGGATTAAATGGTAGGAATTGTAAAAAAAACTGAGTTTAAATGTATTTAATTAAGGTATACAGTATATAAACTTCCGACTTCAACTGTATTGGAAGCTCCACTGGGGATTATTAAATATAGCTATTCTAGATCACTTGTTGAGCGTGACAATATTTTCATTTCATATTTTCAAGTGTACTGGTTTATTTTATTTTCAAGTGTATTTTTACATTATATTATTGTTTCTGTCAGGCCCTCTTCCTGAATTGGTATTTAAAAGCCATGAAAAAATTGATATGTTACGGTACATGTGGGAATACGGTACATGTGGGAAAACCAGGGTTAGGGTTAGGTGCTAGGGTGCTATGGTTAGGGTTAGGGTTAGGGGTAGGGTTAGGGTTAGGGTTAAGGTTAGGGTTAGGGTTAGACATGCCAGCATGTACCAAGTCACCCTAGCACCTAACCCTAACCCTAGTTTTCCCACATGTACCGTATTCCCACATGTACCGTAACATATACATATTCCCAATTTGCTAATTTGCTTCTGCTCTGTCATGCTCTTTACGCCTGAACCAGACCCAGATTATCAGATCAATTGAAAGCACAAAGAACTTTGCTGCGTGAAGCCTTCTCTTATGGAGTGCTAGAATCAATGCTTACACACACACGCACGCACGCACGCACACACACACACACACACACACACACACACACACACACACACACACGACAGGCGACAACAGCAATAAATACAGTTGTTTATATAAACTAAGGTGAGTTTTCAAGCAGTATCGCTCTCTCAGCGACTGGCTTTCTCCTGTCCTTACTCTACAGCGCTACAACTTTGCTAGTGTGCTCAATAGATAAAGGCATAGGCATAGGCCTTTTTCTAGACTTTTCTAGGCTTTTTTCGGGCTTGGGCTCATGAAGATCTTCGATGTCGGGCTCCGACCGGCCTCGGGCCTCATCTCAACAGGATTGGCCCATTTAAAACTCTAGCAAATAGCCCATTGATCACAACGACAAGAATGTTTCACTCTACTTGCATTTACTGTACCTGTTCAGGACTTACTCTTATGTCAAAAAAGAAACACAGTCTCTATAAAGCAGCCTGGTACACAGGGGTCTCACGCAAAAGCTACCAACCCGTCCACATGGAAGTCAGCAGCTTCCAGATCAATTAAGAAAAACATTAATTACTCATCAGCACATCATTTGAGCTGTCAGAAGCTCAGTCTGAGGCTCAGAAAATGGCTTGTCTCAAACCATTAAGTCAATAAAAATGAAGTTAATCTAATTAAGAGGAGTGACGTCTCGTTTGTTGCAGATTCATTATAATCAAGGAGCTCCCAGTAGGTGGTTATTGATGGCTGTCCTTTCAGGTCGGCAAACCACATTGATATGCCAAGACGGGTCGGTTATCGTTTAGAGATATTTGGGAGCAATGCTGTTTTGGCATTGACATGTGCCCGGTGATCTCCAGTGGGATCAGATTGGACAGGCGGTGCTGGCACCCACAGTGTATTCACATTCAGATGGCTGCCTCTATGCCATCTGTCTGTCCTGGTCGAGCTATCCCCTTAGTAACTGTGATGTTGTTGGCCGTTTTCAGTCTTGCAACTTTGGTACAGAGGCATTATAAACAGGGGAGGTCTCATGTTATCATCGTTAACTAAGCACAGGAAGGATTGTCTTTCAAACAGGGGACACTGTATCTGCACTAATGATTTTTGTTAGGATTGTACATGCTCAGGAAGCGAACTGTGTAAGTGGATAGCCATATCTGTTATGGCTTTAGCATGTATGGCTTCTACTGGAACAGGCTCACTTGTCTTCGTTGATGATGTAACTTCTGACGACAGCAGCAGGATGAAGTCACACAGCTCTCAGGTGGATGGATTATCTCGGCAAAGGAGAAGTGCTCACTAACACAGATTTAAACAAATTTGTCAACACAATATGAGGGAAATAGGCCTTTTGTGTTCATAGAAAAAGTCTTAGGTCTTTGATTTCAACTCATGAAATCTTTTAGCAAAAACAAGTAAGCAAAATATTTTTGTTCAGTGTATGTAGGTGACATATCAAATACTTAAAATAAATAAATAACATAGACCTTGAGCTGCACTTGATTTAGTTTGCCTAGTACACTAGAACCCATGGAAAGTCTGAAAAGTGCAAATGAATTAAAACCAAGCACACCTCAAACACGATCAAACATTGCAAAAAAAACTAAAATGGATAGAGACTAGTTGAAAAAGCATGTTCAAGACGCTTATTGCCTTGCTTTGATTGAGTTGAGAAATGAGAGTCAGTTTGTTGGATAATACCCTGGGCTGCAGAGCCAAGGCATGTTTTTCACAGCTGCATTTGTTGGAATTGATTCTCTTAATTGCCTTATGCTAATTAGCACTAATTGCCTCAGCACAGAGATTTTCAAACATCACTGAGCTATCGTCAACATTATTAGCTTTGACATCACAGTCGTTCTACACGTGTAATTATCATTTGTTTTAAGCAAAGCAGTCAATTATTTTATTTAAAACTACAAAAGTGCTAACATGAGGTCAGTGACCCAGCTTTTAGCGAGGATACAGGAGTGTTGGCGTATATATGTCGATTTCTGTATCAAGTTTTACATTCCATTCAAAGGAAAATTGCCATTCAACAATTCCAATATGACCAGCTCGAATCCACTTTTGCAAACATTTTCCAAACAATCATGATCAAGTCATATCTCTTACCGGTACTTTGTATTATATATTTCTCCTGGCATCAATAAAACCCAAAAGAGATTGTGATAGTAGTGTTAGTAGTTAGTGATTTTACAAAACAGTCTTACTGTTGAGACTGACAGCGATGTTATTGCTTGAAATTTTTAGGGAGATAGCAAATCTGTCTGCTTTCCTCCTTTCATTACCAGGCATAATGAAGTATTAAAAGAGCTCCTCTGGGAGACAGCAGGAGATAGGGCATGCTGTAAATAATTCACACAGACATATTTGACAAATACTAGCCCAGTACCGTCAGACAGAAGTTATGAAACCGGATAAATGCCCCAGAAGTAATCTTAAATGGCGATCGTTATTCAGTAGTGGTTAATTGTGCTAATTCTGGGAAGGATTACATATGCCTCAATGGACCAATATTTAAATTAATGTGTGGAGAAAGAACTCCTCAGTTGGTTAAAAAATTAATTACAAACGTTTAATGAAAATGAAATATTCCCGGTTGTGGCTTCATGGTGTGAATATAAAATGGCTCCAGATAGATTGACATGCCTCCTCAGATTTCCTCTGAATTCTGTGGACTGTATCACTGCTTGTCAAACGTGCAATTACACTTAAATTAGTGATATCAAGAACGTAGTGTGTATCTTCTTAGTTTAGCTCCTCCATGCTATTTGAAAAAGACTAATCATCACAATGAATTCTAAGTATGAAGTCTAATCTAGGTAGGATTAATGTGTGTCATTACTCCTGTTTTGACAATGTTGATCAGGTTTTAGATTTTCTAACTGTGGAGCTTTTTTTATCCAGACCATTGGCGGTCTTGAATGCCAACTTGCAGGGGACTTGCATCTACAGCACACCTCATACAGAACACATGGTGTGTGAAGAATTAGTATGGTACGGTTCATATTTCAGTCATAGGTATCCCATTTTGTAGTTCTGTGTCACATTGTCTACTGGCCTACGGCATGAGTCTGAAAGGCCTTGAATGAACACCTTGTTTTAACAACCAATGAAAAACGTCATATTGTTCTTGCCTGCCTTCGCCCCTCTCTGCTCTTCCAACCAATCCCTCGTCAATCAGCCTTGAAGGGGTGCCTGAGGGAACGGCAAGCTCATATCTAAGGAGAGAAGTTGTGTTTTCTGTTTCATTTCTGTCTGTGGAATGTGTCAATGTCTCTCTCTCTGTGCTATCAACTGAATGCCATGTTCTGCTTGTTCTGTCTAGTTCAGCTATCTAACCACTCTTTCTCTGACTCCCTTTTTATTCTTCCTTGGTGTCCCTGCCAACCTCATGCCATCTCTCTTACACTGCAAAGCAACACTGGGATGAGCAGTAGGTGGTAATCCCAGAAACAATATGGAGTATTGATATGATTATTGAAGATAATGATAATCAAATACCGATGACAAAGAACAACATATCTCTCCCTGTCTTGAATAACATTAGTGTATGTTAATATCATAGAAGAAACACACAACACATCTTTATACACTAAAGAGCTCATGCAATTCTCAACTTTTTTTTTTTTTACGAATAATGATTTAATCATACTATATTCACTCAAATGTCATTTCACACTACTTTGTATTTTGCATTTATTTGTGTGCTTGCTAATGTATGAAGGCTATTGTACTATACAGATTGTCTGTACGGTAATACACCAAGCACACAATGTCAATATTAGAAAAACTCTGTCTGTATCAAAACGATTTCATAGAGAAAATGGTATCCTTTGATAGCTAAAGACCTCAACGTGTGGCATAATTCGCTGAGTGTACTCTTCACACCCCACAGTGCTAAACAGAGGAGGCTATTTGAAAAGATGCTGATTTAATTAGCAAATACCCTAAAACCCAGAGAAACTCAGTAGAAAGAGAACGAGTTCCATTATGTTCCATTGTTTTCCTCCTCTTCTATTTTCTCCCTCCGTTGCGTTGATGCCATGGTGCTAAACACTCTAGCTGCTCAAATATAATTTGATCAAGATTAATCTCCATTGTCTGTGTTGGGTACATTTTCTCCCTTTCCTGTGCTGCCTAATACTTGGTTTATTGGAGTAACAGCACCTATATCTTGATTTGAGGGAGTGCATTTTCTAATGTAAATTATTTGGATTATTATTATATTTGTTATATTATTATATTATATTTTTTGTTATTGTGACAGATGAGTTTGTAGAGGACAGGTGCATTATCATAGAGACGGAGAGAGCGTCATTATCATAGACGGAGAGAGCGTGGAGAGAGTCTCAACCCTCCGATTCCTGGGGGTGCACATACAGGATGACCTGTCCTGGAAGAACAACACAGCAGCCATCATCAAGAAGGCACAACAGCGGCTCTTCTTCCTGAGAGTCCTCAGGAAGGACCACAACAAGCAGGAGATACTGGTGGCCTTCTACCGCTGCGCAGTGGAGAGCATCCTCACCTACTGCATCTGCAACTGGTTCTCCAGCTGCACAGCCGCAGAGAGAAATGCGCTACAGAGAGTCGTGAGAACAGCCCAGAAGATCACCGGTGCCCCCCTCCCCTCTCTGGAAGAGCTGTACAACACACGCTGCCTCAGGAAGGCCTCCAAGATCTCCAGAGACCCATCCCACCCTGGGTACGAACACTTTGCCCGGCTGCCCTCGAACAGGCGGTACAGGACCATGGCCGCAAGGACAAACAGACTGAAGCTCAGCTTCTACCCCAGGGCCATCCAGGCCCTGAACACAGCAAAGACCTAGGTTCTGGGCCCTGGACAGTCTGGACGGATTGATGGCAGCTGCTGGATTGAAAAATCAGGTGTAGTGCTGAGGCACAAATGTGTACATTTCAAGCCTGCAAACTGCGACACTTTAAATGAATGTGCAATAACACTATGTGCAATATGACAACCCTAGGGTACATAAGGTTGCAGAGAAATAGGAAATGTTAGAATAGGTATAGCATAGCATAGAGTACAGCACAGTGTTTTATCTGTACAGTATAGTATAGTGGATAGTGTACATAGCCTTTATTTATGTAAACCAGCTCCTTTCCCTTCTTGTTTTTTTAGTTTTTTTTTTCTTTCCTAGCACCAGGGGAGCCACCCCTCCCAAATTTCGTGGTTTGGTACCTGTACTATAGCAATGACAATAAAGACCATTCATTCATTCATTCATTCATTCATTCATTCATTCATAGTGCTTCTTATGAAGTGTCATAACTGTTTTCCGGTCTACCCAACTTGCTACCCAACTTGCTACCCAACTTGCTATTGACACACAACACAGCTGCCTAGTAGAGTTAAAGCATCAATGAGGCTTCTGCCTGGGCCAAATAATTCGACTGGGCTTAATGTCCTTTTTACATTACACTCAGTACAAAGCCTCTGCCGAAGGGAACAACGTTTTTTAAAAACTCTCCCTGAATAAAGTTTAATTCTCATCTTCGTCTTTGAGGTGCTCTGTGAAAATCATAGGTGCTTGCTTTACGTGTTTCCCTTTGTAAACTGGGCCTTGTTAGGTAGTTGCCTGGCAACTGCAAAATGGTTCTGAGAGAAGAAATGGTGGTGCAGTACAGTGCAGATATTACATCTGGCCTGTCAAACCACTGTATGGGGATGCCACGGACCTAGGTCTCGTCTTTCTAAGAAATGAAAGCCTCCACCAGTGTTATGACTATATCAATATTGTTATTTGAGTGTTCCTATTGGAGGAGCATTCAGGAGGGAGTGTGTGTGTGTGTTTGTTTCTCTTTTTCTTTCTTTTTTTTAATAAAAAGGTACAATGTGTGGTGGTCATTCTTTGGGATGTTTCTGACTGTAACTCCATTTGCACGAATGCACAGAATTTCAAGTCTGAATCACTCCAAGAATAAATGTTTTATACATGTCAGTGTATAAATGTGTGTGTGTGCGTGTGCAAGCATGAGTGTGAGTCTGAGTGTGAGCATAATGCGTGTGTGTGTGTGTGTGTGTATCTGTGTGTGAATCCATTTCAAATATGACATCTCCTCGTTCTCCCACACAATCTGAGGAAATTGAAGGTCACTTTGTCTTCTGCAGCCTGCTGGCATAGAGTGACACACAGTGAACTGTCATTACCTATCATTGCTTCCAATCAGTCTCTCTGTTCTGACTTTGGCACTTGTGCACCCTAGTCCTTTTTTTCCTCTGGGAAAAAAACAACTTGATGCTAAAATCAATCAATATGTGTCGCTGGATTTGACGGGTAAGATTGGGAAATTATTCTTCACATCTCAAAGATGGAAAGTCCATGTTCAGGTTACTACTGGTGACTTTACTGTAAACGCCCAAAGCATTCATTCATACTCTGCTTCCACTTATATCCCAATATGTTATATAAGTCCATTCAGTCCCACAGACCAGGGGCTCCAATTTGCATATGTGCAAAAAAAGTGAGCAAAGTCGGCTATTTTCTAATAGATATGCTGAGACATAATCAAAATGGAGTTTTGAATACTGCAACTTGTGTTTCCATGATTTACAATGCATTTTCATTTTAGGACATTTTCATTTTCATAAAACTCATGCCCTAGATATATTGAGTTGTTGGGCATGTGTTGCTTTCCTCAGCAGTATTTGCAAGCAAATAGGGGCCTTAGCTGTTGGCTATGTAATGTTTCAAAGCTATAAGAGCTAGGAGTAGTATACAGAATGTCAACGTTTCTATTGCAACAATTAACAGAGAGTAAAACCTCTTGAAATGTACAATGTCAAAAAGAGTAACGACTCAATTCATACCTCAGTGTGAACAGGTTTTTAGTCATGACAGATGTGTTAACAATGGCAAGTGACCTTGACAGCAGATGGCGATTATAGATCCACTCTTTCTTTTTTGCCATCCCTCTCTCTCTCTCTCTCTCTCTCTCTCTCTCTCTCTCTCTCTCTCTCTCTCTCTCTCCCTCCCTCACTACACAGAGCAATTAGTCGGGATACAAAAATATGCTTCAGGGAGATATTACCATGCATTATAGCTAGTCCAGGTGCAACATGTTCCCATTTTCCCACACCCTTTATCATTGCATCAACTGTTCTGGCGTTATCTTACCTTCCTTTCCAATTCACTGGTGATATAATACGACCAACTGAAAAGTTGAGCTATGGCTGAGCTTTGGGGCGTCTTTTTTTAGTCAAAGTCCTGTAAGGTTAATGGGACGCTAAAGTGGAAGGCACAAAAGACATTTGCGTATTGAATTCCTTCGAACCACAGGGTGAGGAATGAACCACAATTAAAACTATTCACACAGCCTGCCTGCCTGCAAAATTCCTTTGATGACCAGGAGGCCTTGATAAGGCCAATGATTAAACCCCTACTCCCTATTGTGTGAACTGCCAGGCCATAGATTTGGTCAATTGCCTTTTGGAATGGAATGGAATGGAATGGAATGGAATGGACTTTATTTGTCATTGCTACAGTACAGGTACCAAACAACGAAATTTAGGAGGGGCCACCTCCCCTGGTGTTAGGAAAGGAAAAAGAAAACACATTTTAGAAAAAGCATAGATGCATAAAATCACAAGAAGGTAAGGAGCTGGTTTACATCAATAAAGGCTATGTACACAATCCACTGTACTATACTGCACAGATAGTCAACTAGGGTTGTCATATTGCACAAAAAGTATTTTTTCACATTATTTTAAAGTGTCACAGTTTGCAGGCTTGAAAATGTACATGTTTGTGCCTCAGCACTAGCTGCCATACAATCCGTCCGGACTGTCCTGGGCCCAGAACTTAGGCCTTTTCTGTGTTCAGGGCCTTGACGGCCCTGTGGTAGAAGCAGTCCTTCAGTCTGTTTGTCTTAGCGGCCGGGGTCCTGTACCTCCTGTTCGAGGGCAGCTTGACAAAGTGTACGTGCCCAGGGTGGGTCGGGTCCTTGGAGATCTTGGAGGCCCTCCTGAGACAGCGTGTGTTGTACAGCTCCTCCAGAGAGGGGAGGGGTTTTGGTCAATTGTGACCAGATATACCTGCACCTCCTTAACAAAGGAGTCCAAAACAATAATGTTAAATGTATCATGTATTCTAGTTGCAGGTAATCATCTGGAATAGTTGAACAAAGGCATGTTTAGTGCCTATGAAGGGGTAAATTCGTTTAATGAATTCTGATATTATGTGTCAGTACAATGTATGGGGGACACCTTGTGAAAACTGACTGTATGGACAAATACATGCATTTATATAGCGCCTTTCAAGACACCCAAAGTGCTGTAAGGGTGAGCACTCACCTCATCACTACGGTTGAGCCAGAATGACCTTTTTTCTTTTTTTTTTCAATGGTTTTGCAGGAGACTTTGGACACTTCTCTCTATGAAGCGGTAGAAAATATCAGAGACGGCCACCGGACTGGCTCCCTCAGGATTTACTCTGGAGAGTTTACTCAGGATCCCAGATCTCTGCCTCACATCTGACTGATCCAACACTGACCTCAGTCACACCTTCCGTTAGCATTTGTTGCATACACCGTGACACGGATATGGGTTATGAAGATTAGAAATAGGTTTGACTATAATCATAAGTACAGTTACATTTCTGTAATGCATGATCTCTTGGTTTGAGATGGATTTCACTGGATTTGCAATATAGTAATCCTAAACCTACTGTCAATATATGACTCCAGGTGTAGTGGGCAACAAACCAATGTACTTCAGAAGTTAAGTCATGACTATTGTAGTTAGTGCAGCAAGCCTTACCATTAAATTGTGTGGTTTCTCCAACTTTTTCATTGATCTGAAGCAGCGGACCGCTACACTGATCTCCAATGTTATTACGTCTTTTTTTGACACTGCCAGAAAAGACACTGTATAGCTACTGCAAGCTAGTTATAATTAGTCATTAAAACAGACACCTGGAGCTGAACATTTACAACACCACAATCACTCGAAATAACTAGAAAACTTGAATCCCTTCTCCAACTTGCTCTATGCAACTTTTGTTGAAGATATAGTAAGCCTTTTGTTGAAGATTTAGTAAGATGTCATGTAGGTCTACTTTAGGCACATCCTTAAGACGGCAGGAGAATGCCATATTTCCAGAATATGAATATTTGCTGTAAAATAATTCACAGGGTCAGGAAAATGTGGAAGTTCTTAGTGCAAATAACCCATTGTTGTTTTACGAATTATAATTGATTCTTTCATTTAAAACACTTCATGTAATTCCCCCTCCCTCACTCTGAACCCTGTGGCGACTCACCCAACCGCAAAACAAACACAACAAGCACATTTGTGGGTGTGTACTGGAACAGGAACTAGAGTAAAGAATAGATAAAGGAGTTCCTTTGGTGCACTTCTGGGATATACAAAAGGCTTCCTTGACCTACTACTTATAGATGTTTTTATTGTGTTCCCTTACAAATGACTAATTTAGCCACATTCTGCTATGCAAGAATGTTTCATTTTACTGTCTGTATTGTCTGTGAAGCATCCATTGTATAAACAATGTATGACGATAGGAGACTAGACTAAACTCTTACATCTTCCAAAGAATACTTCTTGAAAGTCTAATACTGTGATCTGTGTGATCTGAATTTATTTTTTTCAGAAAATGCTATCTGTAGTTACAGGCAGAAAAACCATCACAAGACAATGAGATCAATATTTCAAAAGTCTGACTTTCTTGTAACAGCCATAACGTTCCACATCACGCACGGAAACCCATTTAGGCTAAATCAATTACATTGCTACTTTCTGAATTACTGAACATTTGTTATGAAAACAAGAGGTGAGAATTGATCAAATATGTTATATTTTCACATATGTGGCACAATCTGGTGCAAAGGGCTGCATATCGGCAATTCTCAAGCTGTGCAAATGAGCAAGCTGAAGTGTTGAAGAGCCCACTCGATATAACAAACAACAGGTTCAGGAGCACTAAATAATTATAATTTGTGAGTTGGATTTACTGTCTCTCTCATTTGAAAGCTTACAGTCTACACGTTCATAATCTGGAAAAAACTGAAAAATGACCATGAGGACTTGAGGGCCTTTTAACCAGACCCTGCCACATACAATGAATGGCTCAGTTGGCAAATACACTGACATCGTTTCTATTTCAGAACACACACTCCTGTGCTTCTGAGAAGAAATGAAATAGGTTAGATCTAAAGTACACACTAAAGTACCCCAAAAAAAGACTTAAGGCCAATGCACACGGCGTGCGATTTTGTCGCACGACAACATTCGATTCTCAATTCACACCAATGAATGAATGTGAATGGAGAATTGAATGTTGTCGTGTGACAATATCGCATCGCACGCCGTGTGCATTGTCTCATTGGGTCTCATTCAAAACAATGGAATCGAATTCGGCGGTGCGACAAAATCGCACGCCGTGTGCATTGGCCTTTATATTTTTAAACATCATAAATTGGGCTGTAGATTTGTCCCAACAGTGGAACTGTGCCCTAGTAGTCATTGTCCTTGGTAGCACCTTCCTTACCTAATAAATGATGTAAAAGAATTTGCTAGATTGCACATATTCAATGGTTGGATAGGATGCTAGGTAGAGCCCATTCCACTCACGAATATGTACTTCAGCTGTGTAAGAACCCGTACTCTCCTTGTAAGGTGACAGGTGTGTTAGGTGTGCCGCGTATACTGACCAGTCTCCCGCCTATTGTACAGTACAGAGGCTCCTCTCCTCCCAGGTAACGAGGCTGTAGGAAGATCCGTGGTATAACAAGGCAGTCTGCTGGTGGAAGCTGTGATAATGAGCTTTCTGATGGACAGGAAAGGTAGAGAAGGCAGCGAGCTGCAATCACCTCTCTCATTACAGCTCCTGTACTGTCCCATCTTGAATGGGACTGCATGCTCCCCCACAGACACGAATAATGAATAAGTGTGTGTGTCATTGACATCTCCTCACATAGATTCGAGGGTGCCAGAGATTTTTTTCCCTGATGCTGACACTGGTCTCTGGTATGATTTACATTTTCGCATCCAAATTGCTAAATCTGGTCATCAAATCGACATAGCATTTTGGATCCGTGACAATTGAGGTAGGTTAGTACAGCCATGTATGAAAGGGAGTATGTCAAAGAGTGGGGGAGGGTGACATGTTCAATTGTCACTCCTATTGAAACCTGTCATCACTACGGGGGAAGAAAACATTACAGTTGGCATCAGATCGGTACATGTTTGTTAAAAGACAGCCTGGCAGATGCTATCGGAAGGACAGGAGGTACCGAGCTAAATAAAAGCTATATATCAGCCAGCTCACTGTCAGTCTGTTGCTAGTTCCCTAAGCTCTCATCATGCTCATTGTAGACACATGCACATGTTTAATGTGTGGGCTGTACAGTATGCAAGTGATTTTCAGGAGCATTATGTTAAACTTGGTGGTTAAGATGTATTATGAGCTGAATATGTGACACGTACTGGTCAATTGGTCCGCAAGTCGGCATCTGATTAATGTTCAGACTTTTCTTTTGAAAAATGTACAAAATACATTTCAGCGTTGTTGAAAATCAATGACACACTCGCTAGTCAACTAACACAGATTGTTTTGTGAACCTGCTAACAAAGTAAAGTAGTGTTATAGTTAACTACGTAGCAGTGGGGATTACTCACCGAATCCGAACATTTTGATTGGTTGCCGACTTGCGGCCCAAATGACCAGACCGTGTCACATATACTGATGATGTCAAAGTTTGTAACAGTTACTACAAGTGTCACTGTGCCTGCTACAGCTTAGCTTTAGGTGGGAGCATTCTGCACGGTAGGGTTTCCGAGGCAGACTTTGTGTTGCATGTAATTGGTGCCAACAGCACTCTCATTTGTGCAGGTCATAACCCTGAGACGTTGTTTGAGACCTCTTATCAATCCCTCTTACAGTAGGGGGCCAATATGTAGAAATAGGAAGAGTCAGCAATGAATTACAGCAGCAGGGTGTTGGGTAGGAAAACATGTTCAACAAAAGTTATTTCCCAAACCAATGGAAGTTCTAATGGCAATCTCATTTCCCCCTGATATTACGGCTACTGGTATGCATATTTTAGTTGTTTCCTACCACATGTGTTTTCTGCTCGCGTCAATGGAGTGACTCAGTATGGTCGACGTTTCCTGGAAAGTGTATCCAGGTGCAGTTTCTAATGGAGCTAAATGTTGCTCTTTAAAGCCACATCCTGTCATTTCTGCATGATAGTAAAGGTTGGACCACCAATGCACGCACAAAATAATATCACTGATCAGACAAATTGGCACAGGAGAGACGTTTTAAGATAAAAATATCATATTTTTTACATCATTCCATTTTAACCTTCCTCTTCCGTTTGTTTCATTTTCCAACGTTGCTACTTTCGGTCAAAATTGACCGGTGTGTTTTGCACAGTGATATCTCTGGAACCCCTTATCGGATTTTGATGGTTGACATCTCATTTGAACAGTCAAAGCAAGTAGAATCAAGGGGTGGCAGAATGACACCAGGGGTTAATTTCATATTATAATTTTGCAGCAAGTTCAAAGTTAGTGTTTACTGTACATTACTGTATATTATAAAAATGCCTGCCATGTAGGCTGTGTGTACTGGAGATGGAAATTATTTAGTTAGTGTTGTAGCTGGGATTCTTCCCGTTCCATTGATGCATGGGATGTGTTGATTTGATACAGGCAAGCCAGTGTTTCATTGTCTAGCCTACTTTCATCTTTCATTTTCCAACTTTGCTACTTTCGGTCAAAATGTTCCTATGGCGGTCAATTCTGACCGGAAACATCATAGGTGTGACACGGTTCAATAAATCCCCCAAAATGCAATGCAATTCAATGCAATCAAGTGTATATGCTCAGGGGCCTAGGGTGGAGGATAACATAAGGTCTTGAGGCAATGGGATGAAAAACACAATATTTATGATTACAAACAAAGTCATTCGGTCAGATTTGACCGTGAACACAAGAGGGAGGTTAAATATAAATAGTTTTAATTGTTGATATAAAAAAATCTACGTTCTATATACAGTAAACAATAAAACTGTTGATTTACATTTACATTTATGGCATTTTATCCAAAGTGTCTTGCAACAAATACATTTTAAGTAAGTGAATCACCTATCCATCAGTCATCGCAAGAAAAACAAATATATGCTCAGGCCAGAGGCCATTGGCAGTCAAAATGCTAGAAGAAGGAAGAATATTTGATTGATATTGATAATTGATTTTTTTATTTTACCATAACATAAGGAATCAATAATTCAATTATTTATATAAGAAAATACAATTCTTGATGTAAAAATGTTCTCTAAAATCAAGATATTGTCACCATTATGCCAGGATGCTTCACAAAGAATAGTACGAGGGGCACCGCACCATCTTGCCAATTTGGCTGCAATTTTGGTCCCTTTGGTACTGTTCGGGTCATATTGACCCGGGACATCATTGGGGTTTTAAAAGCACTGACACGGTGCTCCTAGTCCCAAGGGTGACCCGTACAAGAGAGTACACTCAGGGCGCAAGAAAGCCCCAAAATAGCCCATAATAGTAAAGGGCGCCTCCTGTGGGCACAAAAAGGTACTGTACCCAATAATGCACAATAGATACAGTGTACACATTCAAAAGTGCATAATTATCTTTTGTTCTGGTGGATCTAAGGGGAGGCTGGAGCAGAGGATTCTTAGTAACAACCCACACACGCACATGATGCTCCTAACTTTGAAAAAGCAAAATCCACTATAACAAAGACTTATGACTTATGTCATAAATCATACTTATCTAGGAAAAATGTTAATGAAACAATGTTTTCATTGCTGTTTATTATTTTGAACTTATATTCTCAATTGACTTTCACATTTATCTAATTATACTATAACTATACTAACTATACAAAGCTGTAAAGAAAATACAAGTGATGAACAAGAATAGAAATGAAAGAACCAAGATAGTTTTTGCCACTAGCTATGAAATACATCTCTCAGAAATGTCTGAAAATGCTGAATCACAAAACATGAAAGGAATGTACACATGAAAGGAAAAATCCCAAATAATTCAGAAATAACACTGGCTATAATTGTGTGTGCATGGGTATGCCTGTCTACAGAACACATGAAGCACAGAATTTGACAGTATGTGTACCCCAAATGTACTTTTTGCAGTTGCTGCATACGTTCTGTACAGTGCAAGAAAATGTAAACATGTTTACAATGTTGCACTTCAAAAGGTAAAGAGTGCAAGATCAGACGAGTGCGAGTGAGTGAGTGTGTGCATGTTTCTGTGTGACTTCTGGTTCAAATCGACCCGAACATCTTATGAAGGACCTACATTTGTTGGGGTATTGTAACATTCTCATGTTTTTTCATTTGTTTTTCTTTTACATCTTCTTCATAGAAAATAAGCCAAGGCCATGGAGTTTCAGATTGAAAAAATATATTCTTGTACCATTTCTCATTTTTTCTCTCTATTTTGACCCGAACACCAACAAGGGTTAAACTGATAGAGTAACTATCTTTACACATGGTTGACACACATTGTTGTCATATATTTTAAAAAAATCTTGGTTTAGAAGAAGGTGATAGAAGAAGATTTTTTCCTTCTATCACAGAGACTGCCAATGGCCCCAGGCCTAAGCTGGATTACTCTTCCTGCTACGACTGGTGGATTGATGATTCACTTGCTTAGTCAAATGTATTGATTGTAAGTCGCTTTAGAATAAGGCGTCTGCTAAATGCCAAACATGTAAATGTAAATGTTGTGAATTGCTAAACAGGTCATTCATAAAATTGGTTGACACTCAGGTCAACAGTCTGGTTGAATGATCTTGTTTCCTAAAAAAACATTGTTAATGACAAGGTACAATACAAATCATATTGTAGAGTATTCAGAATTGGTATTTTTTGCTCTACTCAGCACTATTTGCTCAAGCAAATTGGGGCCCTTGGCTTGGACTTTTGAATCCAGACCTTGAATCGGTCTCGCTTTAGGTGGTCTTGACTACAACACTGTCCAATCTAAGTGCATCACAGTTATAGATCAATAGACTTGCAGGTTTATATAGAGTGTGATGGATCAATAGCCAATTGGAGTATGTTACTCTGAGAGAAGCATGTGGGAAAGAAGAATTTTGAGTGCCAAGGGAAACAGGAATACGCAGGACGTTTTCGACGTTTTCGAGTTTTGACAGTTTACTTTTCCCAAAGGTGAAGTCTTAAAAATCAATAAACCAAACATGTTCTAAGCCTTTAACAAGTCTAGCTGCACCCTATACTTGGTGAAAACAGCATAATGTAGCAGTTTAAGCACACACACACACACACACACACACACACACACACACACACGCACACACACAATAGGACAGAGCTTCCTCAGCATTGTGCCCCTTCTTTCCTCAATGTTCTGGGTGAGACTGCTCAAGTAAGCCAGGAGATTGCCTTTCCCACCATTGGGAACTCCAATTCCCAACTCCAATTCCAACTCACCATGTCAACTCCAATTACACAGGTGGGAATGTCAACTTTACTTTACATAAAACCCACGTAAGCTGGACATGGCAGTTATAGAATAAACATACATATCATACATAATTTCCCGACTCGACTACTGCAACAGCATGAATGAATGAATGAATGAATGAATGAATGGTCTTTATTGTCATTGCTATAGTACAGGTACCAAACAACGAAATTTAGGAGGGGTGGCTCCCCTGGTGCTAGGAAAGAAAAAAAAAACTAAAAAAAACACAAGAAGGGAAGGAGCTGGTTTACATAAATAAAGGCTATGTACACTATCCACTATACTATACTGTACAGATAGACGACTAGGGTTGTCATATTGCACATAGTGTTATTGCACATTCATTTGAAGTGTCGCAGTTTGCAGGCTAGAAATGTACATATTTGTGCCTCAGCACTACACCTGATTTTTTCAGTCCAGCAGCTGCCATCCATCCGTCCAGACTGTCCAGGGCCCAGAACCTAGGTCTTTGCTGTGTTCAGGGCCTGGATGGCCCTGGGGTAGAAGCTGTTCTTCAGTCTGTTTGTCCTTGCGGCCATGGTCCTGTACCGCCTTTTCGAGGGCAGCCGGGTAAAGTGTTCGTACCCAGGGTGGGTTGGGTCTCTGGAGATCTTGGAGGCCTTCCTGAGACAGCGTGTGTTGTACAGCTCTTCCAGAGAGGGGAGGGGGGCGCCGGTGATCTTCTGGGCTGTTCTCACGACTCTCTGTAGCCCATTTCTCTCCGCGGTTGTGCAGCTGGAGAACCAGTTGCAGATGCCGTAGGTGAGGATGCTCTCCACTGCGCCGCGGTAGTAGGCCACCATTATCTCCTGCTTGATGTGTTCCTTCCTGAGGACTCTCAGGAAGTAGAGCCGCTGTTGTGCCTTCTTGATGGTGGCTGTTGTGTTGTTCTTCCAGGACAGGTCATCCTGTATGTGCACCCCCAGGAATCGGAGGGCTGAGACTCTCTCCACGCTCTCTCCGTCGATGAGCAGGGGCTGGATCTCGGACTTTTTCCTCCTGAAGTCCACGATGATTTCCTGGCATCCTCTATGGTTTGCCTAATAACATTCTAAACAAATCCCAATACGTCCAGAACTCTGCTGCCCGTCTGCTCACCTCCACTTGCCGCCGTGACCACATCACCCCTGTCCTCCAAAACCTACACTGGCTCCCGGTCAAATACAGGATCCAATTAAAAATCCTACTCACCACTTACAAAGCCATCAACAATCTGGCCCCCTCCTACCTTGCCGACCTCGTCGCCCTCCACACCCCCTCCCGTTGCCTCAGGTCTGACGACCAAACCACCCTCAAGACCACCAGGATAAAGCTCCAGACCTGGGGTGATAGGGCCTTTTCAGCCGCAGCCCCGTCCCTCTGGAATGCCCTCGCCAACCACATCAGACAGGCCAACACCCTGCCAACATTTAAACAGGCCCTCAAAACCCACCTCTTCAAGCTTGCCTTCACCAGTTAACCCTCTCCCCCTCCCCTTCCCATGTGCCCCCAGCACTACCTTAATTAGGCCCCTATACTTTCTTTTATTTATTTTTTGTGTCTTTTTATTATTACTACTCAGTCTTTTCAGTTTGTAAAGCGTCTTTGAGTGTCTCGAAAAGTGCTATATAAGTCTAATGTATTATTATTATTATTATTATTAATGTTATATCTAACATTGGAATACTTTAGGTAAGTGGCATCATCATTCTTTATAGTTGATCATGTATTATTTTCCAATAATAACTACAATTGATTTCCTTTAGAATTTGAGCGACTTGTCACGGTGATACAGCCCACACCCCAATGATCTGCAGATGATCATGTATCGAGTGATTGCAAGAGGAAGGTGTGGAGAAAAAAGGATCTGCCCAAGATTTACACATACCACCTCATCTGTGAAATATGGTGGAGGGGGTGCTTTGGTTTGGGCATGTATAGCTGCCACAAGAACTGACTAACTTACTGCTTTCATCAGCAACTGAATGTATTCTTGTATTCATCGTACACACAGAGTACACACATAAGACAATGACTCCAAACATACTGCCACTAGCAACACAACTAGGGAGTTGTTTAAGGCCAGAACGCAGAACATTCTTCAACAAGAACAAGTCAATTCAATCTTTATAATTAAATACAATTGAACATTTCATTTCCAGAGAATATGTGACACGTTATAATGCTTTGATCCTCATATCGGGATCCGATGCAATGATCAGACTTTTCTTTGGAAAAATGTGAATAAATTTCCGCGTTGTTGAAAAACAATGACACATCGCTAGTCAACTAACGCAGCTTGTTTTGTAAAGTAGTGTTATAGTTAACTAGGTAGCAGTGGGGATTACTCACCGAATCCATTGCATTGCACCATTTTGGCTTGACTAGCGAGCTTGTGTTGTGCGAACTGAACATTTTGATTGGTTGCCGATATGAGGACCACCATGTAGTCACGTATAACCAGTGGTCTGGTGGGGTCAATGAGTCGTAGAATACAGGCAGTTATTGCATAAAAAGGGTTGTCCACCAAATACTAACCATGAGTACAGTACATTATTTAGACGTTATACTTTACATCTACTGCCCGTTTCAAGCCATTGCGCAGAGGGACGTCGCTCCAGTCAAAAGTCATCAGTTGGAGCTTTATTTCATGGTAAAGATCACTACTAAAGATAACTACTATTCATTCACTACTTTGGAGCACTTGTGCCATTTCTTTACTACTAGGTTTCCTGAATGTCCCCTGGGTCTTCCTTCCCTTTCTCTCCCATGGACCAATATGTCACCGTGGATAAGCTGACAGGTTAATGGGCTATTCGCCTTGGTAACGGCCATCCCATAATCTCCCTGAGAAACAATTTCCCCTCTGGGAAATGTAGTCAGCAGGTTCAGCCTCTCCCTAATTGCTGACAAAAGGTCTCTGGTCTGGAGGGACACCTGACAGCAGGTCAGCAACAACCTCTCAACTGCTACCTCAGCCAGCTGTGTTAAGTGTTGCAGAAATGCAATGACACTGGAGGGTCCAATGTATCACACTGATGGCAGCAGTGACCCTATTTAAATAATGTAGGCAAGTGAGAGCCTACTTGAAAGTGAAGCCATAAAAAGTATGTGGATACCTGATACACAAGGTAATAATAATAGTTTATTTGAGTAAGAACAGGTACAATTACACACGGACACCTCCTCGCACAATCATGCTTTTAGCATGTGCTAATTTGTGACACGGTCTGGTCATTTGGGCCGCAAGTCAAATCAAAATGTTCAGACTTTCATTTTGAAACACGGAAATACATTTCAACGTTGTTGCAAATCACAACACAAACTCGCTAGTCAAGCCAAAATACTGCAATGCAATGGATTCAGTGAGTAATCCCCACTGCTACCTAGGTAACTATAACACTACTTTACATTGTTAGCTAGGCTCACAGAACACGCTGTGTTAGTTGACTAGCGAGTGTGTCATTGATTTTCAACAACGCTGAAATGTATTTACATTTTTCGAAAGAAAAGTCTGAACATTAAACATTGAACATCGGCTGCCGACTTGCGGACCAATTGACCAGACCGTGTCACATTTTCCCGAAATCTCTAGTGGGACATCCAAGTAGAACAGTTGCTTTACTCTAATTAAGTTATTTTGTTAGTTAGTCATATTGATCATAAACAAGAGGTATATTTCATAATTTGAAATCACTGGATTCTAAATGAATACACTGTATGCCATACCTTCCTAATGACACATGATAGTTGCTACAGGTAATGTACTGTATTCACAAAGGTGATGCATTTGAAGTTGCTACATTATATCAGCGGTTATCATAAATATGGATTATGTAATGTATAAAGTAAGAAAATACCACAACATGAAAATGCAAATTAACCTGAGCCTGTATTTTATGTAGAAGGTCATGCCTACACTAAAACATGGGTATCTAATGTGTAATGTGTTCGATTAAGTAGCCTGTGTAGAGAGAGACAGGCGGAAGCTCGACAAAACAATGACATAGGTAGCCAAATTAATTGGTTTTCATTAGCGTGTATAGTGGCAGCATTTATCTTGGTGAGAATCTGGGTGACATTTGTCCTTGTACTACACAATGGTACACAGTCTTTAATTACTACAATTATGGCGAAGGGCACACGATGAGAGGACTCAAATTGCTGAGGGAAATAAGTTATTAAAATCCAATTGTATTTAAACAGATGTAACGAGTTACGAGTAATCTCACCACGCCAATCTGGATAGATAAGGATCCACCTGGGACATACACTATAGCCACTGCGTTTTGAATTACATTATACAGTTTTCAAACAGTATCCCTCTTCCCAAGGCTTTCCCAAGACCAACATAATAGTAATATGGAACAAGTGCATGCAGAGTGAGGCCAACATTATATTGAATTGTAACATGTATTGTTTAACCTGTAGGTTGCTGATTTGATCCCCACCCCAGGAGGGAGCCGGATGTGAGCTGGCGACTGGAGGTTTGCTGGCATCATATCTAAGGTGCCTACCACCACTGTCGTTGTGCCCTTGAGCAAGGCACTTAACTCCTAACTACTCCAGGGGCGCCGGGGGGGGTTGAATTTCCTAGTACTTCCCATGAACGCAATGATCTACATTTACTTGGTGTAGTCCATGGATATCCATTAAAAATGTGTTCACAATGTCTTTTTTTCTTTCATCTATCTATCCTAGTGCACACACAGGAGATAAGACACAGTATTATTAAACACAATGCCCAAGAGAGGGAAACAAGAAAGTTGATGTTTATTTTTTATTTTTTTACTTTATCCTCATGATGTTGGTAATGCACTCTGTTTCCTGTCAAAATAACGTGTATGCGACAATAACCCAAAGGCAAAATACAATAAAATGCTGGTAATGTATTTTGGCATGAGAGCTGAAGACCTTAATATCTTTTTGAGGGAAACAATTTTGATGTTTTCACTTCTTTCATTGAGTAGACAAGAGGAAAAGTAATAATTGGACACCAGATAAGTATACTCTATAGGTTACTTTTATGTAATAATAATAATAATAATTCATAAAATGTATATAGCGCTTTTCCGAGGCTCAAAGACGCTGACAATATGGGAGAAACGGAAAACACAAAAAACAACAAGCAACAGATAACATGGGCACATGGAACACAGAGTTAGCGAACCGGGAGGGGGGGGGGGGGGGGGGGGGTAGGGACAGGGGAGATGGTTAGGGGTAGGGGAGGCTGTATGCATGTCAGGGTGGTGGCAGGGTTAGGGGAGATGGGTAGGGATAGGGGAGGTTGTATCCGTGTCCAGGGGGGGGTGGCCGGGATGGGGGAGATGGCTAGGGGTAGGGGAGGCTCATATACTGTACCTTCTCTACCAACCATACCATTATCCTGGATCAGGTTCAGTAACATTTTGTAGAGTTGCTGTTATTCCCTGGTTATTACTCTTGGCCACTTGTTTATTGTTCATACTGTATCAACATTGAGTTGAGCGGTTGTTGTTATTATCAATGTTGTGAGGTGATACAAAAATTATAATTCCAATGTAGATGTGTAATAGAGTGACCTTTTCGAAAATCTTGACTTAACTATTCTCCAAGGCATGTCTGCTAGATGTTGGGCTGGTGTATCTGTTAGGTGTTTGAGACATAACATACAGTTAGGCTGATATTTATTATGGATGAATATATGAATGTGGGTATCAAGAAAGGGAACTACTACCAGTGTACAAAAATACTATTGAATCAACCACAGCCAAAGTAAGTGTGAAATTATGCTTACCGGTATTTGTATTTTGAGCACACTATAGCATTAACAGCGTACTAAATTAAACTTCAGTCCGGAATAACTACCCAGCACTCCTTGGAGATAATCAAATGTTTTCAAAAGTATTTCTTATTGTAACAATTTCAGCCTCAATTTGTGAGTTTTGTTCATGTTAGCTTTCCAGTACTCGGCAGAAGGAGGGCTGCACAAACATTTCCACTCCGGCACACTCAAGTGTAAAAAGATAAAGCCAAAGAATAGAGAAAAGAGATTACAATAAGCTTGTATTTTCTAGGAGAGTTGAAGTCTTAAGAGATAGGGGGACTCTAGAGCCAAGGGGACTGTACCTTTTGCCATAGCAGATAGGGACAATGGTACCACACTAATAAATATGCGTCATACTCTTTATCATACTCACTGCCACCAAACTGGAATTTTCTGCAGAACTGCATTTCAAGATTCACACCAGGAGTACTATGATTGTTCTGTGCTTAAATTGGGCTACAGATTGTTTCTAATTCTGTTGTCAAACATCGCACTGTCCACATAGTCAAGCAAAGAAAACATTTATATTGAAAATATATGGAACAGTAGATCTGTATTGTCCATTCATAGCTTTCTATTTCATTTTGTAAAGGTACATTTAAATACTACAGTGGACACACAAAACCACCAGTCACTTGAATGTTGTGGGTGTGAGTCGGCTTTGGGGCAATTTTCACAAAAAGTGCTCTCTTTTTTTCTTTCTCTCAAATATTTGTATTGTTTTCCTTGAGAGTAGGACAATACAACATCCAACAAGAAAGACAGACACACATTAACACCCACATCACAATCTAGGAAAAACAAAACAAAACAAAAAACAACAACAACAAGACAGAACAACAACAAACAAAAAAACACAGAAAAAACGAATAAAACAAACAAAACAAACACACAAACAAACAAACAAGCAACAAAATAAACACACACAGGTGCTACCAGAGGGCAAGACAAACAAAATACATGTTTACAATATTTTGATCAAGTAAAGATAGGGCATAGGTTGGTTGGGATACATTACAAATAGAGCACCTTGTCAGAAGTGTGAATGTGCATAGAGCTCTCTGTATCACCCAGAGTTCACCTCGTTAGCTAATAAGTTCCCCACATCATTTTGCTGGACATATTCCAAAAATGGTCCCCATATCTTTTTAAAGGAGTCTTGTTTCCCTTTAATCATATATGTCATCCTTTCCATTGTTAAAGAGGATGACATTTCCCTAAGCCATCGGGCAATACTGGGCCTGTTTTTCCAAGCCAAAGCTATTAACCCTTTTGCTTGCAACAGGCTCATATTTATGAGTGTTTGTTGATATTGCTGTGCTCTTAGTGTTTTTGTATGCTCGTTTTTGTTGCTAATATTTGCTAATACCTTCCCCTGACAATTTACCTTTACCATAACCACTTGAAGGAAATGCCTAACCCTAACTACTGAAGATTATGGCCTAACCCCAACCCTAACCCTTATAGTACTGTTACCACTGTAAGTGAATGCCTAATTACGTATAGTAAGCCGTTTCTAACGCAGTTCTTTGTGGAAACTTTCAAATTTCACAAGGAGGGCACATGTAAACATATTTATGATTTCACACAAAGGTTATGTTAACTTGTTTTCTTTTCCGGGTACATTATTTACACACAATATAGTAGAAAGTATTGCTGAGATCATGTTGTATATGTCAGTGCAGAAGGGGGGAGACAAAGAGAGGAAGATGAGAAAACGCAGCTGCTTTAGACTATTGAGATGCACACATGGTATTATTGAAATAGATGCACACACTGAATTCAGCCTGACATGCACAAACCTCAATTACTGAGCTAACAATAGTATGTAAGTAAGTAGTAAGTATGGAAGTTACACAGTTGCAGTGTAAGACTTTAGATCTGACTGGATCCCTCAGCACGTTGCAGGGCGGGAGACAACCCTAACGGCAGTTTAGTCATAACCGCTGAACCAGCTTGCTGAGCTGCGAAACATGATTTTAGTCTGTTCCATCCTAGAAGTGGGCTTCTTCATGGATAGACCTGCCCAATGAGGTAATACACTCACTGAAAACTTTATTAGGAACGCTATACTAATACTGGGTAGGGCCTCCCTTTGCTCTCAAAACAGTCCAATGTTCGAAACATTAGTTTGAGTTTCTGGTCCATGATGACATGATTGCATCAGGGAGTCCTCAGGTGAACTTTTAAGCTGTGAATCTCTTGTTCCACCAGATCCCAAAGGTGCTCTATTCTATTGGATTCTGATCCAGTGACTGGGAAGGCCACTGAAGAACACTGAACACTGTCATGTTCATGAAACCGGTTTGAGATGACTTTTGCTTTGTGACATGGTGCATTATCATGCTGGAATTAGCCATTAGAAGATGGGTAAATTGTGGCCATGAAGGGATGCACATGGTCAGCAGCAACAACACTCAAATAGGCTGTGGCATTCAAGCGATGATTTATTGGTATTAACGGGCCCATTGTGTGCCAAGAAAACATTCCCCCCACCATCACACCTTCTGGATGAATGAGAAGGTGTACAGGTGTTCCTAATGAAGTGTTCAGTGAGTGTATATTTCCCCAATGTCTGTGATACTCTCACACTGTGTTTAGCTGTTTGTATGTAAGATAACAGTCAGACCAAATCGGAGGCTTCATCACTGGGGAAGACTGAAAGCCTTTAGATAGTGTGTGGCACACAACATGTTTAAACATGAGCAGGGGAGACACCACCTGCATTCAAATGGCCTTGTCTGAGGTAGCCTGCAAAACCCCTCCAAATGCCACTGAGTTGTAGAAAAACACACACCATGGTCAGTGGAATTTCAGTTCATAAAGTACATTTAAATTCCAATTCAATTATGGCCAAAAGGGCAGATACTTTCAATGTTTTCACTTGAAAAACTGAGAAAAAAAAGATAAGCTTTTGACATCAAACGTCTTCCATTTTGGAATTTAGAATTTGATTCAAATCACTTCCTTGACCATAGCTCTGACACACACGCACACATTTTGAACTACATTACCCACTTAGGCCACATATATTCTGGTGTTACAAAAAGACTGGTAAACCACATGTGAATCATGTCCTGGTGTGTGGTGAAGTGGCAATGCTACTGCAACACATAAGACAGACAGTATGTTCAGTGCCTCGAACCAAATATATGTGTGCTACACTCTTTCTCTTACTTTACTGTCTATACATGTAAAATGTGAGAAGTAAGTGCAACAGAGAGAGGAGAGACATCCCATCCGCTCACAAATTCTCTGTTCATGTTCAATATGACCTCTAAATAGCTGCAGTACTTGTCATTCGGAAAAATAAAAAGATTATTATGCAGATGGTTATCTGGTAGCTATAGAGTTCTGCTCTGCAGCTTTGCATGGCTTCTAAAATCTTTTCACACACTCACAGTTTGGATGAAAAGGCATTGGCTGGAACAAAAATGTGCCCCGCTCTAAACTGAAATAGTTTCTTTTGACTGCGTACACTGTAGAATATACTAATGTCCTTTGCACTGCTGAGAGAGTAGGAACTAGCCCTGAGCCCAGAGCCCAGTCAACAGAAATCACTGCCTTTATTCATTACTGTGCATTCTACAAAGGAAGTACACTAGAGTGCCCCCCCCACCCTCCCCCCTCCCCCCCAAGGAAGAACACTATTCTAGAGTGCCCTCCCCACCTCTCAAAATAAAATAAAAGAGATTACGAGACTACGGGGGGAGGGCGACAATGACTACACACACACACACACACACACACACACACACACACACACACACACACACACGCATGCACACAGATGCACACACATGCTCACATCAATCTCTAAAACCCACTGAACAATGTGCCGTAGGTAAAGCAAATATTTACAGGGAATTGCATTACAATGAAAAATTAAGGAATCAAGTATTCATTCATAATAATGACAACATCATTTAGTGCCTCTCTACCAGGAGCTTAAAGAGATTTAAGTTGTTTGGGGGGGGGGGGGGTAACTAGTCTCTCGATAGACTCATTATTTTGCACTCTGCACAAGCACGTGATCCATGCCAGAGTCTGTCAAAGGTAGCTTGTTCAATGGCTACCGAGCAGTCAAAAGTGGGTGGGCTGTTGATGTAGTAGCACCAATCACAAGCGAGCACATCCTGTTATGCTTTTTTTTAAATTTACCAAAGAAGCTATAAATCCTTCATCGATGGTAGCTCATGAAGCCGGCATACCTCCAGGGCTACTGACTTTAGGAGACTAACTTCTAGCTAAACTAGCTACCTTCTGTGAACAACTCTAGCATGAACATGAACATAACAGTGTGGAAAAGGAGAAGGGATTCTGCACTTGGGCTAGGACAGGAACTTCCTCAGGCTCAATAGAATTTTTCGTCCACAGTGTTTTGACCCTTGCTGAAGGCCCTTATAAGTACTGTATATAGTAACAGGCGCTGTGTCAGAGATACAGCGGCTGTGAGAAGAGGACAGCAACAACAACCCCCTCTCACTTTTGTGTTACTCTTGAAAAGAGCAAATGAGTCCGTCTTAGACAATCAACTTAGCTAACATTGCTAGTAAGCTATATTTTTGAAAATGCTGAAGTTGTTGAATTTTTTTCTAATTCTAACTACCCACATGGGGATCTGTGAAAACTGCTGCAGTTTAGTCTATCTTTCCGAATAAGGGAAAGGCTGGCCTCAAGGAGGTTAGCCCGGGGGTAACATATCTGGTCCAATGTCATCCACCTCGGTGATACAGTACCATGACAGCCATTTTGCAGCAGTAAGCACACCACACATCACAGTGGAGAGGAGCGAATAATGCCAATTACAAATGGGGGATAATTAGGAGGCCATTACATTTCATATTATACACCACATGCAGCTCCATCTGTTCATTGACAGGTTAAAGGGATGGTACAGCCTGTTTTCATGTTTAGGCAAAATGTTACCTTACAAAGGAACTGCCCAAGATCCACAGCATACCATTTCATCTTTGAAACATGGCTAGAGTGTTATGGCTTGGGCATGTATGGCTGATATGGCTGTCACTGCTGACAGCAGTAACATACTGTCTGCTCAAGTACATTGCCTCCAAACTCATTGGACGGCACTTCATCAAACAGCAAGACAATGACACCAAACATACTGCCATAGCAATTAAAGAGTTTTGCAGGGCCACAAAGTGAAACATTCTTGACTGGCCAAGTCAATCTCCAGATTTAAATCCAAATCGAACGTGCATTTCATTTGCTGAAGATGAGACTCAACACTTACATTTTTAATGAAAGTGCCCAGAGTGAACTCCGGAGATGTCGATTTGTGTTATCATTGAACTAGAAAAAAATTAACTAGAGGAAGAAACTGTGTGGGCTTGCAAAGTCTTATTTTGGTAGAGGAAAAGGTTTAAAGATGTTTCAATAGAAAGAAAGTTATGATGGTAGCTGTAGGTTAGCTGTTGGTTAGATGAATAGAATGTTAGATAAATAGATAGATAGTGGTAGAGTTTGTTGGTTAACTGGGTGAGAGTTTTTGGAGTTAAAATATGCTTAATCGTTTTAAAAAGTTGCATTGGTATCAGAAAGCTTTTATCAGGGTTGATGAAGATTTTCTTGGGAAGTTGAAAGAAAATAGATATAGAAAAAATAGGTTATTTAGGTTGGTTGGTTGATTGGATGGATGGACGGATGAATAGACAGATGAAAGAAAGCATGGTTAGATGACAGAGGGGGGGGATCAAAAAGCTTTTAGAGTTGATAATGTTGCATTGTGGGCCCATTTTACAGCTGAAATGATGCTAAATAGCTTAAAAGGTGTAAAATCTGCAGTGGTTCAAAAGTTTCTGGTTTCAATCTCCCTGTGTGTGGATATCAATCAGACACACATAGCACTTGTTGTACAAGTGTTGTCTATGAAGTAATGATGGTTAGAGATACATTCAGTATTTAATCGATGTTTTAAACATCTTTGTTAAGTCTCCTGAAAATGATCATACAGGATAACCACTCTATTTTCCAATTCATCATTTTCTGTAAAAGTCTCACAAAAGATAGACTGTTTCCGAAGGTTTTTCTTACATCATGGAATACAAAGCTACTTTTGTTCTGAAGGGAAATAATTACGTGTAAGTGCTGTTTGGCTTGTTTATATGTCTGGATCTTTTACTCTGGGTTTTCAAAATGTATTGTCTGGTATTGTCTGTGTTTAACTTCAACATCTTAACCTTATAAACTCAGAGTTATTGTGTGGAGGAAATTGTGGAAAATGGTGGAAATCCATTTGATTTTGAACAATCAAACACAAAAATGATTCAAATATTCTGTTTTGTCTGTGACTGGAGATCTACAGTATGTTGCAGTGATACAGTATGTTGCAGTGATACAGTATGTTGCAATGAAACCATTGATTTATAACTTGCACCATCACAACTCAAAAGCAAGACATGAATTTGTTAACATGATTTCTTCTTTGACTGATTCATTTTGTGCATCTTGACCTACAGTATTGATTATGACAGTGCTTTGTTTATCTCAATACAGTATCCTATTACTCTAGTTTCTGACAAAACTGTCTGTCTTCCCCGGACCTGACCTGGGTTAAAATCGCATGTGTTTCATTCAAATCCTGCAACTGTGCTTTACAAGCATGCCGGGTACAAGGGAACTAATTGCGTAGTACCAAAAATGCAGAACCCACCTTCAAAACTGGAACTCAAGCCAGGCTCAATCAAATTCTCAAAGAATTTGAAAGAATAAAATAAAATGTTGCCCACCTCTGCCTTATTATCTTACCATAGCTACATCACTCTAACACAGTTAGTGGTTTCAGTGTGGCCATGGAGGTCTATGATGAATGTCAAAGACAAATCACGTCTTGACTCTTGGCACTTTGGTCTAATGCTCAGCCTCTACTCCCCTTTGGAGCAGACATAGATGCATCTTATACCGTCACCGTGCGGGTCAGAAAACAGACTTTTCTAGGAACTAATAACAATGTTGTGTGGAAAACACTTGCATGTTGGCGACTCCTCTCCTTCTGTCCTTTCGCTCATGAACTCAGATTTCTCATACTGTAGATAAAAGGACATAATAATACAACCATTCAGTATTTTACTGCCAGCTATTCAGTCAAGTCATCATTAAGGCAGGAAGGCAGGAAAATAGATGAGTTAAGGATGCAGCCAGATTACCATATAAATGTATGTTGGGCAAAAGAAAATAAACATACACACACACTCACAAAACACATTTCAACCCATGAGTCAGGTCAAGCTATTCAATTTGAGCAGAATGTATTATTGCAGGTAATGAAAATAAAAATAATCTATTTTTTCTCCATGTTGTAGGTATTTAGATAGAGCATACCACACATTTCCGTATTCAAATGAGTTTATTAAAACAGATTGAAACAGGTTGAACATTCATTACTTCTTCATCACAATGGCTGATATACGCAAGTTGTGTATATAGGTCAAAGTTTGGAAACAGTCATTATTTTTGCTAGGCCGGTATTCACTAGGCAGACAGCAAAACACCAATGCACTTTCATCTCTGTTCTTTTTCCAACTGATAACATTAGCAATCAGGGGCGACTCTATTTACATTTAAATAAAACATGCCAGCTAAATTGGAGTGTAAATTTAATCCAAAATCTAGTTTAGAAGCAACATTATTCCCTCATTGCTTGTACCAAAACCAGATGTCAGGTGATTTTTTCATCACATTTTACATTTAGATTACAAAACGTGATGAATGTAGTTAAACTGAATTTCGATTTTTAACTATCTAATGTAAACCAACAATGACATTAGCTGACAGGTAGAGTAGCAAGCAGCATAACAGTTTAATAACGATATTGAATACTGACTTGAGATCTTAACATGCAACTCTTACAGAAGTCATGCAAATGTAAAAGGGGGATGCACACACATAATTAGTTAATTATGGGTGAGTTAAACATGGAGAACTCAAGTTATTATTCAGGCCTCTTGTAAATGATTATCATTCTAGAGGGATAAAAACATTCATAAGCTACATCATGGAACTGGCAAACAGACATGAGATCCTACATGCTACCCATCAGTATAGTCAGTAATGTCTGGCATGGTCAGGTAATCTGGTAGTAGACCGCTGTGTAAATCATGTGTTTTATTAGAAACATACACATAAATCTTCAAATGGGTATCTGGGACACAATTGCTCATTCTGTTCCATGGACATTGAATCATTCATTAACACACACACACGCATGCATGCATGCCTCCAAGATCTCCAGGGACCCATCCCACCCTGGGAACGAACACTTTGTTCGGCTGCCCTCAGGCAGGCGGTTCAGGACCATGTCCGCAAGGACAAACAGACTGAAGCTCAGCTTCTACCCTAGGGCCATTCAGGCCCTGAACACAGCAAAGACCTAGGTTCTAGGCCCTGGACAATCTAGACAATTTGATGGCAGCTACTAGAATGTAATCATAAGTGCAATATTGAAATACAACTGTGAACATTTCAAACCTGCAAACTGCGACACTTTAAATGAATGTGCGATAATACTATGTGCAATATGACAACCCTTGTGTACATAAGGTTCAGAGATAGGAAATGTTAGGATATTTATAGCATAGCATAGAGTACAGCACAGTGTTTTATTGTATAGTATAGTAGTATAGTATAGTGGATAGTGGATATAGCCTTTATTTATGTAAACCAGCTCTTTTCCCTTCTTGTTTTTAGTATTTTTTTCCAAGCACCAGGGGAGCCCCCCCTCCTAAATTTCGTTGTATGGTACCTGTACTGTATTAATGACAATAAAGACCATTCATTCATTCATTCATTCATTCATTCATTCATTCATTCATTCATTCATTCATTCATTCATTCATTCATTCATTCATGCATGCATGCGCACACACACACACACACACACACACACACACAAACACACACACACTTAAATTAACACACACCTGCCAACACCAGTGTTCCAACATCATTTCCAAAATATTAATGAATCCAGACAAAAAATATGTATTTATACTTAAATCACATCGAATCACCCTTCTATTCTGCCATCAGTGTTCTTTCAGGAGCAATCCCACAGAACCTCCTCCTCTTTGCATTTCTTTCAGTTCCATCTTTCATTTGAAAACAGAAAGAGCATTGCAGCCCCGCCACTCCCCCCTCTAGCATCAATCACAAGACAGGAAAGCAGCACACATTCAGACTTGTACCTCAGTACATTGTTCCTGTTTTAATTTTGTGACGTTTGATCAAATGTTATTTGGTGGGGAGCAGAATTCCCTCTAGCCACTGTCTCTCTCTCTCTCTTTCACAACATTGGTTTACATACAGTAGACACCTCTGGCAACAGAGTCAACTTACTGTGAGAGTGAGAGAAGAGGTGGTATCGGGCTGGTATTACCAGGTGACATCTCTCCCTCTGCCTGCCTGTCTCTGTGTTTTGTTTTGTTTTTTAGGCTGTCCCCAAGACAGGGTGAATGAGGGACTTTGACGCCCACACCAAGTGATGAATACTAATGAATAGTAATACTAATCCTGGCAGAGTGGCTTAGCGGGGCCCTTTGCTGCCACCTTTTGGAAAACATCATCATAAATACGGTAGGCACTGGGATGGAGAATTCTGAAACGTGTCTGTTCTCTCTCTCTCTCTCCCTCCCCCCCCCTCTCTCTCTCTCTCTCTCCCCCCCCCTCTCTCTCTCCCTCCCCCCCCTCTCTCTCTCTCTCTCTCTAGGAAGCACTGTATTTCTCCCTCCCTTCTCTTTTAACACCTCTCATTGTCAATTGCTGTTCTTTCTGTAGAGTAAATCCCCCCCACCCCACCTCTCTCTCTCTCTCTCTCTCTCTCTCTCTCTCTCTCTCTCTCTCTCTCTCTCTCTCTCTCTCTCTCTCTCTCTCTCTCTCTCTCTCTCACATAGGTCTGTCCAGGCTTTGTGAAATGGGATGTACATTTTCATCTTCCATTTTTATCTTAATTTTCCGTCACGGTGAGTCTTATCATTGCTCCTCTGCTGATTGGTCTGTCAAGCCTTTTACTGGCTAGCATCTCTGTGATTTCTCTACCACCCCAATCAGACAGCATGCTATACTACCAGTTATCCATAGTCCTTCCAGGGACAACATGATCAGACAATAAGTAAAAAATCCTGCTTTGTCTTAATTTGGAAAAATGTACAGGGCTCTCAGAAATACAGACGAGTCACTGCAAACATCATCAATGTGTTGACCATGTCAGTGTGGAGGTCGTTAAACGAGGACCTTTGACTATCAACAACCAGTTGTTACCTTGACTTCTAAATAAAACCAAAAACACTAACAGAGCCGGGATACTCAGGAGGAAATAACAGGATAACAGATCAGCTGTAAAAAATGTGTGTGTGTGTGTGTATGTGTGTGTTACTTTAACTGGGCCTTTTTATCCACAGCTGTCTATACAATGTTACCCTTGGGACAGCCTCTTAATGTGCTCATAAAACAAGGAAACAGCTGTGTAATCGTTTCATGCAAAAATGATCTAATAATCAGGGGTATTTCGAAAACAGTGGATCTGTGAATTTCATGAATCACTTCATGAAACACTTATGTGTGTGATAGAATAGCTTGGCATGTGTTTCCAAAACCACCTCATCTCTTCCACGTGAAGATCACCTTGAAGTGGAGAGGAATATGTATCGATCAATGCATAAACGAAAGGCCAGACAAAAAAACTGCTCACAAATCAGCTTTCTCCACACAAATTCCGACCTAAGCACTTACTTTACTTAGGCCCTTCGCTCCATGAGAAGCACAGGCCATCGACACTCCTCCATCTGACACGATTCTTCAGCTGTTCGTGCTGCTTCCGCCCAGCTGGTTCCCATCTTCTTCAGTTCCGCTTCAGTGTCTCGCCTCCAGGTGTTTCTGGGACAACCACCATCGTTTTCCCCTGCGGGTTCCAAATCAAAGCCCGGCAGATGATGCTGAAACCTGGTTTTCTCAGAGTATGTCCAATCCAGCCCCACTTCCGCCCCAGAATTTGTGGGGAAATGTGTTGGGATCCTGCCTTGCTTTCTGCCACAGCTCTTCATTACTGTGCTGTTCAGTCCGGCCATCTCACAAAGAAAAATAAAGAATACAGTTGAAGTCGGAAGTTTACATACATTTCTGATAAAGTAGTGATCCTAACTGACCTAAGACAGGGATTGTTTACTTGGATTTAATGTCAGGAATTGGGAAAAACGGAGTTTAATGTATTTGGCTATGGTGTATGTAAACCTCCGAATTCAACTGCAGGTATACACAAAGTGCTTTATCCAATATATAGACTTTATGCTGAGTTTTCTTTCCTCAATAATACCTACACCATGGTGCATGGGCATGGTCGTGGTGCCTAAGGTGCAGTCCCCGGGGAAGATACGGCTGTGCGTGGACCTAACTCAACTGAACCAGTGGGTGCGGAGAGAGAGACATATCCTCCCAGCGGTAGAGCACACAATAGCCATGCTGGCGGGGCGAAGGTGTTCACGAAGCTGGACGCGATATGCATTAAATCGCCTACGGTTCGGGATCTCGTCTGCTCCAGAGCATTTCCAGCGTCGCATGTTGCAGATGCTGGAGGGGTGCCCTGGAGTAGTGGGTCATGTTGATGTCATACTAGTGTATGGTGAAGATGTGCAGCAACATGCTGAAAATCTGCATCAAGTCCTGAAAAGGCTGAGGGAAGAAGGCCTGACGTTGAACATGGGGAAAGTTTAAGTTTTCCAAGGGCAGATTCGTGGTTCTGGGTCACTGTGTCACAGCAGACGGAATGAAACAGGATCCAGGCAAAATTAGAGCGATCATGGAGATGCCCTGAACCAACCATGGTAGAAGATGTGAGGCGAGTGATGGGCATAGCCAACTCTCTGGGCAAGTTCTTTCCCCCACCTGGCATCCTATACCTGCTTGATCAAAGACCTGCTCAATGAGAAGAATGAATGGTGCTGGGGAGCACCGCAGAAAGAGGCTTTCCACCAACTGAAGACTGAGTTCATCACATGTGTTGGCTCCATACCCACCAACAGCAGAGACATCAGCTGATGCCTCATCCTTTGGCCTTGGCGGCGTCTTGAGCCAACGACAGACAGATGGAAAATGGAGGCCAATCGTGTTCATATCCAAGGGTCTGACCGAGACAGAAAGACATTACGAACAGATCGAGAAAGAGGCTTTGTCATCTACGTGGGCGTGTGAACGTCTGTCATCCTATCACAAGGGACTGAAGTTCAAGTTGGAGACAGACCACAAACCGCTAGTGCCACTGCTGAGTACCCAGCCACTGGATGAGCTCCCACCCAGAGTATTGAGGTTCCGGCTGAGGCTCTTGAAGTTCACATTCGACATTGTGCATGTGCCTGGTAAGAGCTTAATAACAGCAGACACACTATCAAGAGCCCCTGTGAAGCACACATTCACACAAGAAGAAAAAGGAAAACGAGGCGGATGTCAAAGTGTTTGTAGACACAGTCATCCAAAGCCTCCCCGCCACAGAAGCAAGGATGTAATCCAAGAGAATCAGAAAGCCAACCCTGTTTATGCAAAGCTGATCAAATACTGTGAGACTGGGTGGCCTGAGGAACGTGCCCTCTCACCAGAGCTGGGACCATACTGGCCTGAACGAGATAACTTCACTGGGGATGGAGAGCTGCTGCTCAGAGGCCAAATAATCGTGATTCCCTGTGGCATGAGACAGGAAGTCCTCCAAGATCTTCACAGTGGTCACCAAGGAACCGTCAAGCGCAGAGCAAGGGCCCGCCAGTGGTCTGGTGTCCTCCAGGACTGTCTGCACAAATCAGTCCGCTGGTGGAGACGCGTGGGTACAGACTTACTCTTCTGGGAGTCGTACCTTCTAGTAGTCAATTATTTCTCACGCAACATCGAAATAGCCCAGCTCAATGTGGTCTCTGCAAACACAGTCATTGCTGCTCTGAAGGAAGCATTCAGCTGGCATGAAATACCCGAGACAGTCATTTCAGATAACGGGCCGCAATACAGCTGTGCACTTTTCGAGGACTTTGCCACAGAGTACGGCTTTACACATGTTACCAGCAGCCCCAGGTACTCGCAGGCGAAGGAGGAGGTGGAGCGTGCAGTAGCTACTGTAAAAGGACTGTGGAAAGGAGGAGGTGATAAAACAAAGGCTTTGATGACATACCGTGCCAAACCTCTGGGAAATGGCTATTCCTCGGCCCAAATCCTCATGGGAAGACAGCTATGAACCACCATACCACAGCTCCCAACATCCCTACTTCCCCGCTGGCCGAACATCAGAGGATTCAGGCAGTATGAGAAGCGGAGCCAAGGAGTACCAACAACGCAACTACAACCGATGCCACACAGATAATAATAATAATCCATAAGGTTTGTAATGTGAGGTTTGATTCTGTGATGGAATACCTGTAAGTGTGGGTTAGACTACCTCTACAGAGATTTGAGTTGTTGATATAGGTTTTATAAAATGTTGCTTAAGAGGGTTGTTGATATCTGTTGATACAATGTTGTGTAAGAGGGGGTCTTACTTAAAAGGGGAGGTGTTCTGATAAGGAATAAGAGTCTGCTATGTTGTGGTTGCACATGTACAGAGTTAAGTGTGGTACTTCCGTTGTGCAAAGTTGTGCATTGAATATACATGTCCCTGTCTCTTCTCTATAGTTAAGATATACACAGTCTGGTTAATAACGTAACACATCTCAAAACAAATTTGGTGAGAAACTCGCTCTGAATCAAAACACACGCAAAACAGTTCCTAGTAGCTAGCAGCTAAGAAGGAACATCGCCATGAACATCTAACTGCATGTTTAGCACATCACAGCATGCTGATAGAACATCAACATGCTAAAAACACATAACTACACATAATTAGATGATCATACAGTCCTTGCTTTTGCACACATGCTAAAACGTTAGTTTTTTTTACAAGCCATTTATCACTTACCCAGTAGCCTACGGCAGGCGATGCAGTGAATCCAATTCACAAATTATAAGTATTTAGTGATCCTAAAACTGTTGTTTGTTATATCGATTGTCTTCAACATTTAATCATGAAGAAAAAAAACAGAAACAATTTGTGACCGTGTCACAAATGTTCTAAAAATCCACTCAAGATTCTCCTCGTGTCCCATCCAGAACAACTCTGGTTTCTGCTATTGTATTGCATCAAACAAAGCTACTCTGACATCATCATAATAAGTGCAGTGCAGTAAAATAAAAAAACAGCCGTTCATTTTCAACCTCCACCAAATCGCAAACTGTACATAGCCGATCCTCTTCATCAATACCACTAATCCTTCCCATTTCAATTGTCAGAGGCAGTATCCCGGTTCTCAACTGGGTGCACAAGGACCTTTTGTTTCTGGTCAGGTGAGAGGTGGAATAGTTTTCTTTAGTTTACTTACAACAGACCCCAACGCTCTACCTGCAGAATCTAGTGAAGACTTCCTATCCTCCTCAAAGGTCATACATTAATCAAAAATGAAACCATGGTATTTGTATGAGCAGGTGAAGATTAGGGGCATTTCTCCAAAAGAGTTATGAATAATCCTGACTACCCTTTTTTCTGAAGTGCATTATAATGTAATGCGGTTTTTGTCTTGCTTGTCAAGACCCACTTCTTGGAATCTGCTAGATTTAAACTTGTTAGTTCTATGTTTGTGATGTATTGTCAATCTGTAAAGTGAAGCAGGAAGGCTCATTTCACCGAGCAACGCTCTTTGGCTGCTCCATGAGTGACAAACAAAAGACCTACAGTTTTGGGAAACTCACTTGACCTGACTCAGTTATTCACTTGCCTTCGCACAGGCATGGCTTGGGTCTGGACTAACACTCTCTTTTGTTGTTGTTATTGTCCTGCTTCTCTTATTTGTCTTTTTCTCTGTCAATTGTCCTTGAGTTTGAGAAAGGCGCTTTTAAATAAAATGTCAGTTTTTAAATAAAATGTCCTCCGTTTTTTTTGTACACTCTCAGATGTAACCCTGTGGTTACCGGAAACAAACAACTCCTGTTTATACAGCAGGAGTCCCTTTATGGAGAGTGTTTTGTGATTCATTGTACTTTCGGTTTCTGTTTGAGGGTTGAGCACCCTGCTTTCTCCCAGACTAGCTGCTTTTCAGAAGAGTTCACTCAGAGGGGAAATCCATTTATAAGCAAATTACTTTTGGGGCCTGTTCCCTCTGCCACTTTAGCAATGGAAAATCCCTGCTTTTCCAGGGTAATTGTGACGGCTGTGAAAATGCATTGGAGGAAGTTGGGGGGAAAGAAACTCACCTAGCACAGTAACATTAAGCTCCCCTTCACACTGTGATTAAGACAATGACAGCACTAGCTGTGTTGCCATAAGGCACCTACTGTAAGGCCAGAGAGAGCATCTAAGCTGTCATAACATGTCTCCCAAGGCACGCCTCAACGTTACCACAACAGCAGGATTATTTATCAGTTTTTTAAACAGTAAAGATGTTCTTTACACCATTCTCAGAGGAATGTAAGAAGAGAGAAAGAGAGCGAAAACAAGAGATAATCCACAGTCTTCACAGGAGTGGAGAGGAGCGAGGGAGAGAGGAGAATAGAGGACCACTGATGTAGTTGTGATTCTGGCGACACTCTCCCTCCCTGTCTCTCTAATGAACCTGGTGCATATTAATCCCTATCACTAATGAGGCCATTCAAAATGATAAGCTTCCCCCGCGTTCGCTAATGAACACATGCTAATGCTGCCTCTCCCTCTCCGCCAAACCCCATTCACTGAGCCTAAATCTCACACCAACACCTGCCTGTCACACACACAATCGTCCATGGATCCGCCCATATACCCAGACAGGTCTCTGTCTCTTTGTCCATTCACCATCTATCCATCCATCCACAAAAAAAATTCACCTTAAGTGACCTAACGACGGATACAGTCTTTAAGGTTTCCTTTTAGGTTTCATTAAACTATTTTGGACATATTATCATGCACAGCAGGGGCTGTCTTTTCTTTTTTCAACTAAATTAATTGGATTTTTAATGATCATGCTAATTTTGGGTAGATCTATCAAAAAGACAGCTTTGGTCCTGCTAGAGCTCTACAAGTTCATCTTCACTTCATATAATTCTAAACCAATAATCAGAATGTATTATTTAGCTATTTTTTTTACTATTCTATAAGTATGGTCCCAATCACAATTGCAAGCTGACATTGTTTACAGCATCCTCAATTCCCATTGGTTGACTATCATACTGCCCCGTAGCACCCCTCATACTGCACAAGTAGAAAGGAGCCATGACCAAACAATTCTGAGATGTCAGAATTCAAATTGGACGTGATTGTGTTTCCTCTTCAGGTCCTTGATCAACTCACACTGTGCAGGCAGATTGAGGCAAGGCACACATAACAAAGATGAAATGAAGCATAATTAGCTTATTGATCCCCAAAACATCATATATATTTATATATATATATATATACATTCTTAAAATGAATTGACTGTCAATGTGCTCCACCTGTCAATGTGCTCCGAATGTGCTCCGAATATGGGTTTCTGTTCTGATATTTTAAAATATAAAACAATGTGTTGATCTAATAATAATGATCATGTATTTTATTTGTGTAGCGTTTCTAGCGACAGGCAGCCTCAGTAGACTCTGAACAGGGGTAATGCGATGGTGGGAGGGGGTTGATGTTGAAGTCAGGACACGGAGTTCTGAACATGCTGTAGTCTGTTGATTATGTGGGAGGAGAGACCAAAACGAAGTGCATTGCAGCAGTCAATGGGGTGGAAATTAAACATTTGTGAGTTTCTCTTTGGCTGTGAAGAAGAGAAATGGTCTGATCCGGGCAATGTTTTGCAAGTGAGAGAATGACAGTTCTCTACTCCCTCAGATTGTGAGACTGAAGTCCTGGGCCTTGTTGACGATGGTCTTGGATCCGATTAGGTGAACTCACAGTTAAGCTTTCATAAGTACGCACAGTTGTGTAATATATATGTATATACATTGCATTACGTTGCATTCAACTGGTGTTCAATGTGCCGTTGACTCTGTAGTGCACAAGCTGCAAGCTGGCGTCCTTTCTAAGAAGTGGGTGTTTCAGTCTGTATGTAGATGTTTTACTGGAATCAGTTTTTCACAGCTTTCTATGGGGTTTATGGTGTAGTGAATACAGTACTCATCATATCTTTGATCCACACCCACACACACACACACACACACACTTCTCTCTCTCTCTCTCTCTCTCTCTCTCTCTGTCACACACACACACACACACTTCTCTCTCTCTCTCTCTCTCTCTCTGTCACACACACACACACACACACACACACACACACACACACACACACACTTCTCTCTCTCTCTCTCTCTCTCTCTCTCTCTGTCACACACACACACACACAAACACTTCTCTCTCTCTCTCTCTCTGTCACACACACACACACACACAAACACTTCTCTCTCTCTCTCTCTCTCTCTGTCACACACACACACACACACACACACACACAAACACTTCTCTCTCTCTCTCTCTCTCTCTCTCTCTCTCTCTCTCTCTCTGTCACACACACACACACACACACACACGCAGCCCACATGCAGCCAACGCTACAAAACAACAGAGATTATTACTTCCCAATGCTAAAGCTCTCATTAGCCATCCATCATAGAGATGAGTCTTACAGTAATCAATCAATTCCAGTGAGGGGTCTCGTTGTCCTTGAGACGCTGCGCAACACAAGGTGGAACCAAGCCACTCCTCAAATGGCTGTTTAAATATGCAGTCTCTCATTACAACCTGTGATATGAAGGGTGTTAATTGTCTTCTTGTTGCAGACCTGCCACATCCTGAGGTAGTGTTTCATTCCAGAGTAGAATCGAGATGACGCCAAATATAGCAATCATTGATTGCATTCTGCGTGAAGTCATTTTTCCTGGTTTTTTCCGTTTAGGTCTATTTAGATCGATGACTCCATCATGTTATTTAAGTGTTTGTCAAGGACAAAACAATTGTATATTACAGACCTAAGTTGTAACCTTTGAGTTAAAGCAAGTTCATAGGGAACACAGCTCTTCAGAGCAAACACATCCATCACAGTCTTATCTTTTTAAAAAGTTTTGGTATGGATTATGTAGCCCCATAGTCTCATTGAGATGTATCCCGTTGTACCCACTGTATCCCAACACTTTAGCAGCTTATGTAGGTGTACACCCGTGAGCCTGGTGACAGCATAGAGAGGCAGGTTCACAGAGGTTCCTCCACAGCTCTGACCCCTCTGCTCCCTCCATCACTCATCCATGTCCCCTCGCTAATAAAGGTCGGATTTATGGCGCCCCGCCTCCCTTGTTCCCGCCATGCGTAGCGACCACAGTCCCGGCGGTCAGAACATGAGCACTGTGACATTTCCGCTAACTGGAGTGGCTGCCGCTAATAATGGAGGTCAGGTCTCATCTCATTGGAAAAAAAATACCCATTCCTGATGGTGACATTTCCAACCCAGCCCAGTGTGATAACCTATCATAGAGGCTTGAATAACACGACCGGTCACCGCCCATATTATAGTGCCACACTGGTCTCTCCTTCACAGACAGCATGCTCTGTGATTGTCTTCTCCTATTGAAAGAGCTGTTTGCTCAGGAAGTGAGCCATGATTGACAGCGTCATGCTCACACTACTATGAGGAGTCATGTGATCCTATCGCTAGGGAGGGGAGATGAGTGGATATTCAGTGCAAAGCAACCATCTCCACAATATAACTCATTCTCCCAGCCTGAAATAAGGCCCACGTCTTTAGTAAGTAAGTACGTAGTATTTGTAGACTGTAGTTTGAATAAACACCATTGCAGATTGAGTAGCCATCATACTTTTAAACAAGCAAACGGAGGGGAAAACAACATGAGGACTTTGACAGCATTTGAATCTTTTTTTTTTTTTCCCTAAATGTCTTGTTCAACTCCCTCTGTCGTTTTGTTCTCAGATGTCATTATTTTACACACCACTGTCTAATGTATGATTTACTCAACTGGTTTTCACTTGAAGACAGAAGGCAATCTCATTGGTTACAATTTATTTATAAATGTATTTACTTTAAGTATCCCATGTATTTAAAAGTTTACTTGGTCCCCCGTAGTTCTCCCTATCCACTCAGACAACATCAAAACCTCTTTTTCTGTGTTCCCAGATACCGAAAAAAATTAGGTCGTAAATCATTTGCCTACAAGGCCCCTAGTGATTGGAACAATCTCCCTTCCCCTTTAAGGTCCATCACATCCTTTCAATCCTTTAAATCATCTTTACTTTCCTATTTAAAAAAGCCCTGCTCATGTTATTAATTATGTGGGGGGTTTGGACCGGCTAGTTTTCAGGTTGTTTGTATTTGTATTTTCCTTTAATGTGCTCTCTGTTGTTGCTCAATTCGACTGCTTGCTGATGTCTTCTGACAATTATATTATGTATGTATCTGACTGCTGCATCTATATATTGCGATTGGGTTGTAGTGGTGGGTTGTGGAGTGATGACGGGCTGTGTGTGTGAGTGTGTGTGTAGGTGCTTTGTATTGTTATTTGTTATGTGTTACTATTATGTTTGTATTGTTATATGTGAGGACCCCCTCGAAAATGAGAAGATTCTTCTCAAGGGGCTTACCTTAAATAAACAATCTCAATCAATCAATCTCAATCTACTCAATGTGTTTTTTATTTAGTTTTCAGAGACATTACAGTACGCAACAGACATATACACACAGACAAAACAGCGAAAACAACAAAACAAAACAAAAACAGAAACAAAAATAATAATAAATAACAGTTCACAGAGTACTTCTCATATATAATACAAAGCCATTTTTAAGAAGTAAGAGGCATTGTTAGACGTTCCACGTAAGAAATGAAAGGCTGCCACACTGCACTAAACCTCCCAGTTGATCCCTGCAATGTGTATCTCATCTTTTCCACCTTGAGAAAGTACATGACATCACAAATCCACCTGCCAAACAAGGGAGTACAGCATTTGAATCTTGAATAAATATACTTAAACTACCCAACATGTGTGGATTAGGAGTGGGCAGGTTACAGGTAGGACTAATCATTTTTGTTCAATGCCAATATAAAGCCTAGGACAGCTGGCTACAATGATGTACTGCAGCTGGATACTTTAGGCACATCTAGGCTATATTATTGCCATGGGTTTTGAAGATATTGGCGGCTTGGCCAATACTAGCTGTAATCTCTCCATTCATATCATTTGCTGGCAAATCTCCAGTATGGAAGTATGTCTCCCTAGTTGACCACTGGAAGTATGTCTCCCTAGTTGACCACTGGAAGTATGTCTCCCTAGTTGACCACTGGAAGTATGTCTCCCTAGTTGACCACTGGACGTATGTCTCCCTAGTTGACCACTGGAAGTATGTCTCCCTAGTTGACCACTGGAAGTATGTCTCCCTAGTTGACCACTGGAAGTATGTCTCCCTAGTGGACCACTGGACGTATGTCTCCCTAGTTGACCACTGGACGTATGTCTCTCTAGTTGACCACTGGACGTATGTCTCCCTAGTTGACCACTGGACGTATGTCTCCCTAGTTGACCACTGGACGTACTGTATGTCTCCCTAGTTGACCACTGGACGTACTGTATGTCTCCCTAGTTGACCACTGGACGTATGTCTCCCTAGTTGACCACTGGACGTATGTCTCCCTAGTTGACCACTGGAAGTATGTCTGACTAATTGACCACTGGAAGTATGTCTCCCTAGTTGACCACTGGACGTATGTCTCCCTAGTTGACCACTGGACGTTTGTCTCCCTAGTTGACCACTGGACGTATGTCTCCCTAGTTGACCACTGGACGTATGTCTCCCTAGTTGACCACTGGAGGTATGTCTCCCTAGTTGACCACTGGATTGGTATCTTACGCCAACAGTATAACATTGCTGCATGCTGTGTATGTTGGTTCAAAGCAAATTATGTGTGTGTGTGTGTGTGTGTGTGTGTGTGTGTGCGTGTGCGCGTGCGTGTGCGTGTGTGTGTGTGTGTGTGTGTGTGTGATATTAATGCAAAGAAGTCCATAATGATAAATTGATAATATCTGCTCTCAGACAGTGTAGCTAGTACACTTAAGACCACTGCCAATAATAAAAATGTATAATCGCCAACAATAGTCACTGTAATTTGTTCTTACATTAATTCTGGTTCTGATAATGAGTTAGTTTGTTGACTATTGTTGTAACTTGTTGTATCTTGCTGCAATACCAATGTTGAAGAACCTTAGCCAAAGGTTTTTACTCTTGGGTACATTGGATGTAATAAAATACATTCTAGACCTAGAGATGATGCACCGATCTGATGTTGATACAGTATTGGGGAGAACTTGGCTTAAAATGCTGTATTGCGTATCGGAGATTGACAACTGACAGCTGCACAGCTCAAGTGTGCGATGACAAAAATAACAACCATGTTGTCCAAAGGCAGCTGTCAGTCACTATCCTTCCCAGGTAACAAGGTTCAAACTTCTCTACATTTGGATGCATGGCTTTATGTTACTACCACATTTTCTAGTGGCCGTCTGTTGTCCACATGTATTGTTTTGCGCGAAACTATAGTAAATACTACATTATCAGACAATCAGTTTTTATGAAAATGAAAAATACTATATGATTGCTTGTACTGTGATATATATATATATATATATATATATATATATATATATATATACAGTATATATATATATATATATCAATAATATTTCAATATTTCAATAATATTTCAAAGTCAATCGTCAGTTTAACACGTTTTTGTGATAATGCATAACAGGAAAAACATCCATGTACTCGCATGCCATTGGAAGGACTAATGGCCTCGCATTATGCCAAACAGGCCATTATGGGAACACTGTGGATCATAAACAAATGACATAATGACCATTAGGCAGTGTGGGAGTGAGGCGGGAGAGGAGGAGCGCAGGCTAGTCTATCTGGATACTCTAAAAGCAGCCATTAAACTTGATCATACATCTTGTTATAAATCACATATACTGTACATACACTGCAGGTTAAGCTAACCCACCCACACACTCTTAAATATACACATGCCTCTCTCTCTCTCTCTCTCTCTCTCTCTCTCTCTCTCTCTCTCTCTCTCTCTCTCTCTCTCTCTCTCTCTCCATCCCAGCAGATAGGATGCAGTAGAGCGACCCGGTCGTTGTGGAAGCTCAGTGATCTATGTTGATGACACTGACTAGCAAGAAGGCAGGAGCACCCAGAACTCTATTTGACAAGGCCTTAGCTATGTTCTGGTCTCACACTATTGACTCCAACACATTTCATCTAGCATTCATCATACAATATATCTATCTGAGAAGCATGTGCAGTGTAATCTGTTGTGGATAAATAGAGGTTGGAATAGCAAGTGCTGATCTAGTCGCCCATCTTCCTGTTAGAGAGAGCATGTGATGTACAGTACAAGTGGATAATGCAGCCTAGTTTCTGCTGCATAACTAAAGTATGTGTACTTAAGGCATCCTAGCCCTCTTCTCCATCTCTATCTGCTCTGAGGTGACTTGAAAGGAGTGGTCTCCTGGGGACCAAAAAAGTACATTATTATTTTTCCCTATCACACAATTTCCTCCTGTGTCTCTTTGGGGAATATCATTCAGCAAGCTTCTGTAGTCCTCCAACACATGACATGTCAATCACTCTCCCATTCAATGACTCGGGGAGCAGACTGAGGGCTTTGCCACTTTGCAGAGAGCTGAGGATACGAATTACGGCAGTGGTATCACCTCTGCGAACAAGCAGAAATACGAGTTCCCTCTGTTCCTGCTGCCTGGGAGGTGGTCAGATAGATTTCAATGTCGGCAAGAGAACCAGTCCTCCTAACCTCGATCAGTTCATATTAGTCCACCTCCAGGAAACGGGCTGAGTCAGTGAGTTGATGGAGAATCGGTACCAATGTTCTCAATTACAGAAACACTTTAGTGCTTAAACAAGCTATCTAAAGAATCACTCAGGCCCACCTTAGAGAAAGGCAGGAAAGGATGAAGTTGCAAATAAACAAATGTGTACCTGTGTGTGTTAATGTGTGTGCATTTGGGCACAGTGCATGGACATGTTCAGGTCTGTGAGTGTGTGCACCTTTGCACTGTACATTTGTGTGTGAATACAGTATGAGTATGGGTAATCAAAAGTAGATCATGTCACTGACCTGAGGATGAATATGGATTCACTCCTTGGTGTTAATGTATAGGTAATTCAGTCCCAGTTTGAAGCAAAAAAACAACAACAAATGTAATGAAAATGTATCCATTGTCTGGGTTCTAACCTGAAATCAATAAATCCATTAGTCCATCCATTAGTCCATAATCCATTAGCCACAAGCATTGAATCAGATTGTTACTGCACATTGTCAATTATAAGAACTGTGTGATTACACTGATAATTTTCGGAACGTCGATCTGCAGTATAAAAGAGACTCATATTGTTAAATCAATGGAAGTGGAATGGTAGCCCCACTATTGAGCAACAATCACTCTTAAGTGCTTTTTCTTTCAATTTGAGGCACTTTGCAATTTGCCTATTCAAGCAGCCACCCTTTTGTGGCCATGGTTTGAGTGGCTTGAAAAAAATGTTTATTCTATGCATTTTCTCTATTATTAGATAGCAGCAACTTTACTTCCCATGGACGCTTAGGATGTTTGACATGGGCACTGGGAACTTAAGTTAACATTCATCAGAGCACAATTGAAAGTATTTTAACAAGATCTACCACTGTCTGGTATGGCAACACAAATCATGACCGCAAATGGCTGAAGAGGAAAGTAGTTTGCACCACGGAGAAGACTTCAAGCACCCAACTCTCCTCCATTGACGTTACTGTATATATGTTACGGTACATGTGGGAATACGGTACATGTGGGAAAACTAGGGTTAGGGTTAGGTGCTAGGGTGCTAGGGTTAAGGTTAGGGTTAAGGTTAGAGGTAGGGTTAGGGTTAGGGTTAAGGTTAGGGTTAGGGTTAGACATGCCAGCATGTACCAAGTCACCCTAGCACCTAACCCTAACCCTAGTTTTCCCACATGTACCGTATTCCCACATGTACCGTAACATAATGGACAGATCCTGCTATCCTAGCTGAAGCTAGAGCAATGTACATGTTAAGAGGTCCATATTTGAGCCAGCTTTTGAGCGTGCGCATTGATTGGTTCCCACATACTTTGTGTTTGCATCAGGGTGAGGCATCTCGTTCCTTGCTCCTTTCGTTGGAGCAAAAGTGATGGATGATCTAGTAGTGTGTACTGTTCGGGGAAGCTGTATGGCGTAAATTTCATGGCGAAAAACTATTGGAGAAGAAATGTTTTGAAATCAAAAACTGCGTTGATGTTAATAACCATGTTTTTCTTCAGTGCAGTCTCAGTTCTACTTTTAACCTTTGACAGCAGATTCTTGATATAGAGACGGGCTTAGATGAGGTAGGCGTACCCATGCTTTGAGTGACAGGTTCTTCAGCTGACAGTTCCTCCAGGTTCCTCCAGGTTCCTCCAGGGCTTTATCATCCGTCCACTGCAGGGGATCAGTTGGCGGTCTGGCGGGAACGACAGAAACCCTAGTGGTCAATTGTGGTACCATTGTAGTTCTCACTTATAGTTCTGCCCAAATACATTTCCCAATGTAATTCCAATGGCTGAGTCTGTATTGTTTCTGGCCAAATGAGGTTGATTCCAGCGTGACTTTGTTGATGTTCTACAATTACTTTCAAATGTATAAACTCATAAGGCATGATAAGGCCATGGTAATTTATTTAAAAATAAAGTTAGAGTTTGTATAGAACAGATGATAAAAGTATTTCTCTTACTTATATAGTGCTGACTCATATGGTAACTGCTACATCAGCCAGGGCACATGCAGACAATGCTTGGACAATTTATTTATTTAACCTTTATTTAACCAGACAAGTCATTAAGAACAAATTATTATTTACTGTGGTGGTTGGCACTTTCTTCTCAACAGTAGTTCTAAGTTGCTACTGCAGGATCATGCAAGATGGTAATATAGCCTAATAAACATTTGATTCGATACAATCTGCGATGATGAAGAACTAATTGTAATATCATAATGTTCTAACATTAAAGTTTGTGATGATCAACCGAGTATACAATTACTTCAATTGTACAGCAGCTTCAGGAAAGATAGCTGATAGGCTATTATCAGATTCATAACCAGTCTTACAACTTAAAGACGTTGTGATGAGCAGACATCGACTGATTTTATAATTGTAACTTAATAATAATCAACAATAATCAATTGACTGATGGAAGCTATTAAAGGCCATTGGCAACATTGACATAATGTATTATCACCTGTACAAATCTGAAGGTAGGGTAGAAGGCTTCATACGATATGTACAATGTAGCCTAACTTTAACCATTCTCTTACAATTGATGCGTTGGATAGATCAAATACTTAAAAATGACAAAAACCTGATATCATTAAGCGCACTTTGTTTAGTATCTGGGACATTCAAGTGATTTGGGCTAAGATCTCTGTTTTAACAAACTTTTCACCCAAAACCTCATCATTGTAATGTGTCCCGAATTGACTTGGAAAGCACTTAGACACACTTTGCTAACTACTAAAAGTAAAATGTAAATGATGTATACAAGTGCCAAATGTAGTACTAATGTTCTTTGAGACGTACAGTATACTACATAGCCAAAAGTGTGTGGACACAATTATGGTCTGGGGGTGTTTTTCATGATTTGGGCTAGGCCCCTTAGTTCCAGTGAAGGGAAATCTTAATGCTACAGCATACAATGAGATTCTAGAGAGTCGTATGCTGCCAACTTTGTGGCAACAGTTTGAGGAGGGCCCTTTCCTATTTCAGCATGACAATGCTCCTGTGCGCTAAACAAGGTCCATAATGACATGGTTTGCCAAGATTGGTTTGGAAGAACTTGACTGGCCTCTGACCTCAACCCCATCGAACACCTGTGGGGTGAATTGAACGCTGACTGTGAGCCAGTCCTGCTCGCCCAACATCAGTACCCGACCTCAGTAATGCTCTTGTGGCTGAATGGGAGCAAATCCATGCAACTAGGTTCCAAAATCTAGTGGAATGCTTTCCCAGAAGAGTGGAGGCTGTTATAGCAGCAAAGGTGGGACCAATTCCATATTAATGCCCATGGTTTTGGAATGAGACAACAAGCACAAATGGGTGTGATGTTCAGGTGTCCACATACTTTTGTAGTGTATAATACAAATTCAGACTCATTAAGACTATTCTTTGGAAATAAACCCCCAAATGGCTGCCATAACAGCACACAAGTTCAAGGTTCACACTTGTTCACACAGTTTTGGTTCATTAATCAATTTCACTTGTTTATGTGTTAGTAGTGTACCAGTATTCAATAATATACCATTACTGATCACAAGTGACCTACCAAATGTGGAAGAAATCTATTTAATAGATTCTGTGCACACAATTTGAGACCCTTTTTTTTTTCTTGCACTTGACAGAACTATACTATGATGAAAGCTCTGCCAGCACACATAAGACAGGTGGTATAACTACTGGGTCCTCTCAACAAGTTCTCATGCATGTCATTTCACCAAGCCCATTAACAAAATAATGAGCTGATAAAAGGTACAGGGGGAGCCATCGGTCTATCAGAGAGTCTCATTGCTTTCCAGAGATGGATGATAGCAGGACCTGAGCTGGTTGATTTTCAATCCCAGTGTTTGCATGGAAAGGGTTTGCATGGCGATGGGCCCATTGCAAACCTGCAGCATGACCAGACTACCATCACAACAAGCAGCATTAACACAGAAGTGCCATACTTGTCCAGCACAATCCTTTTTGTTTTTGGGAGGACCCAGTAGTTACACAAATTCCTGTTCAGCAATGTTCCTCAATTCCTCAGTTTCAAAAATAATGGTAAGTCAATTTACCCTCTCAAGTCTTGGACTGATAACCTGTAGAGGCACCCACCTGTGCCATCCTCTTTTCATGCTGAAATCTTTGACGGAGCTTCTATTGTCTTCGCTACAGCAGTTAAAGACCTGTGATAGAGCCCTTCGACAGCAAAGCACATTTTTGGTAATATAGATCTCCTTTCTGACTTCATACTCTTTGTTCTGCCCCTTGTCTGACAACAAATAGCTCTGGCTAGTGTGTTGGATCTTTGAGAAAGTCAGAGAACTGGGATGGAAGCTTGAAAAAGGGGCGGCTGTGGCGCGGGAGGTAGAGCTGCCGTCTAATGATCGCAAGGTTGGCAGATCGGCGGTTCGAGCCGATCTGTCCTTGGGCAAGACACTGAACCCCAAATTGCTCCCAGTGAGTGGGCCGCTGCCTTGCATGGTAGCTTGCCGCCATTGGTGTGTGAATGTGTGTGTGAATGGGTAAATGAGAGGCCATTGTAAAGCGCTTTGGATAAAGGCGCTATATACGTGCAGTCCATTTACCAAAAAGATGCTTTCAGTGAATGCAGATGTCATAGTCCTACTTGTTGGTTTGTTCTTCAGACTTGCAGAAAGATATCCAACAATGGACATGGGTTGCTTTTGTTATGGGACATAACTATTACAATTTCATGGTAAAGTCAAAAATACACTATACAGATACTGCTCTGATTTCCTAAATGTTAATACAATTAAATACCAATGTTTTTAATGTAAAAGTTTACATTTGTAGAAATGTGGTTAATACCAATTGCTATGCTAATGTATATAATGGTTACTGGTCAGGGTTAGGTTTGAATTGACAAAATGAATATATTTAGCTATATTTTGTTATATGTAACATTTACGTATCTACTGAATGTGAGAAAAAACAATAATTATGCACTACTGAATTGAGTATAATACATAATAATTAAAGAAAAGGTTGAAAGACCAGCCTAACTCATCTCTCCTGTGTTTTCTTTCTCCCTGTGTAAGGTTCTCGTAGCCCACTGAACACTTTATTCATACAGATTGTTTTACGGTAATGTTGTTTGTATGTCATGAGCTCTAACAAAGAATTCCAATGTATGTATTCTCATACCTACAAATGGATACTAAACTTGAATTGAGGCCTGTCAGTGTCCAATATAGCAAAAGTATAGTATGTCACGCCATCTCTGGTAGGGTTGATGAGCCAATAGAACCTAAACAGAACCTGTTTGGTGGAACAATTAGGAAGGGGATGGTCCTTTCCTCAAAAAGACCAGCTGTGTTAGACTTCTCTTGGCCTTTCAACAACATAGAATTTTGCTCGTCATATACATTTCAAACATTACATATGCATGTTGGTGATATTTATTTAGGCTTACTCTACCACTCCCATTGCCCTCAGCATTGCTATATTTCCAATGTCATGTGTAAAAGTTGTCAGTCACTCACAACAATACTTTTTCACTTCTGTCAGTGAATAATCTACTGTACCTGCCCAGTGGTACCTTATTACCCCTATAGTGCCGTAGTAATTACAACTATGTACCTTAGTACCTTATTACACCTATGTACCATAGTACCTTATTACATCTATGTACCATAGGAAGGCCTCAAAGATCTCCAGGGACCCGACCCACCCTGGGCACGTACACTTTACCAGGCTGCCCTCGAAAAGGAGGTACAGGACCCCGGCCGCTAAGACAAACAGACTGAAGAACTGCTTCTACCACAGGGCCGTCCAGGCCCTGAACACAGCAAAGACCTAAGTTCTGGGCCCTGGACAGTCTGGACGGATTGTATGGCAGCTGCTGGACTGAAAAAATCAGGTGTAGTGCTGAGGCACAAACATGTACATTTCAAGCCTGCAAACTGTGACACTTTAAATAACGTGAAAAAATACTATTGTGCAATATGACAACCCTAGTTGACTATCTGTGCAGTATAGTACAGTGGATTGTGTACATAGCCTTTATTTATGTAAACCAGCTCCTTACCTTCTTGTGATTTTATTCTTTTTCTAAAAGTGTTTTTTTTTTCCCTTTCCTAACACCAGGGGAGCCACCCCTCCTAAATTTCGTTGTTTGGTACCTGTACTGTAGCAATGACAATAAAGTCCATTCATCTTCATTCATAGTACCTTATTACACCTATGTACCATAGTACCTTATTATACCTACGTGCGATCATGTTTCCATCGACTGATGGAACGGACCGAGGTGGTTCCTGCTGTTTTGCAGGTAGCACCTAATAGGTTCCTGAATAAACTCCACACTGGTTTCCACACTATTTAGACTTTATTTTTCTCCTTCTGTGCTGCAGGCTCAGCGCTGGTGTTAGTGTTCCTGGTCGGTAATGTACCACAGAAGGCATTACAGCAATATAGATTAAGACAGCATAGTAGAGCAGCTCTCTCCCTGAGTCGACTATCTGGGGACCGCAGTACTGCCGGGGCACTGTGAGGACTGTTCAACTGTCTGAGCTATCACACAGCCCACAGCGCCTCTGAGGCAATGGGAGAGAGGAACAGGAAATACGCTAGTCACCTCTCTGTCTGAGGATGGCTGGGATTGTTGTATCTTCAATTGTTACAGTTCATTAATTCACACTGTATATTTACATGGCAGAATGATAATGAATTCTGCTAATGCTGTGACAAATACAGACGACACAGATGAAGAACAGAGGTATTAAAAACAACATATGTTATGCAGGAATCATACCTTGAAATCTGAGAAACCTTTTCACCAAAGCGTGTCACGTGTCATCAATGTGTGCCACTTTAACACACACATTCTGTCAGATTAGTCAACACACAGATGTGTTTATACTGAGAATAATATTAAGATAAAAGAACATCTAATGTGTTCATTGATGTGTAACTAGAAACTATACAGTGAATGTATACAGTTCATATATCATTGAAAAGCTATTTAAAACCTTCTTGCACATTCTTCTGTGACATACACTTTAGCAGTTAGTCTATTTTAAATGGCTGAAATAAACCATTTGTAGTTGAACCTTTTGTAGAACCTTTGTAGTTAGCCTTTAGGCCAAGTGGTATAACATATTATCTACACATTATACTGAAGAGGGCTCCATTTGTAATGACAATGATTCCTATGCAAATCAGTGACCCTATAAAAACAAAGATATTGATTCCAAAATGACATTAACTATTATCCTTGCATTAAGATGGACTAAATTCAGTGATGAATGTGATGAGAGTGATTTGTTGATAACATTTCTGCATTTTAGCTCATTTTAAGAATGTCATGGTATGAATACTTATGCACTTATGCACATGAGGTATTTATGTGTGTCGATGTGTATACATTTGCAGAAATGTCTAAAAACGTATTTTCACTTTGTCATTGTGGGGTATTGTGTGTGGATTGATTGATTGATTTTGTTTTCATTTAATCTATTTTAAATTGAGTCTATAACACAATTTCTTTTTTTTTTTTTTTTAAGTTAAGGGGTGTGATGACTTTCTGTAGGCACTGTATGTCTAAACATAGTTTTTTTCTGTCTCTATAGACCTTGTTTTCAATGAGCAAGCTGTTATCTCCTCACATGCGTATGTAGGCTACAGTATGTGTGTAAAGGACAGTGATATTTATAGCAATAGTGAAAGTTGGCAGTCAACGTTTAATGTGTGTGTGCATGTCTGGCTGATTTATATTATTGATTTTTAAGTAAAGTAAAGTAAATTTATTCAGAGAAAGAAAAATTGGTCATCAAGAAATGTCTAACTAAACCATGTGTGGCACAATTATTGGCACCCCTAGAAATTGATCAGTGTTTAGTGTTTTTCAAGCAGTAATCCATTAGGCCTACGTCCTGTTTCACTGGGGTATAAATATGAGATGACACAGAGGCCATATTCCCTTATTAATACATCAACATGGGAAAGATAAGAGAACACACAAACCAAATGAGGGAAACGTGTGTTGAGCTTCATAAGTCAGGGAATGGCTATAAATGCCCCTAGGCCTTTAGGGCAATACTTAAAAAGTTCAAAGGAACTAGAACTGTTACAAACTTTCCTGGAAGAGGAGCCAAGTTTATTTTGCCCCCACGCAAAGTGAGGAGGATGATAAGAGAGGCAAAAAAATCCCCTAGGATCACTGTTGGAGAATTACAGAGGAGAGTAGCACCGTGTCTCCAAAACTACTATTACACACCACCTCCATGTCAACAAATTATTTGGAAGGCATGCCAGAAAAAAGGCTTTCCTGTCATTTCACCACAAACATAAGCACCTGAAGTATGCTAAACGCTACTGGAACTTTGACTGGAACCAGGTTCTATGGTCAGATGAAACAAACCTTTTGGCAACAAACACTCAAGGTGGGTTTGGGGTAAAAAGAAGGATGGCTATATCGAAAAGAACCTGATCTCACTGTTAAGTATGGTGGAGGTTCAGTGATGTTGTGGGGCTGGTTTTCCTCCAAAGGCCCTGGGAATCTTGTTAGGGTACATCCTATCTAGGCATCATGAACTCCATGAAATACCAGGACTTTTTTAATCAGAATCTGGCTGCCTCTGCCAGGAAACTAATACTGGGTCGTCATTGAATCTTCCAGCAGGACAATGATCCAAAACATAACAAATTGTTCACTGAACACAAAATCTTCTGCCATGGCCATCTCAATCCCCTGATCTAAACCCCATTGAAAACCTGTGGGCTGAGCTGAAGAGGAAAGTGCACAAGAGAGGACCTAGGACCCTGGATGATCTGGAGGGATTCTGTAAAGAGGAATGGTCTCAGATTTCTTGCTCTGTATTCTCCAATCGCATTAGATGTTACAGGAGAAGACTCAGTGTTGTTTTATTGGCAAACAGAGGTTGTACAAAGTATTAAAGAAAGAAAGCACTGGTGACCTCAGAAATCGCAAACAGGCCAAGGACAAAGACTTCTACAAGACTTCTAAAGAATGCTCACCATAATTAAGAAAAATAAAACAACAACCAGGGAATTTAAGAAGTATATTTCGCAAGGGGGTGCTGCCTAAAATGTTGTGACCAAGAGAACATTTTGCACATCACCTGTTATATAAGCAATTCTTTTTGAAGGGAGAATTAAGTTGTGGTTAGTGCGAGTGAAAAGCATGAATTGATCGGGTCTCATGGGTAAAAAAAACGGGTAAATGACACTAGGCCTACAGCTGATTTACCTGATTGCACCCGTCCGGACAAAATAAACACCTCTGACCACGAGAGCGTTGTATATATTTGTCAGAAAATCAACCCCAACTCATCCAGACCTGTGGCTGCACCCCCCCCCCCCACTATCAGCAGGTAAGAGACTACAGAGGATTCACTGTAAGGTGCAAATTACTAGTTATCCTCAAAAAGGATGAATGAATGAATGAATGAATGAATGAATGAATGAATGAATGAATGAATGGTCTTTATTGTCATTGCTATAGTACAGGTACCAAACAACGACATTTAGGAGGGGTGGCTCCCCTGGTGCTAGGAAAGAAAAAAAACTAAAAAAACAAGAAGGGAAAGGAGCTGGTTTACATAAATAAAGGCTATGTACACTATCCACTATACTATACTGTACAGATAAAACACTGTGCTGTACTCTATGCTATGCTATACCTATTCTAACATTTCCTATTTCTCTGCAACCTTATGTACCCTAGGGTTGTCATATTGCACATAGTGTTATTGCACATTCATTTAAAGTGTCGCAGTTTGCAGGCTTGAAATGTCCACATTTGTGCCTCAGCACTACACCTGATTTTTTCAATCCAGCAGCTTGGATGGTCAGGTTATAGTTTGCTAATAAGTAGTTAAAAAGCCTGCAGAGGTCTGGAAAATGTCTTGTGATCAGAAAGATAAGACAAATGGTATCATGTACCAGAGTGATTGTAAGAGGAAAGTTTGGAGAAGAATGGATCTGCCCAAAATGTACAACATTACCACCTCATCTGTGAAACATGGAGGAGGGGGTGCTATGGTCTGGGCATGTATAGCTGCCACAATAATTGGCTACCTTGTCTTAAATGCACAGATGAAAAATCATTAGAAATCATTATTTCTTGATGACAGATTTCTTTTTCTAATTAAAGGTTGGATGTTTCTAAATTGTTTCAGTGTGACATTAAGCTAATTCACAAATGTTGTATAAACCCTACTAATCTTTACAAGGGATGCCAATAATTGTGGAGGGCACTGTATATGAGTATCTAAGTATTTGTTTGTTTTATTAATTTCAACAGTTAACAAATATACTATTATCTACTTACTGTATATACGTATACACTACATAGAGCCAAAAGTATGTGGACGCCCCTTCTAAATTACTGGGTTAATCTATTTCAGCCACACCCATTATAACAGGTGCATAAAACCAAGCATGCATATATATCTACATAGACAAAAGATTGGCAGGAGAAAGGGTCGTACTGAAGAGCTCAGTGACTTTCAATGTGGCACTGTCATAGGATGCTACCTTTCCAAGTCAGTTTGTAAAATGTCTGCCCTACTAGAGCTTTCCCGGTCAACTGTAAGTGCTGTTATTCTGAAGTGAAATTGTCTAGGAGAAACAACAACAGCTCAATTGCGAAGCGGTAGGCCACACAAGCTCACAAAACGTAAAAAATAATCTACCCTCGGTTGCAACACGCAATACCGAGTTCCAAACTGCCTCTGGAAGCAACAGCACAAGAACTATTAGTTGGGAGCTTAATGAAATGGGTTTCCATGGCCAAGCAGCTGCACACAAGCCTAATATTACCATGCGCAATGCCCAACATGGGCTGGAGTGGTGTAAAGCACACCTGCATTGGACTCCAGTAGAAACATGTTGGAGTGATGAATCGTGTTTCACTATCTGGCAGTCTGACAGACGAGTCTGGGTTTGGTTGCCAGGAGAACGCTACCTGTTCGAATGCATAGTGCCAACAACAAGTTTGGTGGAGGAAGAATTATGGTCTGGGGCTGTTTTTCATTTTCGTTTGGTCTAGGCCGCTTAGTTCCAGTGAAGGGAAATCTTAATGGTACAACATAAAATGATATTCTGGAGAATTGTATGCCTCCAGCTTTGTGGCAACAGTTTGGGAAAAACGTGTATAAAATAAAACGTTATTAGGAACACCTATACACCTGTCAACAGTCCAAGTTGGTGGAGGTGGTGTAATGGTGTGGGGAATGTTTTCTTGGCATACTTTGGGCCTGTTAATATCAATCAATCATCACCTGAATGCCACAGCCTATTTGAGTATTCTAGTTGACCATGTGCACCCCATCACGGCCACAATGTGTCATACATTGTAATCATCTTGGTACAACGCTGGCGTTGCTTGTTCGCCGCTTCTAGATATACTTGCAGTATACAGAGTAGATTGTCCTACAAAGACACTTAAATTTAGATTAATAATTAAAAAATGCAAAATGTTTATTTTACTACTCGATCTTTTCAGTTTGTAACGTGTCTTTGAGTGTCTAGAAAAGCGCTATATAAGTGTAATGTATTATTATTATTATTATTATTATTATTATTATTATTATTATCATTATCTTATAATGGTTACTTCCAGCATGATGCATAAAGCAAAAATGTCACAAAGCAAAAGCCGCCTCACACTAGAACATGACAGTGTTCTTTAGTGGCCTTCCCAGTCACCGGATCTGAATCCAGTAGAACACCTGAAAAATCTAACCCTAACCCTAACCCTGCAGGAATTGTGTGATGCAATATTGTCATCATGAACCAGAATCTCAAAGGAATGTTTCCAACATCTTGTGGAATCAATACCATAAAGAATTAAGGTTGTTTTGAGAGCGAAGGGAGGCCCTCTCCAGGATTCGTATGGTGTTCCTAATAAAGTATTCACTATATGGACAAAAGTATTGTGACACCCGAACATCACACCCATATGTGCTTGTTGAACTTCTCATTCCAAAACCATGGGCATTAATATGGAGTTGGTCCCACCTTTGATGCTATAACAGCCTCCACTCTTCTGGAAGACTTTCTATTAGATTTTAGAATATGGTTGCAGGGATTTGCTCCCATTCAGCCACAAGAGCATTAATGAGGTCGGGCACTGATGTTGGGCAAGAAGGACTGGCTCGGCAAAGACCAAACTCGGCAAACCATGTCATTATGGACCTCACCTTGTGTATGGGGGAATTGTCATGCTCAAACTGGAAAGGGCCTTCCCCAAACTGTTGCCACAAAGTTAGAAGGATACAATTCTCTAGAATCGCATTGTATGCTGTAGCATTAACATTTCCCTTCACTGGAACTAAGGGGTCTAGCCAAACCATGAAAACAGCCCTCTTCACTAGCATTATGACTGCCAATGGCCCCTGACCAGAGCAGAGATTACTTTTCTTGACTGATGATAGATGATTCACTTACTTAGACAAATGTATTGTCGCTTTGGATAAAGGCGTCTGCTAAATGCCAAAAATGAAAAATGAAATGAAAAAGCCCAAGTAAAGTGGCTTTTGCCTTTGAACTGCGTTCGTTCATCTGGTCTCCTCTCTGCATCTGGGTCCTACGTCACATCAATTTGATGGCTAGTTTTCTATTTATCAAACAATATCCATAGGATGCATTGTGGAGGTCAGGACGATACCACTATAATCACTCTAAACAGCTTCCAGGACGATCACCTTATCATAGTGTTTTGAGTGAATACCAGCCAACATCATGCCATTCAAATTGTCCTTGATTCAGGTCCAGCATTCATTTCAACCCACCATGCCCCTGGACCCACTTAGTAGCCGCAATTCCGCCCACATACACTGCCCCCCACCTACACTGCCCCCCACCTAAACCACTTTTTGAGCTAGACAAAACCCTCTACATTCAGTATATGGAACAAGTATAATAATTTGCTGATGTGTCAATGTCTCTCTAACTCCCCCCCCCCCCCCTCCACTGACTTCTCTCTCCATTTCTGAGATACATTTAATATTCAAGTACACACTTTATCAGGCACCCATCAGAGACCCATTGTCAACCCATTCTCCATTCAAACCACCCACTGAAATCACTTGACTGGAGAACCGTGTGAGAAAAACACCATCATCCAATTTAAGCCAGTCCTTTACTGAGCAGGCTCTTAACAACACAATAGACACCTGATTCATTTAGATGCATTTGTACTGTCACGTGAATGTCTGGTATGTATATGCCCCATTGCATGATGTCGCCATGTTCACCTAAAGGAATGTTAAAAGTATTTTCTATCTGCGGTTAAATTATAGGGGCAATCTTTGGATTGGTACATCCATTTTGGGGCTTTTACAGGAGCAGTTCATAAGTTTGTTGGAAACATGCCACATCTGGCCACCGCAGCAAAATTAAGTTTGACGTTCCAAACAACAATATCCTCCCTAAAAATAATATGACCGCTGCTCCCGAAATGGACTTGCAGTGTTGGACATTAGCTGTTGTGTTTGTACATGCACACATAATTCAAAGAAGCAGCCACCAGAGTACCAAGTATCAAATGTCACGTGCTTGTCATTTTGTGGAGTGCATCAGCACAAGTGTATAGGAGAAGTGTTGTAGAGCACGCTTATGTGCACTTCTTGCTTCTGCAATAATCCCCCTATTGGCTATATCCTGGGCAGTAGACAGTCAGAACGAAACAGGAATTTAAACAGGAATGAGTCAGAATTACCATTAGACGATAAACAGTTACGGATAGTCTAGAAATTAACATGATTGCATTAAGATGATTGTATTAAGTGTAACGCTGGCAGATCACAAGTAGTCATCGTCTCTATGTATTGCATTAAGCAAGCTCTTCAGAGTGGTGCGCTGGCACCTTTTGTGTCGATCAAAATAGACCGTTAGTTTGCAGGCTGTGTGTGAACAGGGGGGGTTGGGGCTTAATGGACTATTTAAATGACTTTGCTATAGAGGAAACAAAAAGGAGATGAAAATGGCTGTCATGTGCTCAAGCTAAAGAAAAAAAAAATCAATATTCTCTGGAAATAGAGCATGGAGGCAAAATCCAATTACCCATAATGCTTTTGAAAGTCAAAATAACACTTTGTCTTATTTCCTTGTGTTCTCCTCGTCCCCATACAACAGCGAGCATAACAACATGGTCTGTTGCTTTGATTTACAGAAGTATACCAGGCTGAAGTGGAAAGTCACGTGCCTCTACGAAGTTTAGTTTTATTTATTCATAATGTTCTGAATCTTGTAAGGAGAATGCTTTTAACACTAGTCTTTCCAATTGGAGGTCCACTCACTGGCACGAAGTGACACTAAAGTAAAAATAACTCCACTCTACTGCCATTGTGAAACCCATGTCCCCTCCCTTCCCTGACTCTTCTTAAATGTTAAACATCAATTGCGTTGTTACCATTTCAAAATCACACATAGAAAACTAGAAGCATTTTCCATTCTTTAAGTTCTTCAGTAGCCACCTTTTGCCACCTTTTGCTTTTTTTGTGGTTTTCTCCCACATATTCTAGAGAGGAGAATGCTGGGCGGTGTTCACAGTTTCCTTTTCCACTGACACACACACACACACACACACACACACACACACACACACACACACACACACACACACACACACACATATACACACACACACACACACACACACACACACACACACACACACACCAAGCTGATCGAAAGAATGCCAAGAGTGTGCAAAGCTGTCATCAAACACCTCCTGGTTTGTTTAACACTTTTTTGTTTACTACATAATTCCATATGTGTTCTTTCATAGTTTTGATGGCTTCAGTATTCGTCTATACAATGTTGAAAAGAATACAAAATAATGAAAACCATTGAATGAGAAGGTGTGTCCAAACTTTTGACTGGTACTGTATATATTAATTTTTATTAAAGGTATGATTGTTGAAAGTTTCAGGAACTATGTGAGACATCACAGCACAAGTTAAACACAGTGCCTTCGGAAAGTATTCAGACCCCTTCACTTTTTTCACATTTTGTTGTGCTATAGACTCAATTTAAAATGTATTAAATTAAAATAGTTTCCCATCAATCCACACACAATACCCGAGAATGACAAAGTGAAAACAAATGTTTTGAAATGTCAGTCAATTGCTCTTAAAATAAGCTCAAATGCAACAAATGCAACAAATCACTCAGTAAGTTGAATTGAGTCCAATGATAGTAGTTTTGGAATGAATATCTTTGTTTTTATAGGGTCTCGGATTTGCATAGGAATCAGTTACACACTGTGTGGATCAGGTTGCTATTACAAACAGAAAATGGAGAGGAACAAAACTAATCAGAAATGCGACCCTGAGGCCTGGGGAGACTTACAAAAATCTACAAAGTTGAATGTTGGAGAGGAAAAAGCACAGTAGTTGGGACAACATTATCTCAGTCACTCTACAAAATTGCTATACAGTAAAACCAAGTGGCCAAAAAGAATCCCTTCATGGAAAATAATCTATCACATATCCATAAGTGTGTCTTTAACAATGAATTTAAGTGATACAGCAAAGAAAGTGGCTGGAAATGTGTTTATTTGGTTTTACAAAGCATTATGTTTAGTGTAAATCAATCACATGCAATGCAGTTTCCGTACCATCTCTCTCCTAAACGACAGTGTGTAATTGATTCATATGCAAATCCTTGCATTAGACTCAATTCAACTTATTGAGTGATTTCTTGATGCAAATGTTAATAGCAAATGTTAATAGTGTCATAGCAAAGGGTCTGAATAATCATTTACATGAGGTATTTCTGTACAATCAACAATGTACATCAACAATGTACATCAATTGTAATACATTTACTGAAATGTCATTGAGTGTGGATTTAATGCAAATTATTTTAATTTAATACATTTTAAATTGATTCTATAACACAATAAAATGTGGAAAAAGTGAAGGGGTCTGAATAGTTTCTGAAGGCACTGTATGGCATGAGGAGACCAAGAGAGGGGTGTCTGTGGTGCAGGAGGTAGAGCTGCCGTCCACTGATGGCAAGGTTGGCAGATCGGTGGTTCGAGCCCCGGCTGGCCACATTTCGAAGTGTCCTTGGGCAAGACACTGAACCCCAAATTGCTCCCAGTGAGCGGGCCGGCGTCTTGCATGGCAGCTTGCCGCCATTGGTGTGTGAATGTGTGTGTAAATGTGTGTGTGAATGGGTGAATGAGAGGACGTTGTAAAGCACTTTGGATAAAGGCGCTATATAAGTCAGTCCATTTACCATTTAGAGGGTGGTATAAATTGAGAGAGGTAGGATTGCCTGAGAGCAGCTGAAAACAATCTCAAGAACTATATCAGTTCAAATGAAAAATATCATACCATGTAAACCAGAAATAATACCTAATATACCATAAACTTTTGAAATTATCATGATTAAAAAAGCAATAATAAAAAGAAAAAGTACCTTGTGGATAAAATGTATATGTGAAAACTAAAAACAAATACAACAAACAAAGTACTTAGTTCCTCTGATGAGGGGGGACTGCTGGGTAATAAAATAAATAAATAAATAAATGCTCTCCCTTGTGTGTGTGTGTGTGTGTGTGTGTGTGTGTGTGTGTGTGGGTTTATGAAAAAACAGTTACTGCACTTAGTTAGTACATGCCGGTGATAAAGAATGAACCGAGAGTGGAGCTCAATCTGTAATGCGCTCCACATTTTACCATGGTTGGCCCATCAATGTGTTATATTCAATATGTAGCTCTTTAAAATGCAAAATGCGGTATTCTGACTCTTAAGTCCTGACTAAACACAACCAGTGCATTCATTTTTGTATGTTATTCATCTAATTCAATTATTACACTGTTACACTAATGTCAACAAATGGACGTCTCTGGAGCTCACTCTGTGTACGTTAGTTAGTGGCCCAGGGCTTCTAATGTTAAACATTATCAAGAGCTGCTTATCTTGAGGATAAACATGGATGTTGGATCAAATCTCATCCTCCCAAAAATGTATGTAATCTTTATTTAAGGTTTTTCTCCTGAGATAAAAAAAAACATCTATATTTGTTTTTCGACAGCAGCAGGGGGAAACAAAACGACTTACATACACAGAGACAACGTTCTGGCCTGTGGCGCAGTCCCGGTGTCTAATGGTCGCAAGGTCGGCAGATCGGCGGTTCAAACGCCGGCTGGCCACATGTTGCGGTGTCCTTGGGAAAGACACTAAACCCCAAATTGCTCCGAATGAGCCTGGCATGGTAGCTGTGTGTGTGAATGGGTGAATGAGAGGCCATTGTAAAGCGCTTTGGAATAAGGCATTATGTAAGTCAGTCCATTTACAACATTAAACAAAGTAAAGACACACAGTTATACATATAGAAACAAACGTCAAACAAACAGCTGTCCTCATGTCAGTTACACTTATCTGTGATATTTGTGTTGGCCAAGTGTTTAAACGTCTCCAAAGTGACAACATTAGACCCTCAGTGTTCCGGAGTAAATTCCAGGACCACAGAGCTGAGTACTAAAACTATTTCTACCATGAGCTATTATTTGTGGGACCGTTAAAAGCAAGTGCGAGTGAGACTATAACTGATATTTATTTTCTGACCTAATCAAAAAGGAAAAAGCGATAAGAGAGATAAGAGAGATAAGAGATTAAGCGACATTTTAGGAATGTACACCACACCAGCTCCTCTCTGGCCTCCAAAGAAAAACAAGCTTCAGCTTGTCATCCACACAAACTCCCACATTGCAGTGTAGCAATAACATGATTATCAAAATGTTTGGCATTTGAAAATACCATGCCTTTAGTTTTAACCGAATTCAGAACAAGCTTCAAATCATATTAATGATGTTGAATGGTTAAATGGTAATTCTGTTGAAAGCTAAAGCCAAGCTGCTACAGTACCACTTGAATAAAGAATACTAGCCTATCATCTGCATAAAAATGTAAAAACATCTGCTGAAACTATGTCTCCCAATGTTCTTGATATACAAAAGAGCAGTGGGCCTAAAATGGGACCTTGCAGCACAACTGAGCACAACTCTAAAAAGACCAGATTTCCAACCGTCCACCATTACACACTGTGTACGATTTGATTGGTTCATAAATGACCTATCAGGAGCATAACCAGTAACTCCACAACATTTCCACCTTTCCACATGGTATGGCCCATGGTGTAAATGCCTTTGGCAACTCGATAAAGACATGTTGTTGTCAAGGTCACACCGTGGATATCCTTCTATGTTGCTGCAACAGTGCTGTGGCTGGACCTAAAGCATGATTCATTTACTGTAAGATCTTGATGTCTTGGAGGTAGGACTTCAGTACCTTAGATAGTACAGACAATTTTGATATGGATGAATAGTTGTCAAGCAGAGAAGGATCTCCACTTTTTAGGACAGGTAGTACAAAAGTAGATTTCCCTACAATCTTTACGCACGTCTGAAACACAGAAGGGTGAGAAGTAGAACCGAGAGAAGGAGTGCCCAGGGGTGTCAGGTAAATTCACAGGGGGCTCATTAATCCTTTTCAAATAATCTGCCTGCATCTAGAAAATGCTGATTAAAAGAGTTCAGAAAATAGGTTCTCTCAATTACAACCTGTGTGTCTACCCACAAAATTAGCTTCATGTCGTTATGATATCTAGCACTCTTTCAATGCTTTCACTACTAATTTAGAGGGATTATTTAGTAGATTAACAGAAGTAGATTTGAGGTAGTGGTCTGCTTTCAGTTCTTGGCTCATAGTCACACCCAGATTTTGAAAGCATTTAAAGGCCATGGGGTGAAGCCTGAATGAATAACTCACCCCACATTAACGTTAGTTCTACAAAATGTAAAATGGGATTCAAAATGACTGCTGGAACTAGAGACAGATCAGGTGAATAGACCTTGATGTGTTTTGGTATTTAATAAAACGTGAAGAAATTAGATGTTCAGCCTGCAAGAGTTTTCATTACATATTTTATGAAAACAAATCCATCCATGATAGTCCCTAAAGCTGAAGGCAATCACCAGGGAAGAATAATGGAAGGGACTTTCACTGTGGCTTAACTTTATTAAGAAGAAGACTAGCTTTGCTTCAAAGAATCACAACCTTCAACTCAAACAACAATAACAAATGCGCATACACACACACAGACACACACACACACACACACACACACACACACACACACACACACACACACACACACACACACACACACGTGTAACACAAGTAATTTAAATACAAATTATAAATACTGATAATAATGAGTTGGCATTTAAAACTATCATATCTAATATCGCTATATAATATATAGTGAGACATTTCAGCTGTAGCATTGTCTTCTTATACATGAGGAAAAAGTCCAAACAACATGTGGACAATTTGCACACTTTGACTTGCTCTATTGTATGTCCATTGTCCATGCAGTGTAGCAATAACATGATTATCAAAATGTTTGGGCATTTGAAAATACCATGCATTTAGTTTTAACCGAATTCAGAACAAGCTTCAAATCATATTAATGATAATTTAATTTAATTTTGCCATTTAGCAGACGCTTTTAATCCAAAGCGATTTACAATTACGAATTACAGGGACATTCCCCCTGGAGTAACTGAGGGCTAAGTGCCTTACTCAAGGGCACACTAGTAGTGGTGTGGTTTCAGGCGGGATTTGAACTCACAACCTTCCGATCACAAGTCCAACTCACTATCCACTAGACCACCACTACCCCTCTGGTTAAATGGTAATTCTGTTGAAAGCTAAAGCCAAGCTGCTGTTACGTTTCGTATAAAGTTCAAGGTGTAATATAGTGTTGGACCCAGGTGCGGTGCGGCTCAGATAAACGGAGGTCGAAACGAGAGTAAAATAAAGTTTCTCTTTACTGGAGATAAACGCATCAGCAACTCATGACAAGAGTACAGATCAAAAATAAAGGTGAGCAATCCAGGGCTCCGAACAGTGAGGAAATAATAACGTCACAACAATTTGCACACAATACCATGGACAGCAGGGGCTATCTATTCCTACAAAAGAATTGACATTTCCAAAGATTGTGATCATTTTCACTAGTTAGGCCTATAAATGCAGCATGCTTTGGTCCAGCCAGAGCTCCACAACTCTTTTGTCAATTTCATGGTTCCAAGATTTTAATGTATTATGTAGCTATTCTAAGTATTATTCTTTATACTTTATTCTATAAGTATTTTACAGTATGGTTGCTGGATTTTCATTAATTAAGGCTTCTACTATGTATCACCTTGGGGCTTGTCTCAAACTGCACAAGTAGAGAGGAGCCACGACCAGGACATTCTGGAATGTAAGTCAAGTTCACTACAGCGTTTACAGCCTACATTCAGTCATGTGAGCTTTGTTTGGCTGAAAACACACAGTGTCTGCCCGGCTGAAGAGGCGTAATTGTAATGTGCATTCAGGTTGAGCATTCTCTGACTCTGAATGCTTTACCAATTCACTACATAGTGTACTTCACTGCTGGAGGACGTTTCCACACTCAATCGGTGGGTAGATCAGTCCAGTCCTACTGACCGCTCATTAGGCAACAGCAAACAATACATTTAGCTGAGCACTGCGGTATTGTCAAGAGTGCTGTGAAGATGATCATGTTATCATATTTGTCTGCTGTGTTAACAGTGATTAGCGGGGGCAATGAGGTCAATGTTTTTGTTAGCTTAACCCTTTGTACTCGATCATTACTTGGCTCTATTACTGTAACAGGACCTGTTGATGTGGCACATTGACTGAGTTGTCTAACCATTGTTAAGAGGAGTATCAGGCCATCTGCTTGGCCCACACTTGACACTAGGTCGCGACATGGAAACATGACTGATTTCCAAGGTTAATGAGCTACAGTAGCAACTTCTCCAAGTTAGAACATTTATACTTAGTAATTACAATGACTTTAACTGGCCTGGAAAATCACATTGCCATGGTAACCTCAGTGAAATTGACAAATGTCCCTCTTTGTTGTGTCTCCGCTATGAAATGAAATGATTGATGTTGAGGTAATTGTTATGTTCAATTGACATCCATCATTCTCATTCTCGTTCCGTTTCTTGAGAGTTAAACTAGTGAAAGTGATGAAACATCTGTCGACACGGTAATTGTGGTATGGAATTGAAGGGGGAAACATCAATTCTGCCCCCCTTCCTTGAGATCCTTTCCCCCGATGGGCCAAACGACTGTGATCTCTGTGGGGTGTTTATGAGCCCTTTCAACAATGTGGTAATGCTGCGGTGTCATTTGAATAGAATTGATATGATGAAGTCTCAATGGTTTTCCTTGTAAACAACTCTTAATTGAAATACTATAGTTGGCTATAAAAGCAGAAGGAAGAAATTCTTTCTCTTCTTCTTTGCGACCTGGTCAGAGGTCCCAGGTTGTTGTTTTGTGAAACAAATCGTGTGGTCTGTTTGTCTCTCTCTCTCTCTCTCTCTCTCTCTCTCTCTCTCTCTCTCTCTCTCTCTTTCTCTCCTACTGTGATTGATTCTAATGTGACTTTAATCAACACAAACTCAACAATTCTTTGCACATGGTGGTGGAAACTTAACTTTATCCGAGGTGTAAATAAAGCAAGAACTATATTTAAAACACATTTTCTGAGATCTGTGTGGCAGTTGAAGGAAAATACTTTATTAAAAAAGTGAGATTTCAGATTTAGGCAAAAGTAGTTGCTTGCCACATTACTACCTAGATAGGTGTTTAACATCAGTATCATTATGATAGAGCAATGTGAGTTCAAACTAAAATGTAGTTGGCGCAATATGCAACCATTGGTTAAATTGTGTAACGTGACTGCTTTGCATACATTCTGGAATGCTCCCAATGTGATTGAAGCAGTGGGCTGTTGTTGACTCCTTTCCCTGATTGGTTCTGTTTGGGACAGGATGGTCAAGCAGGGCACAGGGGACAGTTCTATTCCCTCTCTCAGTGATGATAATCACTAAGGACAGCGTGCAGAAGTGAGTCAGAATATACTGTATATATATAGAACTCTGGTAGAGGGCCAACATGGAGGAGTGGGAAAGACAGTAGCAGCTGTTTCAATCACCCTCTCAGTGGGTTTCCTCTCACCTCAGACATCTCAAAATCTCCTATCCCCCATCTGATACACACAAACACACACACACACACACACACACACACACACACACACACACAAACACACACACACACACACACACACACAAACACACACACACACACACACACACACACACACACACACCTGTATTTGTCTTATGTTGTCTCCTATCTCTCTGACCTTGTCTGATCCCTTTGAATGAATGAATGAATGAATGAATGAATGAATGAATGAATGAATGAATGAATGAATGGTCTTTATTGTCATTGATATAGTACAGGTACCAAACAACGAAATTTGGAAGGGACCAATCAAATTGGTCCCTTTGACAGGGACCAATCAAAACCGACAGTATGAAAGATGTACTGTAGTATATTCAAATGCCGGTTCTCTGGAGCACGGTACTGTAGCATCTACTTCTTCAACCAGATAACCATAGCCAGTGTATGCTGTTTTCCATACCATCAAAATGTTGGAAGGGATACAATTAATAATCATAATTCAGGATATGAATCAGCTTTTTAAAATAGTAATACATAGTTTGTTCTCTAAAGAATGACTCTAAAGAAATTCAGCCATTACATTTCAGATGAATGGTAGAATGTAATGATGTCATTGGAGTCGGCGCTTAAATCATAAGAGAGGTTCAATCTGGCGGCCTAGTTAAGTGTAGTGTTATGATTAAAATGGTGTGAGAGAGGGTTGAGCCAGCAGGCCCGGGGCTGTAGGTACTCAGTGTCAGAACAGCTAGAAATGAGGGCCACAGAAAGAGGACACGTTGGCTCAAACTTTTATAAAACACAACTTCAACAACCTCGCTGTGTCAAGTTGGTCATCCCCCTTACATCCAACACTCCCCAGAGTTGCCTTTGCCCTTGGAAGAGAAATTGATGGTGGCTATGTTTGAAGCAGTCACGTTATTACATTTCTATTTTTCATTCTTTTCTATTACTTTGACAGGGCCGTCATGTTAAAGTCAATTAGTCCAGTTTAACTCCTTGCCCCTCAACTGTTTCTCAAAGGCACCTTTTCTTCTGGGGTGGTGCTAATGAGTATTTACTTTCAGGTGACAGGCAATTTCAAAAACGTGTCAAACGTGTTATCCTATAAGGGCATAACAAATCCCTTGGAGTTTTCATTCACCGGATAGACACAGAGAATATGCACAGAGAGAGAAATACAGGTCAGGCTGAAGTGGTAAAAAAATGTAAAAGACAAGTTTGACAGAAATGTAAGCAAATTATTAACAGGTGTATCTGCCAGAGGTGGAAAGTAGCGGATTACAACTACTCACATTACTGTAATTGAATAGATATTTCAAGGATTTATATTTTTTTGCTGAAAGTCTGAAATTTAACTTTTTCTCTTTTCTTTGATCTTATTCCTTACAGAGGACTACGGAGCCCCGGAATGGCCTTAGAGAAAAAAAAAGAAGTCACGATTCACTACCTCGAGTGCACGAAATGCTATAGTGTGCGCTCAATGTAGTAAATCGTGGCCTCATTTTAAAGTGGCCTTTTTACTAACAATAATGCCTTCCGAAGCTAGTGTTGTCAGCATGTCTTGACTGAGAACTCATCCCCAAACTAAAGAGTAACTCATCTCTATCCGTATCTACCACTCAGGGCCAATCAAATCAAATCGTGCACAAAATCTGAACGATGTTCACTCAGCGAGTCATAAGATTGAATTTGAATCAGATCGGCCTGTTGAAGGAGTGTAGCTTAGAAGGATGGAGATGGTGATGGTGATGGAGGTTTTAGAGGAGGATGCAGATACTGGTCACGCTAGCAACCTAACGTCACCTCTGAATGTGGAGGACAGAAGGAACACAAACAGGTATACTTAACCCAGCTGTTTGACGTGAAGGCAACAGCATCATCGCGCAGTGTAAGCTCTGCCTCCCCAGGATGGTAGAATCATCTACTTCACTAAACTAATCATCAAACTTAAGGAGACATGTTGAGGTAAGCTAACTGTGATGACACATTTGGCTATTTTCTGGCCAGTGAATATCCTAAAGTTGTTGCTAGAACAAAGTGATAACACACCAACCTAGTACTATCTATCTAGCTAAGTGGGACAGATATTTGGAAAGCCACTTCTTCAAACATGAAATCAAGAAATCTAATAGGCCTACTGTTACTTCTTTCAACAATTGCTGGCAACACTAGCTAACTGGTTAGCCAAGATATAACTGCCTCACCTGCCATAATGTAATAATTGCTAACATTTTACAATGTGTTGTATACACATTTTGTTGGTGTGTATGTGTGTGTGTGAGAGAGAGAGAGAGAGAGAGAGAGAGAGAGAGAGAGAGAGAGAGAGAGAGAGAGAGAGAGAGAAAGAGAGTTAATTTTGCCATTTAGCAGATGCTTTTAATCCAAAGCGACTTACAATTACGAATTACAGGGACATTCCCCCTGGAGTAACTGAGGGCTAAGTGCCTTACTCAATAGCACACTAGTAGTGGTGTGGTTTCAGGCGGGATTTGAACTCACAACCTTCCGATCACAAGTCCAACTCACTATCCACGAGACCACCACTAACCCTGAGAGTGAATGAGCGAGTGAGAAATCATTTCATTAATTTGTATAGGTGTCTATCCCAGCAACCTAAGTGTGTTTAAATAGACCATGTGTCATTTTGATTGGGCATACACTGATACACCTGTCTGTTTACAGAGGAAACATCCATTGCAAAAGAAGGTATAGGATGAAGATATCAGACCTAATGGCTGTGGGAGGAGGCAAACGTGCCAAGCAGGCCACTGTTGACAAGCTTGTCAACCAATTTCATTTGCGAAGATCTCCAGCTGTTCTCTGTGGTTGAGCAACCAGCATTCAAAGGCATCATCACCACACTTCCAACCTCAATGTACACAATGTGCAATGTGTCATTTGAAGACCCACAGGCTGAACCCTGCAGAAATTGCATTCCTGTCTGACTACTAACTATGCCGTTATGAAGCCTGTGGTGATGGCTGTGAACAGTCTTCAATCAGAGACCAACACACACATGGTATTTGTGTATTAGGGTGGTTGCTGCCGACCATTCGGCAACTTCAAGCAACGCTGATGAGGCTGGGAGCTACTAGCCAGGTTTGTCTTCCACTCATCCAAGCCTTGCAGGAGGGTCTCCCAGCTGAATGTATTTGACTATTATTGTTGATTTTTGTATCCTGCTGCAATGCCAATGTCGAAAAAACCTAAGCCTAAGGATTTTACTCTTGTGTACCCGTTACATTGGATGTAATAAAAGCAATTCTGATTCTGATCTCCGCAGCAATCCTTTTGCCGAAGTTTCAAACCTCATGGACAGACAAGACTGATGTCGTAGAAGCGGGTAGGAATTCGTCACTCATCATACTGCATTTGACAGATTATTTTTCTAACGTCAAAAGTGGTCTTGTAATGATGCGTCCGTGTCTGTTCTGTAGATCCACGTACATGCCTCTCAACTCAAAATGTGTCGTTTTATTCGGTCATACAGTGCCTATATTTTTATTTCATTTGCATTTCATTTGTTGAGGCATCATTGATATGACATGCAACTTCACTAGGTTGTCATATTTAGCAGACCTTTCTTGTTAACATGTATTTTGTTGTGGATTCGCCACTACACAGGGTTGGTCTACATTAAACGCCATCTTGACACCATGACTGAGGAGGAAGTAGAGGCACAGAAAGAGGCACACTCATCTGACCAAGAAGACTCCTTCTGGTCAGTCCAGCCCAGAAGGTCACAAGGTACAGGGGAGCTGAATGGGTAGCTTGCCTGTGCATCTGAAAAGAAGATCTTGCTTTATTTCTTTCCACACATGAAAGATTTCTCCCTTCAAGTTGCGTCAGGTAGCGTAGAGGTTAAGTTGCTGGTTCGATCCTCACCCCAAAAATGATCATTTCCCCTCAGGGGTCGATAAATATATTTCTTCTTCTTCTTTAAACTGAACCCTCAACACGCCTGACTGCCTCTGCTGCCTGTGAACATCTTTTCCGCTGCGTTGGATTGATCTTCGCAGCAAAAACGAGCTAGAATAGACTGTAACATCAGCTCCTGCTACAACTGAACTGCAAGTTCAGAGTTAAGTGAAGTTGCTGGATGGAGCTCCTATGTTTTCAGATTGTGTTTGTTGACATAATCAACGTGTAGTGTATTCATATGGAAAGCTTAACCTGTTGGCCTAATTCTATTGTCAAATCCATTGCTCCTTCTTTTTCCATTACAGGATGTGCCAACGCTGGCCAAGGCATTCTCATTACTTTAGCAATTCCATGTTCTCTTTTTTCCTCCAGAGCTAATTTGACTGCTAAATCATGGTGTTGTATACAAAACAGCTCTATCCAATCTGTGCTCCAAGCCTGTCCAGTATGCCCTCGTACTCCCCATTGTATATGTTGTGGCATCCCTCTCTTCACTGCGACCTAGGGTGAGACTCAGCACCGTGGACAGCGCCCATTCTAAGCCTCAGGGCCGAGTAGCTGCAGGTAAAGTTCAGTACCATGGACACCACCCATGCCAGCCCCTGGGCAGAGGAGATGCAGGGAAACCCCACACAGCTACGCACAGCTGCCCTGCATCCCCCAATTAGCAGAGGTGCAGTGGTAAACAAGCCGAGAGCTCGTTGGCGCCATGCGACACAGAAGGCAGGAACCAGCAGACAGGGGGGCGGCCGAGAGAGAAGCATGCGTATTGGGGTGAGAGCTGGACTACAGCACTGTATCTGTGATTAGTAGCCACCGAGCTACCCCGGGCTAGACAAGTTTGAGTTTGAGTAATGACAAGAACCCCTAAGCGGGCCTTAGTCCCCTTGTTCTTTTCTAGCTAATAAAATAGAATACAATTTGATTTGATTTAAAATTGAAATACAGAAATGTCATGTTCATAAGTATTCAGACCCTGTTACAATGACACTCTTAAAATGAGCTAAACTTCTCAAATGTCAACACATCTTTCACTAAGTTGAGTGCAAAGGATCTGAATAATACTACGTACATGGGGTATTTCTTGCATTTACATTTTAATAAATGTACTGACATTTCAAAAAATGTGCTTTCGCTTTGTCATTCTGGGGTATTGTGTGCGGATTGATTGCAAATTAATTTTTATTTAATACATTTTAAATGGAGTCTATAACACAATAAAATGTGGGAAAAGTGATGGGGTCTGAAATACTATCCAAATGCACTGTATCTTAAGACACAAAACACTTTTCAAACACCTGATCAATTACAGTACCGGTAATAGTGTACTAAACAATTGGTTACATTATTTTCAACAACCTCTCACAGTCAACCTTGGAGATACAGAACAGAGTAACTCCTGAAAAGTGAATACCTCTTCCCTCTCCACCAAACATTCACCACTCTCTTCCCAATGTCTCGGGAAATTGACTCTTTGATAAATTATGAAGAGAGCTCCTTTCTGAATCACTGGGCTGTACATACACATTGTGTACACTGTCACAATCAATATTGCAAGACAAGCCTATCCAGCTCACCACGTTTTGAGTGTCTCTCTGACCACATAACACTGATCAGAGGTTGTGTTTCCTCTTCATTGCTGATATGACAGTCAACGCAGGAACAACACACACTAGTCCGAGAGGCTCATATTGGAGCTGGCACAGTCTTACAAAAAGAAACTGAACTGAACTGAGCAGATTGATGAAACATGATCTCTAAGTACCAAAAAAATATCCACTTGGAGTTTTATTAACACTAGTTGTCTCAACAGAGGTCCATGGACACTTAATAATAAAATAACTTTATTATAACTTGTTTCGCAACAAAACATTGTGAAACCCACTTTTCCTAAATTATTTTTGAAAAAGTATTATTATTTAACATGATAGCATTGTTAGAATTTCTAAATCACACATAGTAAAACATTGTTTTCATGACTTCAACACCTTTTGTTGATAGCCAACATCCCCCTTCCTGAAGCACGATTAACAGATGCACCCAAAAGCACTAGCCTTACTGTAGCTTTACCCTCATCATGGTGATTCAAAACTGACCTTACAGTTAGTAATGGCTTACCCATTTCAACAATAATAGACCGCAAACATAGATAGAAAGACATTAACACTTTTGCATGATCGAAGCTCAATTACATGAGAAGAAGAAACGGGAATCAAGAACCGGTAAAATGGATTCTAAATGATAGACGACCTGCACGTCTCTGCCACTGAATAATAATGCGCCCTCTGATACTTTGCACTGCGTTCCAGCTGCGTTGACGTTGAAAAACCTGTATAGACCTACTTTCCAGACTGAAAATGTATCAGGAATCCATAAGGGGATCGATAAAGAATCGGACTGATAAGCAGAATTGATAACGGCATCGGTATCAATAAAATCGTATCAATTTCCATCCCTAAATAGAAGCCAGCATGCATCCAGCCTCACATACTCTTCATCCCCCCTGTATGTCCAAACGGAGGTTTATTGTTTTACTCAAGCCACAGAAGTTTTTCTGTCAGACTGTTTAGACCTTGTTTTAAGTTATTTTTTCTGAGTGGGGCAGTCCCACTCATATTTTTCATTTTTATTGACAGTTATAGTGAAGATTTAGACAGGAAGGATGGGTGAGAGAGAGAGGAGGGATGACATGCAGGATATGTCCCCGGCCGGAATCGAACCGGGGACCCTGTGGTTACATGGTCAGCGCTTAACCCGCTACACCACCTAAGCGCCCCTAGACCTTGTTTTAAATGAGCATCCTATAATATCTCCTCCTGTGTGTGTATGTAGGCTACAGTATGTATGTATGTAAAAGCCAGTGATGTTGATAACAATACCGAAAGTGCGTAGTCAATGCTTCTAGTTTCTAATGTTAAGCGTCATCGCATCTCTCACAAAAGGCACCATCAAGAGGGCACAACAGCGGCTATACACCCTGAGATGCCTCAGGAAAGAACACAACAAGCAGGAGATACTGGTGGCCTTCTACCACGGCGCAGTGGAGAGCATCCTCACCTTCGGCATCTCCAACTGGTTCCACAGCTGCACAACAGCGGAGAGAAACGCGCTACAGAGAGTCGTGAGAACAGCACAGAAGATCACCGGCGCCCCCCTCCCCTCTCTGGAGGAGCTGTACAACACACGCTGTCTCAGGAGGGCCTCCAAGATCTCCAGGGACCCGACCCACCCTGGGCACGTACACTTTGTCAAGCTGCCCTCGAACAGGAGGTACAGGACCCCGGCCGCTAAGACAAACAGACTGAAGGACTGCTTCTACCACAGGGCCGTCAAGGCCCTGAACACAGAAAAGGCCTAAGTTCTGGGCCCAGGACAGTCCGGACGGATTGTATGGCAGCTAGTGCTGAGGCACAAACATGTACATTTTCAAGCCTGCAAACTGTGACACTTTAAAATCATGTGAAAAAATACTCTTTGTGCAATATGACAACCCTAGTTGACTATCTGTGCAGTATAGTACAGTGGATTGTGTACATAGCCTTTATTGATGTAAACCAGCTCCTTACCTTCTTGTGATTTTATGCATTTATGCTTTTTCTAAAATGTTTTTTTTTTTCCTTTCCTAACACCAGGGGAGCCACCCCTCCTAAATTTCGTTGTTTGGTACCTGTACTGTAGCAATGACAAATAAAGTCCATTCCATTCCATTCCATTCCATTCCATTCCATTCCAAATGTAAAACACTCCAGTGATTAAACGAGGCACTTTTAAAGACATGAGTATGAAATTCAGGACCACCAAATTCAGTTTTCCTTTCGGAAAAGTTGATGGCAGTGGATTCTTATGCTGGGTGTGCGGCTACCTCTAGTTGTCTCAGTGTGCCTAGCTGTGGTTTACACGGAGACTGATCTGATCAAACAGCAGCAGAGATGTGTAGATGATGTCACCTCATTTTCCTCCTCTCAATCACAGACTCTGGCGGTACCATGGTGTCACGGCATGCACGTGTCGGAAATGCAGCTGGTTGCTTATCAGTAATTACCACAACTCTGTTTGCAAGAACAAAAAAGCAGAAACAGACAGAAACAGACAGGGCTCTGTGTTTACGAAAGCTTCAAAATCGACAGGCATCGAAAGCAGATTGCTGTGTCTGTCTCCTTCCTCCTGTATCACTGTGACATTCTATTTTGAGCTATTGGCATACAAAGATTGACACATCTGATGCTACAGCAGCAGGATAAGGTGGGAATCATGAATGTCTTCATATGTTTGTTCATTGACAGTGTGAACATATTCTATTGAGGGGATGGATTGGAATGAGAGGGTTGTAATATTAATGGAGCTTTGGCAAAGTATGGAGAGACAAGACAGTCTGTCTAAAAGCCACTAGGAACAGACGTAATTGGATGGCCACAGATCTATTTAAAAGACTTAGGTGGCCTGGGGTGGTCCGGTGGTCTAGCACCGCGGTCTACAGTGCACACATATGCCCATGTCGGCATGGATTCGAATCTGGCCCATGCCCTGCTGACTTACTTTCCTGTCTATCTTCACTGTTTCTATCCAATGGGATGACATATAAGTGGGACAAAAAAAAGCAGTGCTACTACTTATTTGTACTATGCTGCTGAATGCTATGCATGAACTTCCTATCCTAGTGTTACAAAGTCTGAAGAGGAATGTAATCTGGAAAATGCATGTTTTTAAACATTAAGTATGAGTATGAGTGTGTATGAATGTCTCTGGGTGGGCCTAACAAGTCTAAATCACTATTCAACTTACACACTTTGTTCACACAAAATACAGTTGGCACCTTTTGGCATATGGTATGGGAATGCCCTGGAGTTGCTGATTTCTGGAGGACGGTTTGTGATGCATTGTCCCTCATCCTGTCCAAACAGATCCCACACTCACCAGCAGTCCTATAACTAAATGACAGTTCAACCCTGGATTTAAATACCAGCCGCATCTGGCTGGCCGGCCTTACAGTGGCCAAAAGGCTTATAGCTTGCAGGTGGAAGTCACCCCATTTCTTGACCACGCAGAGGTGGATCTTAGACTTTATAGATATAGCCAGCATGGAACACTGGATAGCTAACTGGCATCAGGCAATCTCTGATAATATTTCTTGCTGGGATCAAACCATCACCATTCTCAAGACTGTACTATAGGCTAATCTATTTGCTCCTTCCATGGGGTCTTCTGGGGTGGGGGTAGGGGGGCTGTGATTGGGCGGATGGGTTGGAGGTATTTGGCGGGAGGGACATTTGTACGAGGAGGGGGAGGTGGGGGACTGTTGCGGTAAAGGGACATTGGGAAGGGGGGGGGGGGGGGGGGGGTGGAAGGTTTATGGGAATTTTGTATTTGTACTGGATTTTTGTTATCCTATTTTTCTTTTGTTTAGTTATATGTTACCACTCCCTTGTCTTTTTCCCTGAAATAATAATTAAAAAATTGATCACAAAAAAAACAACTTACACACGTCATTGGTGTGAATGGAATAATGCTTTCACCTGAATATCATTCCCCTATTTTATTTCTGGTTCATAGTCTTCACAAAGTAGTCACAATCAGTGGATGTCAAACTCACAGCAAACATAATTTTTGTATCTTTCTCTCTCTCTCTCTCTTCTCTTTTACACACACAAAATGTTAACGCAGACATAGACACTGATTTCCAAATCTCTTCCCAGCTACTATGTACAGAAATAGCTGTGTCTGATCCATGTATCTTTTTTGTGACATTTATAAATGTTTTATTGCTCCAATATAAAACATCACAGATGCCACTCTCTCATGAATCATTTGTGTTATGGATCAGTGCTTTGGAGATAAAACCCTACCTACTCTATAGCTCACATAGACTCTCAGTACCAGTACCATCCTATCAAGCAACCACTATTGATTTCTTCCACTCAGGTGATGCATCATTAGACTTACATTGTTAAAACACTAACACCCTGCTGTAGGGCAGAAACAAAAAGTACAGGGAAAAGAGGAAACCAGTCAATGGATCCCCTAGCCGATTACAGACTCCTCTGACTCATCGTTCATCTAAGCATTCTTAAGACATGTTTGTATTGTATGTTTCCTTCACTTCATTAGGGGAACACCAGCTAAGCAGTGCCTTATATATGTTACAAAGGCCACCTAACAAAGGCCAATTAGATGTGTGAGGAATAATGTAATCCTTTTGGTCCACTATGCTCAATATGTATTTATACACACATGTGTGTGTATATATATATATATATATATACAGTGGGGCAAAAAAGTATTTAGTCAGCCACCACTTGTGCAAGTTCTCCCACTTAAAAAGATGAGAGGCCTGTAATTTTCATCATAGGTACACTTCAACTATGAGAGACAAAATGAGAAAGAAAAATCCAGAAAATCACATTGTCTGATTTTTAAAGAATTTATTTGCAAATTATGGTGGAAAATAAGTATTTGGTCAATAACAAAAGTTCATCTCAATACTTTGTTATATACCCTTTGTTGGCAATGACAGAGGTCAAACGTTTTCTGTAAGTCTTCACAAGGTTTTCACACACTGTTGCTGGTATTTTGGCCCATTCCTCCATGCAGATCTCCTCTAGAGCAGTGATGTTTTGGGGCTGACGCTGGGCAACACAGACTTTCAACTCCCTCCAAAGATTTTCTATGGAGTTGAGATCTGGAGACTGGCTAGGCCACTCCAGGACCTTGAAATGCTTCTTACGAAGCCACTCCTTCGTTGCCCGGGCGGTGTGTTTGGGATCATTGTCATGCTGAAAGACCCAGCCACGTTTCATCTTCAATGCCCTTGCTGATGGAAGGAGGTTTTCACTCAAAATATCACGATACATGGCCCCATTCATTCTTTCCTTAACACGGATCAGTCGTCCTGGTCCCTTTGCAGAAAAACAGCCCCAAAGCATGATGTTTCCACCCCCATGCTTCACAGTAGGTATGGTGTTCTTTGGATGCAACTCAGCATTCTTTCTCCTCCAAACACGACGAGTTGAGTTATTACCAAAAAGTTCTATTTTGGTTTCATCTGACCATATGACATTCTCCCAATCCTCTTCTGGATCATCCAAATGCTCTCTAGCAAACTTCAGACGGGCCTGGACATGTACTGGCTTAAGCAGGGGGACACGTCTGGATCTGCAGGATTTGAGTCCCTGGCGGCGTAGTGTGTTACTGATGGTAGCCTTTGTTACTTTGGTCCCAGCTCTCTGCAGGTCATTCACTAGGTCCCCCAGTGTGGTTCTGGGATTTTTGCTCACCGTTCTTGTGATCATTTTGACCCCACAGGGTGAGATCTTGCGTGGAGCCCCAGATCGAGGGAGATTATCAGTGGTCTTGTATGTCTTCCATTTTCTAATAATTGCTCCCACAGTTGATTTCTTCACACCAAGCTGCTTACCTATTGCAGATTCAGTCTTCCCAGCCTGGTGCAGGTCTACAATTTTGTTTCTGGTGTCCTTTGACAGCTCTTTGGTCTTGGCCATAGTGGAGTTTGGAGTGTGACTGTTTGAGGTTGTGGACAGGTGTCTTTTATACTGATAACGAGTTCAAACAGGTGCCATTAATACAGGTAACAAGTGGAGGACAGAGGAGCCTCTTAAAGAAGAAGTTACAGGTCTGTGAGAGCCAGAAATCTTGCTTGTTTGTAGGTGACCAAATACTTATTTTACAGAGGAATTTACCAATTAATTCATAAAATATCTGACAATGTGATTTCCTGGATTCTTTCCCCCCATTCTGTCTCTCATAGTTGAAGTGTACCTATGATGAACATTTACAGGCCTCTCTCATCTTTTTAAGTGGGAGAACCTGCACAATTGGTGGCTGACTAAAAACTGTTTTGCCCCACTGTATATATATATACTGTATATGTTACGGTACATGTGGGAATACGGTACATGTGGGAAAACTAGGGTTAGGGTTAGGTGCTACGTCGACTTGGTACATGCTGGCATGTCTAACCCTAACCGTAATCCTAACCCTACCGCTACCCCTAACCCTAACCTTAACCCTAGAACCGTAGCACCTAACCCTAACCCTAGTTTTCCCACATGTACCGCATTCCCACATGTACCGTAACATATATATATATATATATAGTTATAGTGTGTGTGTGTGTGTGTGTGTTTTATTGCATATTGTATTTCATAATGTCAAAATGCACTGATAGTATTTATGTCCTTTAGATATTGTACATGTATGTGGACATAAACAAAGCATTTAAAGTGTGTGTGTGTGTGTGTGTGTGTGTGTGTGTGTGTGTGTGTGTGTGCGTGCATGCGTGTGTGTGTGTCTGTGTGTATTTGTATGTTTGTGCGTGTGCATGCATATCTTCGTGTCCAATGTTTAAACAAATGCTCAAGGCATTTGCAATCACAAAATGACAATAGGTTGTGGGCCATTTATTCCCCTATTCTGAGCGAACACATTTCATTTCACTGTTTAATTGTCTCCTCAAGCTAAGCAAACAGATAGATGGATTAAAAGTCTAAATGAAGTAGCTCAAATGGTTTGATTTCAGTTTCTGAACACTGAAGGGAGAAATATCTCTCCACTATCTAATTATGTGTATATTTACTCAAAAGCCTTGATTTTGATGTGAAAGGGCATCTTTCCCTGCCAACAGCAACCAACCATGGGGGAGATACCAAGGTAGTATGGTCGGCCTGCAAAAGCCCTCTTGCATTCACCAGCATTTTATCTTCTCCAATTCCGTCTGATCTGTATCGGCTATTCCACGGAGAGTGGGCCCCATGTGGAAAGCGTAAAAGGGAAAGTACCAGATTCGATTTAGATTGCAGCCCCAAACCACATCCCCAATGCCTTTATTACAGGGGAAGAAAGAGGCCCACTTTACGCACAATTAGGTTTCTATTTGAGCGCTCCGAGTCTTCTAATGCACTGGCTTTGGTTGAACTCAGGTCCTAACGGAGGCATGTTTTCACGGAAACCTGAGGTCCTTTCATCCCCCCCCCCCCCAATCCATTTTTCTATGGAGTCCCAGGTGAGAAAAACAAACCTTCCAGTGAACACGTCTGTGTGCGTTAGTGAAGCAGTACCTTTGATGCACTGCTTTACAAGCTTATTAAGTCAGTTGTTGGTGTGTCAATGCAATCGTGTGAGTTGCACCTGTGTGAGTGCAGACAATCTTGCTCGCTGCACCTGTGATGAGTGGAGTCAACTGAAGTTGCCCCTAACTACCGATGAAACTACCGAGGATAAAATGTTTTTCATTCACTTCCATAGTTAATTACAGTAGGGTTAACTGACAGGGTGCATCCTAACTTCCTTTAATTCACTCATGGTCATCTTATTATTCTCATAAACATCCAGGGTGTGTCTATGTAGCAGGTTCACTCTGTGCTCATGTGCTGTGAGCAGGATCCCTGCCATGCCCTGGTTATTGTAACTTGACCACAGTAGAGAATAACTAAAAGATTCATGCCGCCTGCGGTGGCCTTTATTATTTATTTACCACGTATGACATTATACTGTATATGAAATTATAGAAGGGAAAAGGTTGTCCAGAGGTTGAGTTGTAGAATCTACAAATGCCAATTGTGCTTAATAACAGACACACACACACACACACACACACACACACACACACACACACACACACACTTCTGCCCTAGTTCTGTACAGGTACTGTACCCAAGCTATGACCTCACAAAATACACCTACAGAACTCAGCATTATAAGTGTTTTGGTCAGTAGTTCTATTCGAATTGCAGTGATATTGAATGAGAGAATGTTATTACTTAGAGGACTTCTCCCTAGTTACACATATTTTAGTTTGTTGTTTAGTTCTCGTAGGCTTTTAGAGTGTTACATTCATAACTTTCTCACTTCCTCTTGGAGTGCCATTTTGACAGTCTGCCTTCTCATCACAGGACCTGAACAAAATGAACACTCATATTCATTCCTCCTGAAATATGGGAGCCACTCTTGGTTCTGCAGGCGGCATAATCTCACCCACACATAGCACACACACCACTTGAATAATTTAGAGAGCTGGGACATCGAAACGGAGGCTGAAATATTCATGAAATAACATAACAAGTTTCTATATTTTAGCAATTAGCCAGAGACATATTATCTCTGCGGAGTTGTTCATGCGGTGGGAGGTCAAACACTTGCTCAAAGTGCTCAAGATGTTTAGAAATTTAAGCAACGTGCGAGAGCTTTTCAAATATGATTAAAGTAACAGTTTAGTTCAGCGAATTAGAAGCTAAAACATATTTGCTTTCCATACTATTCATTTGAATTGCTATATTTCCCGACAACAAATGTAATAGAGTACTGTAAGATATATCGGTGCACATTTTCAACATAATACTTTCGATAAATCATGGTTGCCATTGACATAGCTACAGTTCCGAACTACTAAACCACAGTGAGCTTGGGAAAATGTCATAATTTAAGCACGATCCATTATCATGAAATATTAACCTGCAAATTGTAGTGATAATGTTTTTAGCAACACAGACATGACATGCAGTTGACGCTTCCATGCAAACCTTTGAAGGGATTTCTGCAGGGATCAAATAAAATCTGTATTCCTCTAATACAGATGTCTGAAAGAATCTAAAATGAAATGGACAGTAAAGAAATCAAAGAGGACTGGAATATGTTGTCCATACCATACTTGATGATAATAATACAATGACACATTCAAAATTGACGTGGACATCAAGGATTAATGTTGTCTAATATTGGGTCAAAGAGAACCAAGGCATGCAAACTTGTAGGGGTGCCAGTCATCTCACAATACAAAACTAAAATATACTTTATTGTGATCATTTTCCACTATCTGGCACCCTTGAGTTGTATGAGGTTGTCCACTCATTTTAAAATAATGTATACTCTAAAGTTAGAGCATATTTATTTATTTGCTCACTCATCAAAGCTTTGAGTTTCTGATCGTTAGAGGAGAGACCAAGACTCACTGATCAAAATTCACTGACTGACTGACCCACAGCTGCATGTTCAGTAATGGGCTGTTTTGTAGCTCAGTGTACTGTTGATGATGGTGCCAGGCCAGCCCTCCAGCCTTCTGGGTATGTGCAGATCCCTTCTCAGCACACCACTTGCCCATTCACTCACAGAGAAGCTAATCAATCACTAATGCCTTTCCCAGGAATGGTTAACTCTGTGCAGGCCCTTGGCCACCTCCCAATGCTCATACTGTTAATGGTTTTCTTACCTCATCAAGAGGTGAAGCAACTTGTATAATGTGACTTGTTAAACCAAATAACTATGTACAGCTGTATAAAAGACCTCCCTATTAGGAGGGAAAAATTAAGATGAAACTAGTACACTGTGAGCATTTAAAGGAGTCTCTTTTTTATACTCTTTTTCAACACGTTAATATAGGTCTCTGGGGTCCCCAAAGCATGTCAATGAAGTTTTTTGCTGAAAGTACCACTCCGATTTTAATCTAAAGGCATTTTAACATGTCCCTACCACCCTCAGTTTCACAACGGGCGGTTTCGGTGTGTTCAGCTTTAAATGCAAAACGTTGCATGTGGAACCATAACGTTTTGCAACCAATTTATTGAGTGCAATGTTTACTAACACAAGGGATACAAGACTGGTGTTTTGGATTAAATTGGATGAATACCAGAGTAGGATCCTCAACAACGACTCGTGTTATGGATTTAACGTGTTGGACGTTGCAAGCGGGTAACAGGATTTGCAAGTGGATTTTTACCAGATTACAAGAAAAGGTATCTATTTAAGTGTGAATTGTTACTTCTGAGCTCATGTGTGTGAATAGGGTACTTAGTGTTGTGTGTATGAGAGCTCTAACTTAGTAAAAACAACTACTGCAAAACATTTGCAAAATGTTAAATTAAAGCCGTGAACGTTATTTACGTTGTTAGCGTTAGCTAGTGCTACGTGTTTGGTCTAGCTAGTGCTACACACCAAAAGAAACTCACAGCACTTTTTTTTTTTTTTTAATACTAACATTTACCTCGTCTCCAGTTTTGTCACAGAGAATGAATGTCAAAGACTATTGAATGCTGTTTCATGAAAAGTTGTGTGGCCAGTCCTACGTTGTACTGACTCCGGTTGGGGAAAAGCAGTCAGACACAAAATGGTTAGCACACAGGTTTTTTGCTAACTGGAGCTGGGACATGGCCGTTAAAAATAAACTTCATCCATGCAGCTCTTCTGTCCCCTATAGCTGGGGGCCGATGTAGCGATTTGTGCTGTGCAGCCAACAACTGAGCAGTTGCCGTGCTTAGCTCTCAGCTTCGACATAATCCCAGCGGGTCCAATGGGAAAAAAAACGGCAAACCTTCACTAAGGTTATTTAGTTCTGAAGCCGTGGGCGTAGGCACTCAGATGGGGGGGCGGTATAATTCTATTCTATTTTACGTAGTAGGGGGCAGCCAATCTGAATTGCATATTTTCCAAAATAGGCAGCCTACAAAAACTGACTGCCTTGTTTTATTTTGCAGTTTGTGTGTTTAGTAGGCCCGTCAGAGACCAAATGTAGGTTTGAAAAAGCACAGGAAAAAGTGAGTTTCTCATAATATGGGACCTTTAACGTGCAACCTTTCGTCTGTGTCGCTCAGTATTATTATAGCTAAATATAACCTTATGTAGTATATCTAATCCTAATCAGTATATCTAACCCTAACCCTAAAAAGCTAACACCCTAAGGGGCCATTTCCCCCAAACGCCATTTTGTCTTATAAAGAGGGGTGAGGGGTGTTGCTTGGATACCTGAAGCAGTAGTTGTAGCTGTAGACATTCACAGTTGTGCACAGTGTCCAGTCTTTATGTCTATATAAGCTCAAAACGATGTTGAAATTGTTGGTTTTGTGTTCGATTTATACACACAGTGTCAGTGTGGTGGTCTTTTCAATTTCTATGATGAACTGAAATTCTCTCACACATCTTCAAAACAATACCTGCTGCTTTACTGATGGTTAATTGATGTATTGTATGTCAGCTGCTCTTGATTGTTTGTTTTAGCAAGTCTATTTAGCAAAAAGCTAAGTCCATTTAGCAAAAGCTGATCCCTCTACTCATAAGAGGGATTGAGAGCAGGTCTTAGCACTTCACCTGCCTTAGTCAGTGATAAGGATCAGTCATTGCCAGGCCATCCTCACCACAGGGATATCATGTGCTGCATTTGAGAGCAAGAATGCATGGACTGGAGTAGACACTGGAGGATTGGCAAGTGAGAACAGCTATGGTGGAGGCATATAAATGAAAAAGACCTGCCTCGACCCATACTGTAGTATGCACACACACACACACACATTAGGTGACTGGGTGGGTAATATATCTGCTTAAGGAGAACAACTGAACTATGAGCATGGGCATTAATGGTGACAGACTGTCAGAGATTTGTCTGTGTGGCTCCTATCTCAGCTCAGCTGTTAGTTCAGTGTGCCAGAGCGCTGAGTCATCCATCAGCGTCCAATGGAGACGTATTCCTTCTTCCTTTGGCCAATCAGCATCTTGTCATGCTCTTCCTGTCAAATCTAAGGAGAAACTTGCTATCGTCAAATACAGAGATGTCCCAATGCCTATTCATTGTGTTTATTGACAGTGTAAACAGAATAGATGAATATCTCCAAATACAGACAGTGTTATTTACAGTGTACTGTATCTAACCCTAACTGAGGAAATATTAGTTTCATTTTGTTATATTATTTCCCCTCCAACTCTTTCAGTACCTGGTGCACCTATGATGATCCATAGGCTTATAGAGAGGCCTCCCCACTGAGATAGACCCCCCACTCTCTGGCCTCTCTAGAAGTCCCTCACAAAGCTCCCTCCAGCCCTGAAAGAAGACTGAATTGCCATGACTACAGTACAAACTCTGACCTAAGTGTCCAGATGGAAAGAGGTGTTGTTGTCCAGCTTCACACTGGGAGACCGATTACCAAAAACCTTGAGAGGGTTCTTACTACTGCAAAAGTCTAGTAATCATAAGAGGGGTTTGGAGAGTTCAATGTCAGGGCAGTAAAACTGTCGCCTACAGAATACATGGGCATAGAACAGTTCTGATAAAACATCATTACATGTCTGTGTTCAAATTTCATATGATATGTTTCAACCAACATACTATATAAATGGACACAGAAAAACCAGAGGAAGAGAAATTGAGCATTAGTCTAATGCTTTGGTAAATTGTTGCAGTACTTTACAAAGCAATGAGTGTGCACCTGCCAGATCAAATAGCCTTTGTAAAAGAAAAAAAAGTGTTTTAGTCCAACAATATCAATAAAGAACACTTAACATTTGTTGTTTTTCATTAAATCTCTTGTGAGTAGGCTGTCAAGAGCTGTTTTCATCCACAAACTGCCAACGCACGGTGCCTCCAAGAATAAACAAAACTTGCTATTGGATAAATCCGATCTGTCAGAACCTCCATTCTGGAGCAATGGCTCCTCTGCATCAGAACCATACAAAAAGATATATGCACGTATAGTTGTGTTTACTCATATCTGTTACATGATATTTGGCAATATTGATTCAGCCCCTGCAAGTGAAAAGCTAATAAAAGTGTGGTTCGTTTTTTTGAGTGACTTGTTTTGCAGTGTTGTCATCTTCTTCGCCTAGCCTGTCAATCCCAAGCATTCCACTATGGTCTATTGTCCTTTGAAGTTCAAAGTTTAGGAGTTAGTGCTGCATTGGCATAGGAAGAGACAAGTGCAGAGGTCTTGTCTCTCAATTCTTCAAAGGTGAAGGAAGACAGGATGGTTTGACTTTTAGGGAGTTGTTGGGCTTGTGATTGCTTACCTTTGCTTTCAGAGCTCAATTCAAAGCTCTTTGCAACCCCAAGACTCCCACTCACTGTTTCAGATTTGTTTGTGCTATTTTTTAGTTCTCTTTCCAATTGGTCTTCTTTTATAAAATTATGTATATTTTATTAGCTTGGACTGTACCTTACACATTGCAGTCTGTTTCTTCATTATTGTTTCAAATATATGAATAACCGAGGGAACCCGAAGGGAGGAGGAAAGCAGTGAGGCTGGGATGTCTGGATTACAGGAAGTGGACCACCAGGCGTCAACAGACCCCCGCTCTGAGAGTGACGCGGGGGAAGCAAGACGGGAGGAAGGCGAGGCGAGTCTATGCGACCTGTTCCCGGTGGCCAGGCCGGTTCGGGACAGCCCAACCGGCGGATCTCAACCTGGCCAACACTCTCCGGCAGGTGACCGTGGTGGACTGGAGGCCCATGGAGACGGATCACATACCCCCATTTTGCCAGGTCATGAAGAAGAACAATGAGGATGTGGAGTTGTTATTGGGGCCCTGTCCCTTGGTACCATCTGTCCTGCAGTTGGCACAATCCCACCTTCTCTGGGCTCATCTAGGGGTGGAGAAGACCTTCAAGGCCCGATTCTTCTAATTGGTGTGAAGAGGGCAGTGTGGATTACTGCCGCAGTTGCTCAGAGTGCCAGCAGGTATCACTAAAACACATTTCCACAGCCCCTTAATTTCCCTACCCATTATTTCAGTCCCTTTCAGCAGGATCGCAAAGGACCTGATGGGACCGTTACCCAAGAGCACCCGAGGGCACCAATACATCCTGGTGATGCTGGATTATGAAACCAGTTACCCAGAAGGCGTTCCCCTGCGCACCATGGTGTCCAAAAGAATCACACGTCAGTTGGTCATGCTGTTCTCCCCCGAATCGGTATACCCGACGAGATATTAACTGACCAGGGAACCCCGTCAAGAATCATGAAAGACCTCTGTAAAAACATTAAAATAGCCCTGTCGCACACCTCAGCGGACCACTCACAGACCGGTGGATTGGTGGAACGATTCAATGAGATCCTGAAGTACTGTAGATGCTGAAGAAGGTGATGGAGGCAGACAGAAGGAGCTTGGACCAGCTACTCACCTTCCTGATGTTCTCGATCCGAGAAGTGCCCCAAGCATCAACAAGGTTCTCCCCCTTTGTACTCTGTCGAGGGACTGGTTGGCAACTCTGTGGGCCCCTGGTATGGGAACACATGCGGGAGGACCAGGAGGCCCAAGCGCGGGTCTATAACAGAGGAGCGCTAGAGCGAGACTTCCAGCCAGGAGATAAAGTGTTGGTGCTGGTCCCTACAATGGAATGTACGTTTCTGGCCCGATGGAACGGGTGGCCGTACGAAATACTTGAGAATGTGCGTGGAGTGAATTAGGTTATAGGATCCAACAGCCGGGACGTAGGCTGCCGACCCAAATTCACCACGGAAATCTGTTAAAGAAATAGAATACCTGTGATGTACTTTGCTCTATTCTACCAAGGCTACCATCAAGACCAGGCCTGCAGAGGTAATGTCATGCCAGATTATGTCCACCTGCCAAATACTGTCCAAATTCGCTCCGCTAATGTTACGGAGTTAGCTAGTTAACCCACATCACATCAGCCAAAGTAGTGATGAACATAATTCCATAATTGGATACTACTTTGTTTCCAATCATAGCTAGCTAGCTTACTTACTTACTTACTTATCAAATGTACATTTGTGATATAGAGGCATTACGAAGCACCCACATTGATTACATCAGGCGGACACTATTTGGCAGGTGGACATAATCTGGCATGACAGTACCACTGGGGGAACAGCTGAGCCCAGAAGCAGAAGCTGGCGGCTAGGGGCCACCCGGTTTATCAGCATGCTCGACCTGACGAAGGGTTATTGGCAGGTGCCCTTAGCTCCCGAGGCGTGGGAGAGAGTAGCTTTCTCCTGACAGGCCACTACTGGGCCCCAATGAGGCACACCTATGGGTTATTAAGCCACCAGGGCTTGGGGATAAGAGAGGGAGTGGGCTGCCCAAACAGAGGAGAAGTAGGAGAGAAGTATCTGTGTGATTACCAGTCGTGAGTTGGACTGCCTAGGAGAGAAGTGTGAGAACTTATCTGTGTGATTACCCACTGTGACTTGGACTGTCGGACTACCCCTCTGCATATCGAACTGTTTTGGCTGAGGATCTGCTTTTGGAATACCCCCTGGATAACGGACATAGGACTGAGTAAGGATTGTGGACTATTGATTGGATAGCTGACTCCCCCCCACACACTTTAAATAACCCCAAATGAATTTCCCAATTGCATTTGAATTGTGCTTTGTGTGTGTCTTTTGTTATCCAACTTGATTGAGCCTGCTACGAGTATTATTAAATAAAATCACTGTTTGACAGCCACAATTACAACAAGAATGGTAAGAATTCACAGGCATCAACATTGTGATCAACTAATCTACTCATCTCTTCCAAAATTGCCAGAAGATAAGACAAATTATTATATTGCAATAATACTGACACGTGTTAATTAAATGAATTGATATTCACAGGCAGTTAAGATGTCTCTGTAGCCTCTCTGTAGCCTGTGTCCCTGTTATGCAGCTCAGGCCTGCAAGCTGCATTGATCTGGAGTAGCGGATGCCTGGTAATGATGTTATTATTCAGCAGGTCAAATTGAATTAATTTACCCAATGGATCTATCTTATGCACTAGATTGGCCCTTGAGTGTATGTTTTTTTCATTAAGAGCTTAACAACCAGTGTAGTCATGCCTGTCCTGTCACCCCTTCATCCCCAGTTATTAAAGGCAATATATCCCCCTCTATCTCCTTCGCTATCACTCTCTATCTTCATTTCTCTCTCTGACATGTTCAGCAATCAAGGAAAAACAAGTCTGTATGGGCTTGTCAATTGCATAAAACATTTTTATGAATCTAAAGTAGGGGGAGTTTTTCAGTTGCAACCAGTCATCTTTTGTAGCACACTTAAAGGTACTGTACACCTAGAATACTGCAGACAGAAGTACCTGAAACTATCAAAACTGTATTTGAATGTATTAATTCATTCTGTTTCACAATAACACCAGACATCCAAATAATTATTTGCAGGAATTCTTTAGACACAGCTTGGACACCCTTCAGAAGGTTCACAGGATTTTCCAACCTTGCACATTTGCTTTATCACAAACATAGCCTAACTTAGTTTTATCTTAATTAAATCAACCGTTTTCTTTTTTCTCTTCTCTGCCCCAAATGGATCCTCAACCTTCCACCAAACTGATATTTTGGACTTTGGGAAGGCTACACTTTTTGTGTTCTTATAACGAGTTGAGTAACCAATAAAACTATTTTGTATTATTTATTTTTGCATAAAAATGGGGGGGGGGGGGGGGGCTATGCATGCACACACAAGGAAAGATTATTGAAAAATCGCCTGCATTACATTGTAGAGTTAGCCAGCTAGCTAGGTCGTTAGTTTAGTTTAGTAAGAGAACAAGCAAATCAAATGTGACATGTGGAAACAGGTCATGTGGAAACAGGTCATGTGGAAACAGGTCATGTGAAAAGGTCTGCATGTCGGCAATTCTCAACTCGCACAAATGACCAAAAAGGTTCAAGGAACAAAAGTTTAAGTGTTGAAGACACTCAATACAACAAACGACAGTTTTAGGATCACTAAATACTTAATACAGTTTTTCTCTACTGCTTTAACAACATCGGAACCTCAAACACATTGACCAAAACCTGAAACTGATGTATGTTATCTCACACCAATACTTCACAATGACAAACACATTTCTTGCTCATCACTCATTTTGCTGCTCTAAACCACAGTTAACAAAACACTAAATACAATTCTCTACATTGGGCACACTCTTCCTTGATAAAATCTCTTGTGTTCACATGGAAAACACTACCATTCAGAATGCTAAACTCAAACCACCAATCACACAATCACACTCCTCATTATGGGCAGACACCTATTTCATTTAAATTATTAATCATAGCTTTAGCAATAAAAGGACCAAAGGTGAGCTCTCCTGTGTTGAAATATATCTGAAGTATATCAGGGCTGGATTCGTCATGCCAGGCGATACGTTCCCCTCTGCTTGGCCAGGGAGAACATTGCCTGTGATGTCGACGATGTCTTGTGGCCTTTAAATGAATGTTTATAATCTGCATTTTTATAATCTGTAAAAAAACATTACCTTGCCCTACATGGGGACTTTTTCACCAGACCCTGTCACAAATGTATCCATTTAGTACAAAGCTTTTGCATAACATTGTATTCCACCTCTCTCTTGAAATGTTCTCTTGAATCCGGATGATAACAGACGCACTTTACGATGCCTGCCTCAGCCTAGTCTAGGAGTAAACAGATTCCACCTGAGCGTGGATAGTCTGTCTCACTTTCCAAACACGAATGAGGCATCAACATCATGTCAGGGGAGGGCGAATGGAGGACACATTTTTAAATGTAATTCAGGCTGAACAAGGCGGTGGGTGTACCTACCTACAGTAGGTGAATATTCAAATTCAATTGTTGCTTAACGCTTATAGGACTACCTAGTCTAGCTACTAACAGGAAAATATATGAATGTATCCTAAAATACATATTTGTGCCCAATAATAGCGGGTGCCATGGTAACAGTAGCAACAGTGGTTTTAAGAGAAGCACTAAACCATGAGGGAAATTAAAAACTTCAAAAACAGTTTTGTAATTGTTCTTACATTTGTAGCTACCTGAGAGTGAAGGCCTCCAACTCTCATTACCTCCACCTACATGCAGTTAACAGGCAGCAGTTGTCATAGAAACATATCTGCAGTGTACTGCAGTACAGTAGCTTTGACAGTCCATTCAGTCCTGTGGATTAGCATTGGAAATGTTACCATTGACATGACATGGTAAAGTGAAAAGATGGATTTTAATGAAAACTGCCACACATTCAATCTTCTAGACATATGTCGGCACTGCTTCATGTAATTACCCGTTAGTGGGCTCTTGTTGTAAACAGAGTTGTATGTTTTCTGTTATTTGCCACAAATGCTATTACATTTTCACACAATCTGTTTGAATGAAAACAGCTAAACGGATCTTAAGTATTTCACACTCAAGTACACATGGCAAAAGGAATATTCAATAATGACGGAAATGAAAAGTATAATATGCATGTCAAGGAGGTGTAAATGCTGATAATTAACAGATAAAAACATTTCTAACTCGTAATATGGAATCAAAAGAGTGAAGAGTGGGGGTTGCTATGCTGAGGCCAATGAATCCACCTACGCTATTTAAATAAGAGATGGCACTATGGAAATTGTATATATCCTCAAAAGTTTTCCCATTATGCCACTCTGTGTTACTGTGGCTGCCATGCTGATAATATAAAACAGTAGGCTATATGCTATTTGACAGGCACTTTAATCCAAAGCGACCTATCTTTTGTATACACTGCCCCTAGCAGAAATCAAAGCCTTTTTAGTAGTTCTATCCTCTACCAAACGAGCCACACAGGGCCACTATGAGTAGGCATGCGCTGTTTTACCTATATGTAACACGGTCTGGTCAATTGGTCCGCAAGTTCGCATCCGATTTAATGTTCAGACTTTTCTTTCGAAAAGATTTAAACACGTTTCAGCGTTGTTGAAAATCAGTGACACACTCGCTAATCAACTAACAGCTATAGGAATGATTTTTGTCCGATGGAGGGATATAAATAACATTTTGTCTAAATGATGAGAGTATAAAAAACCTTTCAATTCAGATAAAGAGGGATCTAAATAATGAAATTGGCAGTTACATATTGGTCAGGATTCACTTTTTTGCCTATTTTTTACTTTTTCTTTCGTACTATAGTACAAAGGGATTGCATTCCTCTAATGGACTGACATATGTATTCCTCTGAATGCATGTTTCTGATCAAGCTTGAGAAAGGACATTTGAATTCATTCTGACAGACCATTTCTCTATCATTTATCTGACAACTAGATGAGAACCAGATATTCTTGTTTGGGGACATTCTTGTTGTCTGGGATCTGGAGAGTTGGGGACATTCTTGTTGTCTGGCTCCAGAAGTACACTCACCAAACACTTTATTCGGAACACCTGTACCTCTTCCCATTCATGCAGGTGGTGTAATGGTGTGGGGAATGTTTTTTTAGCACACTTTGGGCCCATTAATACGAATGAATCATCGCTTGAATGCCACAGCCTTGAATAGTGTTCTTTGTTCAGCGACACATTGTTCGTCATCTCGATATGACCATGTGCCATTAACACATTGCGAAAGACTGCCTGAAATGCGACAAATAAGAAAAAGAATTGTATTCATACGTGCGATGCATTCATGGATACATGGGCCATGTATTCACCCCATCTGTCCAGATGAAGCTCCAGCAAGCCGTCAGCTACCCTCAGATGAATTGGTGTCAATTGGCTGAGGCTGAGGAAGGGGAGACGAGCAAGGAAAATGTGGTTGAGGAAGAACTTGTGGTGAAAAGAGCAGCACTTCTGCTATTTGTAATGATTTTGGATTCAGGAGAGACGACATGTTCCAAACACAGGTACTGTGTAAAACATGCCCAACAGTTGTGGCAACTTCCAGAGCAAACACAACCGACCTTCATCCCCCACCTGCAATACAACCATAAAGAACTACACGAACAATTCAGAACTAGCCAAACCACAAAAGTATAGTAGCAGCAAATCTAATACATTGCCATCATTGCAAGAACATCCCATTTGTCAGAGTTCTGTGAGTGTGACTCCTTATGAGAAAACATCCAAACACCACAGAAAAATAACAGAGGTCATAACTCATTATTTGGCTAAGGACATGATGCCTATAAACACAGTGACCAAAGATGGTTTGTGAGTCTAATAAACAAATTGGATCAAAGACACCAGATTACATCACAGAATTATTTTGTATGTAATGGGAGACAGTTATTTTAAATGTTTAATTTATATTATTAATTATTAAGTAATGTTTTCCCCCAAATATTTTTTTTTTTCAAGAGATGTTTTTGTTGAGTTCAGAAGAAAATATTTTAAAGGGAGCAGGGGAAATTAAACTTTAATTTCTTATAGTTATAATCTTATTTAAATGAATGTAATGTTTAACTGGTTATTATGGGTTAGGGGTATTCATGTACAATTTGTTCAATAAAAGAATGTTCGAAATAATTTCTTTATTCAGTGGGCATAGGCTATTCAATATTTGGGGTCTATGTTAGCAGTGTACCTACCATTAAAGCAGAAAGACATAGGAACTGTATAGCTAATGCACACTTCAATATTTGTTTATTTATCATTAATAAAAAAACACACTCATATCGTGCAGGCCTAATGTGTATACCTTCATTCCCACAATGTAAATCTTCTAATGGCTACTTCCAGCATGATAATGCACCCGGTTGTCTCGAACCTTCCCTGTCACTGGATCTGAATCCAATAGAACACCTTTGGGATGTGCTGGATGAGTGAGATTCACAGCTTGAAAGTGCAAACAAATCAGAAAAATCTGCAAGAATTTTGTGTGATAGTGTGATACAATCATATCATCATGGACCAGAATCTGGACCAGGAATGTTTCCAACATCTTGTGGAATCAATGCCACGGAGACTTGAGGCTGTTTTGAGAGCAAAGGGAGGCTCTACCCAGCAGTATTAGTATAGTGTTCCTAATAAATTGTTCAATGTGTGTCTAAACAACACTTTTCCCCCGAGTCACCCAGCTCAATAGGCTATCTAATGTTTGTATTATTGTCACTGCTCTTTCCATTCATTTCCACTCACACACCCGTTTGAGGAGATGCTTGTCTGCCTTCTCTCCTGCAGGGTCTATTTGGATCCAGAGAGGCGCGTGAGAGTGATGAGGCCAGACCATTGAATATTGCTGGAGAAAACAAGCGACGCCGGTCTGGAATGGGAATCCCAGAGCGAAGGACAGCCTGTCAGCTTCATCTACACAGGGATAATCCAAGAAAAGAGACAGCTTTTTTATTGGCCTGTGTCTCGCTCTGCTACTGAGACCTCCAGTCTAATAACTCACCCCCCCCCCACGCCCTCTCTCTCTCTCTCCCTCTCTCTTTCTGTCTCTTCTCTCACTCACTGTGGTCCCTCTATCTCTGGCAGCTGTCAAGGCCTCACCATCCTTTTTTTGTACCCTTAAGTTGTTTTGGTGAAGGGCGGTGTGTGTGACTTTGGCTGTATACAGAGGCAGACCTTGGTTTTATAAACAGAGGTCCATTGTCTCTCCACAGAATGAATAAATAAAAGTGATCTCACAGTGTGAGATAAAAAGAAACCGCGTGATTGGAAAAGAAAAGCTTCCACACAGCTTATTAAAATGGCTATTGGTTTGGATTGTATGCTCTTTTTTTAATCGGTATTGGATTGGAAAAGGTCCTCATTGTCCTGTTTCATTGGTGTCCATTGTTGACCCAGACTTACCAGTCATGACTGATTCGCCAATTCTATCAATAGCAGACAACAGGATTCCTGGATAACACAAACAAAATGACTCTTCTTGTGAAGCAATAATGACTGTGTGCATTCGTGTCTTCAAGAAAAGAAAGTGAAACAATGTTAACTGCTTTTCCCTTAAAAAGCTCTACCGCTGCACAGGATGAATCATGTACAGCTATCCTGGAAGCCCTTTTAAATAATTCATTGATTGACTATCGGCCTGAGGCATATACTGTACAGTGTACAGTTGCTCTGAGACAGATCCATATCTAGGAGATGCAGGGTTCGTACCTGACGAGGAGGAGGTAGGAGTTTGAGTGAGCAGATGGGACCCCTCTCAGGAAATGGAGGAGAGCTAAGAGAGGGTATTGATCCAGTGGCTTAATTAAACAAGGTGCCTCTTACTCTCCACTCAGCACTGCAAGACATGGACCACATGGTGGGTGAACTACCTGACATATGGGTGGACCCTAGAGGGTGAGTATTAGGAGCACACACACACACAAACACACACACACACACAAACACACTCATACATGCACACATACACACTGTATACACCCTGTGTATTCTTGCTGACCCTATACTCATTCTGTCTGACGCACACACACACACACACACACACACACACACACACATACATACACACACACACACACACACACACACACACACCTGCAGAGGCTGATGTTAAGTGTGGGCTCCATCCTGGTGCCTATCGGAGGGAGACTGATGGAGGTTGGCAGACAGGCGTTTAGGGAGGTGCCCGTCTGTTCCACTGTGAAGCCGCGCCAGCTTCCATCCATCTCCATTACAGATGTCCACATGGCAGTGGGCAGGGGACAACTCCACAGAGACAGAAAGGGGGAGAGGGAACGAGTGGCGAGAGGGAGAGGGAAAGAGTAAAGGAGAGGGAGGGGATGGGGATGGGGGACAGAGGAGCAAGGGAGTGTCAGAGGAGCAAGAAGGAGGGTGTCAGGCTACTGAATTCAAAATCGTCCCCTAGCCTGTGCCCTCTCGCCACGTCTGTTATCCAAGGATTGATAACCCTCCACAAGGCAAAGTGAAACAAATACCATCTTGCTTATACTTACGAGAAAAGAAGAAAGTATCCTTGCCTGGGGGCTGATTTGGAATTCAGCAGGAGAGGGAGAAGGGAGGGAGGGTAGTCAGTCATAAAACACTTTCTGCTCTCTGTTCTTTTTCTATTTCTGTTCATCTCTACATTTGTATGCAGCCAAACCATGGTCCAACAGACAGAAACAAGCAGACACTACAGCCCATTAGTCAGAGAGAAGGTGGAACTAAGGGAGTATTGGTTATCTATGATCCCACGTTTACTATGTAAGTATTTGTCTGGTTGTCACACTGACACAACCTCGAGGTCAGTTGTTCACAAAAAACAGCATGCTGGCGTAATAATGATCAGCAGCATGTGGAATCATCGTACCACATTTGGTGGATGTGGACATATTGAACTAGAGGTTTGGACTTCAACATACAGTCAGTTCGTCACATACATGTATTTGTAAGCTGAATCAAATGCGGTGGCTTTCTCCCTCAAGGTGGTTTACTCACAATGTATTTTCTCCCCACTAATATTGTGTAATGTCAAGTTTAGTACTTCATTATTCCCCCCAAAAAGGGTAATTACTACCTATTTGATGGGATTAATGAATATCTCAGCATGATAATCATCTGGGGGGAAGTGTTGACAAAACAGGAGCACTAAATCACTCTTAACGATCTGTTCGTGGCGTGCATCGATAGGTCGTTACAGCAGTGATGTTGTTGTTTTCATCAACATCAGCGTTTCTCTCCAACAATAATGACCACTTTGGAGGAGAAGGAACTTACTGGGTACGATAAACATCCCCACCATACACTTCACACCCAGCCTGTTGTTGTTGTTGTCGTTGTTGTTGTCGTTGTTGTTGTTGTGACCCCTGGCTGGCCAAATGTCAAAGTGTCCTTGGGCAAGACACTGAACCCCAAATTGCTCCCAGTGCCTTGCATGGTAGCTTGCCGCCATTGGTGTGTGAATGGGTGAATCAGAGGCCGTTGTAAAGCGCTTTGGATAAAGGCGCTATATAACTCCAAAATCCATTTTGGTGGCGGTGGTGGTGGTGGTGGTACTGTAGCAATGCCAACCTAAAGCAGGGATGATGAGTGTATGTGGAGTGAGGGATGAGGAGATCACTGGAGCCTCCAGCACTCAGAACTGGGGCTGTCCTCCAATCACACTGCTCCACTGGATCCATATTTATCTGTCCTTGGTGGCAGTGAGCGTTCCTAAATCTCCACTCTGAGATGTCCAGTAAAGCCTCTCGTGACAGCCACTGTGTCTTCTGACACAAAATGTCTATTGACTCATTTTGTGTCATCTACAAAAATGCTCACCTGTTAAAAAAAAGAAGAAAAAAAAGAAGAAAGACTTTATCCGACACCTTCCATCATTGTGAGAGCATGATTTGCTGAGTCTGAGACACTAATCTATGATGCACTGCCTGTTGAGGCAACCGTGTCCATTACCATAGCCACAGATGAGACAGTTGACTGTTCTCTGTTCGCTACTAATCAGAAATCACTTGATGTGAAAGCTTTGAAGGACCCTTCAAAAACAACCACAGGTGGGTGAAAAAACTGTTAAGGGCACTGACACTTGGTAAAATCTGTAATGTAATCATAGGCCTTCCTTGAGCACAATTTGGGCAAAACCCCTGGGGCAGGTGGAGGCATTGCTTATTCATCACTCTGTAAGTGTCCCTTGCCAGTGTGTATCACAACATTCAGACAGCTAAAATACTCCCTCCTTATTTACTCTGACAAGCTCCGTGGGAGGTAGTCCTTCCAAGTTTTCGAATTAGCTGAAGTGCCGAATCATTAATAATGAGTTGAGATGAAAATCAATCAAAAGGTTGTCTGTCAGCTCTGTGTATGTCTATCTGAGTGAATTAGTCATAACAATATATTTAGTCAACCTATTATGACATTGGAATAGCCTTCCAACTGTGGTAGAAATAAGAGAGGTGATGGGGGAAGCACTGAGGAATGTAGAAGATGTTCAATGTTAAGAACTTCACGTTGAATTATCTAATGGTGGACGTTGTCTATTTGTAGACCGCTCTTTCACTACATTTCACTCGTTACCTTAGAAGTGGATCACATCGAGTTACCAAAAGGATGTACTGCGTTACCATGGCAATAGTGTCGGAGTCTACTCCACCTTTGATTCAAAAATCTGTTGTCTAAAGACAGGCCTTGGCCAAATTGAGCTCTGAGAGGATACCACTTCTAATCGCCCAACAGTATCAGTATGATATTGCCATGACAGAGCCTAGAGCATCAGCTTGGCTTGTAAGCATTGGGAATGTTTTTTTCGAAAACGTTATGCTTCCTTTACAGCAAAGGATAACAATGTAATACATTGAAAGATGCAGTCGTTATTGCATCTAAAATTGCAATATACTGCATGATAGCTATAATAGTGTTGACTATGATAAGAACAACATGTGTTGTCTAACACACACACACACACACACACACACACACACACACACACACACACACACACACAGTTCCAAACTCTGAGCAGCTAAATTTCCCCTCAGACAAATGGTGAGCCCCTGTCAAGAGCCTGACATTAAAAGTAGAGGCTGCCAGCTGGTGTGTAATCACTGTTTTAACCTCCCTCTCGGTCATTAATCATAGTCAGAGACTCAGTGAGGGGACATGATCACGCAGGCTCTGCCACCCTCCAGAGCTCACTACTCCAAGGAAGCTGGGGACCAAAAGGGGGGCTGAGAGAGACATTGGGGGGGAGAATAAGAACAGAAGATGGACAAGTGTACACCTCTGGCACTGGAGATCTAATTTCAACTTGATGTGGACATTCAATCAAAGACTAAGGTTCAAGGACCGAGCTGGATCGGTGGTGTGTTATGTCCCAGCTCAATTTTGCTCTATTGAGGTGGTGGGCCTGAGGAGGCGGGGCCAGGGGATGTGCTGCACCTGCTGCTGCTGATGTGGCTTAGTTCCAAATCCCTTCAAAAGGACTACAGCCTTTTGTGGGAATGTTTGGGGTTGCCCTCTAAACACTACCTATCATCTACTTTTTGTTGTTGTTCAAGTACTGGTATTTAGTCGGTTTTCTTTTGACTTTGTTGTAATGGGGTTATTTTTTTTTATGTTCTCCCTGTGAAGTATTTCTTTTGGCTTGTGGTCTTTCCTCTTTCGCTTCCCTATTCTGCCCTGCCACAGATTGGATAATTACGGCTGTGGGAGACGCCGGTTTTGTTTACCGTTAGAAGTGGATGTTTTGTTCTGTGTGTTGTGTAGATATGACGGCATACCATTAAAGTCTTTTACGTTTTCACCGTTTCAGTGAGTCTGTCCATTTTCTTATGTTTGTGGCTTGGTTTATGGGAACAGCTCTTGCTTAGTTACTGCCTCTCTTGGTTACTACTGCCCCTCTTGCTTACTTACTGCCCCTCTTGGTTACTTACTGCTGTAACAGTGGGCTAGACATGCAATTTCTGCCACTTTAAAAGACTACCAGATGTCTTATTTCGTCAAATTATAGCAGTCAATATGGCAGACACTATGAAGGTAGTTGGAGACTCCAGTATTATTTAGGAAAAAAAAGACAACCTTTTCAATATCGAGGGTTAATACACATTAGCACATTTTAAAGAAGGGTACAATGCTGAAAGAGAAGAAATTGCTAGTCTAAATGCCTTCCTTTGAGTGAAGATCTACCTAATTGAATTACTATGGCCTTGTATCAGTGCTGTTCCAGATTGACCCTCTTAAAATGAAATTCCAAAACATTGCCTTGCTCAACTATAGGCACTGTCGTCAATAGCCGTAACTAAAGGGAGCTCACTAGAATTCCCCTGGTTTCTGGTTTCCTTTTGATGACCCACTGATTGTGAAGGACTAGTAGCAAAATGATGACAGTGTGTGAGGAAGAGGATGCGTGTGAGAGAGACAGAGAAAGAGAGAATTAGAGAGACGGAGGAATTCAGCGAGAGAAAGAGATAAATATATCATACAGTATATAACTGATTTATACCACTGTATCGTTAGAGTAGCTGCAGCATACCACGGTACTGTACAGTAAGCCTACCCCCAGTCATGGGGTCATGTGGATGATTGTTAAAAGAAGACGTCTGCAATACAATGGCACTGGATCAATGGCTGATCAGAGATCTGTCTGACACTTCATTAGAGGAGATAACACAATGAAAGGCACACCGCCATCCATCTGCAGATAACATTATTTCCTTGTGATCATTTGTAATATGTTGTATTTTATCATCATATACTGGCAAACGATTAGATTTTGCAGCAGCCCCCCGAAACTTTCTGTGGCATCTGTTTTCACTGTAAATTAGCATCATTAGTCCCAATTACCCATATTTCCACCAGTCTCTCCGTGTCATGCAGAGGTGTCCCATTCATTTGAGTGTTTTTGATTTACTTGTCATCTTTCTATGACTTTTTGTTTTACTACTTGGCCACATTAACTAATGAACTGACATCAGCAGCTATGGCTGTTGTGGCTCAACAGAAATAATATGTAGCAGCACAAAGCCCTGGAGCCATGTGTTTAATTTTCAGACGTCACGTTCTTCATTTACCTGACCGGTCTATGTCGTTTGTCCTGATTCACTCTAATTGGGCACGGTTCATTAGTCCAGCTATTCATTTCCTCTCAATCAACATTGTTTATAAAGTCAACGTGTGTTACAGAATACAAAGAACGCCCACTTGGTTAGGGCTGCAGTAATGGGAGCTAACAGGTGTCATGTTTTTACCCCCGACCATAAAATATGAAACACATTAGAGCGATAACAGCGCAATTATTCTAAACACCGTTGCTATGCCTTAACGGAGAGCGCTTGTTGGTTTAGTCACACTTATCATCGACCCCAGGGTGACTTGACTTCAAAAGACATACGAGCAGAGGAATAAACCATCACAAGTCGAAGGCCCCATTGTCTTTGTCGTCTCTGATGGCCTCTTCTTCCAAGTCAGGATGACAGCGTGAAATTAGGACAAAAGGACAAACATAATATTCACTATGTACTCAGTGCAGAGTTCAACTGTGGGACAGACTGACTACAGATTACTCGTTGCTATGGGTAAAGCATGGCTTTCATGGCACCTACGTATAGAGTTAGTCTGTCAAGTGACCTAGAATTGATCATCTCAAGAGTTGTATTTGCTTATATTGGATATCATATAGTTGTTTTAATCATAGTTAGGAGAAAGCAAAGAAAGAGAGACTGCCACCACCACAACATGCAGGGATTTAGAAGCAATATGAAATGTCTCTGTACACTCAGAATCACCCTATCAAGCTGACAATCTGACCACATTGTACAATGGGACTAATGTATTCATTTTGGAGCCCAGTCATGTACTTTCTTGTGAATAACTGCCTGACAATGTCTGTATGCTTCTTAAAGGTGAAATATTTAGTGTAGAATTGGGATGGGTCTTAACGCTTCAGCAAACAAAGGAAAAGAGCGGTGCTTGACACATTTTTAAAAATAAATCATGAGCAGGGCTTACCAAGACAAACTTCCGAAAGAACTAACTCAAGGCTGGATCGAGTTTGAACACTCAACAAAAAAGACAAATTGATTTCTTATAGCTCACTTTAATCCATCCAACGAGTACAGATGACGTCTTCCTCCTCCCCTATTTTATAGTGGCCTATAAGTATGCTGTCACATACCATAACAATAATTATGACGTGTAGTAATAATGATGTGCTGCTCATTGACAAAGACGTCGGAAATGCATCTCATTATAATATCGTATGATCCTTGCAATAAAAGTCACCAGCAGTTATAAAGCACTGTTACTGTACATTAAGTGATTATGATTATACTTATATTAATGTATTGAAGTTATGGAATTATGAGTCTGTATGTGTACCAATGTCATTATGCATATGGGCTTCATCGAAAGTGTTACCCATATTTCTTCTACGGCCTTTAAATAATGTATTTACATAAGTTGAGTCTTCTGCATAAAAGCATGATAACCACCCCAGGGTGTCACACGACTAAATCAAAGGAGTTTACTGTGAACAGTGACTGTTCTATCTGGATGTCTGACGACTGGCTCTACAATCGTTTGAAGACTCTGACGGGTAACTCCAGAGGGCTGTTTTCTTGAACACTGAAACATTCAGTATATTTCAGCCAACATTTCAGAGGGAGCTCTGCCCTCCTCCGAAGGGAACATCTTCTCCACTCAAGGGTCTTTAAAACTCAAGCCACACAAGCCAAGACTTTAAAGGCTCCTGCCGATAATCCAATGAGGGACTGAACCAGTCGTTCATAGTGAACAGGAACGATAATCAGAGGCCTTTTTTTCCCTCCCCCTTGATGAAAAGGCATCTGCTGGGGGCAAGATTTTTCGCAGACCTCTCCGAAGAGGCAGAACATCTTAGAGGCGTTTGAGTTTGAGTATGCACGGCTATAAACGAGACATTGGGAAAAAGTGTTTGAAGTACTAAAGAAGCGTTTCTGAGGATCACAGTGGAAAATTAAGTAACCCTGTGTTGACACACACAAACACCCACACTTGCCTCTATATGCATACCGGTACTCACGTCAACACAGGGTTACTTATTTTTGTAAACCCCAGAAAAGGTGCAGCAGCTGGTGGGTATGCTAGGCAGCTGGGTCATAAGCATATGCTAATGAGAAACAAACATAAGCCAATCAGTATTCCGCTGCCTCTGCTTAGGGGGCTGCCCACAGGGTGAAGTGTGAGGGGAAATACCAATGACAGAATGACCACCCTCTCCCCTGACTGAAACAACAGTCACATAAATGATCTATAATTTATATGACTTTTATATAATTTATATGGCTTCCCATGATGCTCCCCGTGGCAATTATATTATACTTTGAATTTGATTTAATATTTGGATTGAACCTGACCCTACAGATGGGGGTGGTGGTCTGGAGGCTGAAGAAACAGTCACCCCTCAACGCATGGCTAATCTTCATGACTGGATAACAGGTGTCCGATGCTTGTGTATATTGTGTTTAATAGGACTGCATGGGTACAGTATAAGCAGGATATGTCACCTAGCCAATCAAAGATAAATATGACGCTACTACCGTCTTGCGTATGCCGCTCTGATCCTTTTAAGATCTACACAAGTGCCTTGGGGGCACAGTCAACGCTAGAGATCGGTGGGGATTTAGGGAGACGTCCTGTTGTTCAACTTGGGTTCCCATGATGCTCCCCTTGGTGAACTCCAGGCAAAACCTTTTTTATCCCTTTAGAGAACTTCAAAGGTTAGAAAACCCATACTAAGACATTTGGATGCACTGTTCATGCATACAGTCACTATAGAATACAACATCTGTCGACAAAGATAAGGCCATGTCATGCTAGCAGACCATGGGCTAGATATTCATATCACCAGACAAAACAGAGCAACGATTACATCAGCTTCGCAGGCATTCTCAAAACAACAGACATTTCATAAGCCAACACTGGAGAAAGACCGAGACCCATCCACATGTGCGTTCACATATAATTCACATAATAAAATGTTATACCATCAGGGATATTTCTGGGCCTCATGGGCCCATATAAGTTGTACATCACTAATAAACAAATTTAATTGCCCTCTCTCTTTCCTTGAGTTAATTGCCTTTGTTTTTTTTTCTAGCGCTCCACCACCATGTTTGTTTTTTATTATTTATTCATATGCCAAATTATCATTCTTAGCTCTCTCTATCCACTCACCAGCTTCATTTCCCTTGCCAGCTGAGAGCTGAGGTCCGAGTTGAAGCCGTAGATATTTTCCCATCATGAATAAATCATTCCCACATTTCCATACCCTTTCAACAGCACCAGGAAGATCAAGCAATGAATCAGGTGGGAAAAGTAATATACTGTATATACTGTATATGTGTAGGGGAGACCGGGGACATGCACATTTTATGAATTCAACTCTATTACTCAGAGTATACGGGGGGCAACTGATAAACCTTTTTAGAAAATGCCAAATAAACCCAGTGAACTCCAAAAAAATGCTGAAGACAAAAAGACACACTCATGCTCCATTAACACCTTTAATGGATCCATTGTGTGCTTGATTCTATGAGCAACTTTTCAGAACTTTTCACTTCCACCTAGCGAGAACTCATGAACAGGTAGGCTAAACAGTAACCATAGGGCTTCTAATTAAAATGAATGAATGGTCTTTATTGTCATTGCTACAGTACAGGTACCAAAACAACGAAATTTAGGAGGGGTGGCTCCCCTGGTGTTAGGAAAGAAAAGAAAAAAACGTTTTAAAAAAATCACAAGGGAAGGAGCTGGTTTACATAAATAAAGGCTATGTACACTATCCACTGTACTATACTGTACAGATAGACGACTAGGGTTGTCATATTGCACAATAGTGTTATTGCACATTTATTTAAAGTGTCGCAGTTTGCAGGCTTGAAATGTACATATTTGTGCCTCAGCACTACACCTGATTTTTTCAGACCAGCAGCTGCCATCAATCTGTCCAGACTGTCCAGGGCCCAGAACCTAGGTCTTTGCTGTGTTCAGGGCCTGGACGGCCCTGTGGTAGAAGCTAAAAAGCAACCCGATGTCTATCCACAGTCTGATTAGTCTGATGTATAGTGTTACAACTGGCCCCAACCCTAGCAACCATGACAAACCTCACGGGCTAGCTAGCACAGAACAATTCTGACATGTCAATCACCTCATGTTTAGCCATCAGAATAGTAATCATAATGAGTTAGGATTCATAGACATAAAACCTCAAGACAGCAGAAAAAACTCGACATCAAATAAGTTTCTTTCATACCGAAAAGAACTGTGTTTGTGGATAAACCCTGCAGAGCGTGAGAGATTCGCTTGATTTGTATTAGATAGGAAGGGACCACAGTTGAGCATGTGCATAATGAACATGATCACTCTTGTTCACAGGGTGTTACAATTGACCTGTGTCACATTTGTCCCTGCCCTCCTCTATGATGTCTTCCCACATTGTCCTGTCTCAATGAATACGTTAAAAGACATACACATGAAAAACAAACACACTTCATTTCTCTCAGGGGATGACTTACACTGTAAGAGACAGTTTGAGCTTTATGTGCCCTACACATTTTTGAATAGCATTTCTGTGCATGAAAAACTTCACATGTGCGTAGGTAACTCATAAATGAATACTTTCTTTTCTACATCAGAGAGCCTTCATTGAGTTCTGAAAACATGATTAATATTTCATGCAGGAATAGTTCATAATGCATAATGAAAATGTGTCAAGATATGCACAACGGAGCTCCTGCAAGTGAAAGCCAGGTTATTTTTCTCTTTTTTTTGTATATGAGCACAAGCAGCCAAGTGAAAGAAATGTTCTTCTTTCATTTAGCTCTCAAATCACTTATTTTGACAATATTAAATTGGAATATTTTAGTTGGTGTGTATATGTATATTGTATATATGTGTGTGTGTGTGTGTGTGTGTGTGTGTGATATGTATATTCCATATTCCGGACAAAAACAGCGTTCATAAATGAAATATTCATTTGAAGGGATCTCAAGCGTTTAGAAAGCTTGAATATTACATACTGGACCTTTAAGTTAAATGCACCATACTCCAAAATCTGCCCTATGCCCTGATAGGGTTGTTCAGCATGCTCAATTTTGACTGTACTTCAGATTTGCTTTTATATGAAAACAGCCACACATTCAATCTTGTAGACATATGACTGCTCTTCATGTAAGTAACTGCTTTTGTGCTTACTGTTGCAAAATCTGATTTTTACAAAATTACATGCCAATGTAAGCTTTCAACTGTGTGTCAGAATTGTCATGAGAACTCAAGTGTTTGCAAAGCTTTTAACATTTGTTCTTGAATGTGACTTTGGTAAAACAGTCATCGAACATCAAACGAAAATATACATCAGCTGTGCCTCTATGAGGCAATTTCCGCAACACAGCAGTTCCACAATATAAACACATCCTTCGTCTTGTGTGTTATTGTAAAGAGGAGGGCTTGCGAGTAAGAATGTCATTGTACTGTCAAACTCTCCTCTATCCCAGTACATACAGTAATATGAACATTTTGAACTGTATGTATTCTATTATTCTGGGACTGGATTCCCTCAATGAGCGCAGTCATTGTTTTGTAATTGGTTAGCAATAATGATTATAAAATAGCCTAGCTAAACGTATACCATTAATTTTTGGTATATTGATAAAGGTTCTCTTTACTGAGATAATAACGCTTCATCAAACATGACCACAAGTCAAAAACAAAGGTGAGCAACCAAGGGCTCCGAACAGCAAGTAAATAATAACAGCAATACAAAACAAAACTTGCGACTCAGTTCAAGGAAAACAAAGGAGAGCAAAACCAGCCTCCTTAAACAATAACAGCAAGAGCTACGAAAGAAAACAAGATAAACAAACAAACTAGGTAAAGTCAATATACCTGGGAAGCAACAGGCAGTAAAGTCCTCCAGGACAGGTCGTAAAAAGTCAACAAGGTATAGGATATTCCATAGGCAAGCAAAGAGTTCTCAACACGTAGACAAGTATGAACGACTGACAAGGGAACAGGGAAATGGGACACTCCTAAATAGCACATACAAACACACACAGGTGACAAACATCAGGTAATAGTCCAGAGATCATAATGCTCCACATCGCCAGCAGGAGGCATCGGGGAGTCGTCAATACTGACTCCCACAGGGTCAGCCATAGTCGGCGCCCCTGGAGCAATTGGGGTTAAGTTCCTTCCTCAAGGGCACATGCAGCTCCCCCCTGAAACGGGGATTGAACCAGCGACCTTCCGATTGCTAGCCGGCCTCTCTAACCTCTAGGCTACCACAGTTAAGGTTTGCAGTGTTACAAACTGGCCTACTATCGGCCCTAAGCCTGCCACAGCTTGGTTGTCTAGTAAAAAAGATAAGCTAACTAGGCAAGTATTCAAAACCTGACTGGGGCCTCCTCAGGGACATGAAATGTCAGATAAGAATGCACATATCTATTATATTCATGAGACACACCATTTAAAAGTGTGTTTCTCAGCGCCAAACACGCACAATGACATGTACAGGGCTGTCATTACAATACACACATTTGGCATAAATATTCATCTGAATGAGCTCTCCTCGTCTTCAAAGCAAAAGTGAAAACAAAACAAACCAGAAGACAAAAAAGGTTGTTTTGGTATATGTTCTGAATTGAATTTGTTTCATTGGACACACAGGGGGAATGATACTGTGGATGATCATACTAAAAAATGTATAACTGCATGGTGCCGTTTCTTCTTACCATTGTGTTGTTATCACAGCACCTGAGGTCTACTAATCCTGATAAAAACTGACTCAAGTCCAATTGTATAGAAATTGAAAATGCCCTCCTTCAAACTGAACAGCTGCGATTATCTTCCCTTTGGTTAGGACTCAATAGGGAATGTTGTGTGATGACTGTCAATGCAGATTTTCAGAAAACGTGTATTTTCAACCCATAAACATGCATGCTCCATAAACATGATCCATAAACATGATCTATAAACATGGATAGCAATGTTGGATGATGGACATGGTATTAGCATATTGTGCAACATTGGTTTTAATGTTGTCACACATTGTTTTCTTTTATATCTCTCACAGGAATTTTCTCTCTATGGTAGTGAATCACTGTGAATCATTGCCATTTTACATGTGTTTATACAGTGTTTGGATTTTGACATTGCTACACCATACAATTTTCTGTCGTGTCGGATATAAAGTGATGCAGCCAAAAAACTATGTTTATGCAAAGTACCCTTTTCTAAAACGCCCATAGGGTAATGTTCTTTTTACAACTCAAATAAAAAAATCTCCCATGGCCAATAAAGAAATGGGTAAAGACAAGCAAACCAAAACAGTACCCCTTTTATCCTTAATGTTCTGAGGGTTTGCAAAGGATAACTACTGTAATAGACTAGACAGTTAACTATACGTTGACTGAAAGATTTGAATCGTTGTAATTAACAGTGTGTGATCATCACTTTGATACTGGGGGTGCCAAAAACTATCTGCATTAGAGCAGCATTAGAGCAAGCCAGTTTTTGGTAATACTGAAATAATGATCACACAATGAAAGTTCACCCAGAAATCTAAACATCTTAATCTGTCACATGCTTTACTGTAGGCAACCGGTAGTGACACCATCTGTGAAGTGCCTTTCATTCCATTTGCCACAGAATCCATATTAAATTGCTAGCTGAATCTATGCAAACACAGGCGCTTCACTACTGGTGAACAGACAACATCTACGGTATAATTAATAATACTGTTGGGGCGCTTAGGTGGCGTAGCGGGTTAAGCGCTGACCATGTAACCGTCGATTCCGACCGGGGACATATCCTGCATGTCATCCCTCCTCTCTCTCTCACCCATCCTTCCTGTCTAAATCTTCACTGTATCTGTCAAATAAAATGAAAAATATGAGTGGGACTGCCCCACTCAGAAAAAATAAATAAATAATAATAATAATAATAATAATAATAATAATAATAATAATAATAATGTTAATGATCAAGTTAATGATAGATTAAAACAAATATGAATTTTGTCTGAACTATCCCTTTAAGACCCACCTGATTCATAGTTAAGTCAATTCTGCTGGCTAATGACCCTATAGAGCCATAGAGCATCACCTTACCATGGTCATTAACAACCTGAGCCTGTGGTAGCTATTTCCTCTAAAGCCCTGCAAATCGTCATTAACCTAGCTTAGCTGACGGTGCACTGTGCCTAATGGGGTCACTGATTTCCTAAACGATCTGTCTGCACCCGAGATGTGTAAGATTACACCACTCTGCGACCATCAACCTCTTTGTGATTATTTCTTTGACCGCACATGCTCTCTTCACACCCCACTAATGCCTCTGAGGGAGGGAGAGGATGTAACTCAATCTGACCTCAGATTCAACCAAGCACTCGAATAAAACCCAGTTCTTCTTGTCTTCAATCTCAATGTAGGTAAACAATATTTCTGCATGTGCTAAAATGTTCCAAAATGTATAGCGTGGTTATATTGTATGTCATGATAACATTATTACAAAGTTCGGAATAAACAAAGCCTCTCTCTCTCTCTCTCTCTCTCCCACACATTAACACACGTGCACGCACACACACACACACACACACACACACACACACACACACACACACACGCACGTACTGAGTCCATGTCCTCTGAGTGATTAATGGTTGTTCTCAGCTCCCCGCACCCAATTCTCACCTGCAAGCACCTGTTTGATTGATGGGACTAGCTTCTTGACGGATGGACGGATGCAATGTGGCAGAGAATCCAGGCAGTGTGAGTGACATCTCCTAAGTTCTGCCTGGCTCTGCAGACATTTCCTGGTGAGTGAGAACATAGCTCAGAGAGAGCGAGAGAGAGAGAGAGAGAGAGAGAGAGAGAGAGAGAGAGAGAGAGAGAGAGAGCGAGAGAGAGAGAGAGAGAGAGAGAGAGGGGGGGGGTAGACCATAATCTGTAACATGGTGTTCAGACCCATCATTTCTAATTGTCTATATGACAGTACATATAGAATAGAAACTGATACTGTCTCTAGTATTGCAGATCACAAAGTCCCTTCCATTGCCAACAAAATACATCGCAGTCACACAGCTTCAATCAAACATCACAGAACTAATCAGTCTTATGCTGCTATTTATAATATCAGTTACTATTTTTCTTTAGCAAGATGTCACGCCTCACCATGAATATGCCACTCTGGGAGAGTTGATGTACGTACTCTGTGATTAATTATGAATAATGAGCACATATAGATGTCAATACATAGCCAAGCACAAAACATTAATTAATCTTTATGTTCTGTTTATGGTTTTAAAACAATAATATAATTAAACAGGAGACAGACTGTTGTTCGAGGAATCTCACAGGGAGAAACAAAAATAGACACGTTGTCAGCATCAGCCTTTGTTCCTACAGTATGACATCAATGATTGTCATATTTAGCCAAACAGTGAGTTATTTGTCATTGCTTTCACAGGTTTGCTTTCACACATTTTGACACAATGCACATTTTAAGCACGTTTCGGCAAAACAATTAACACAACACATAAGATGCACAAATCAGTCCAGTTCAGATTGATTTCCTTACAGCATACAGTAGCTACATTATATCTCCCATTATAGCATCTCGACAAGTATCTCTACTCTTCAACTGACAGTTGTCAGTAATGCATGAACTATCTGCTTTTTTCTGAATACTTTAGACGAATTTGATTTATAGTTAGTGTACACATTTATATTCGACAAAAAAAAAGATATGGCACAAAGTTGTTCTGCTGATAGTCTACTGGAAGCCCCATAGGGCCCCATAGTAAACCCAGAAATGTTGATTCTTATGAACTTTTATGATTGAAATGTCATCTATAGACCTAGTGGATGAAATTCAACTTGGTTATTAAGAGTTGCATGTTGGGCAATTTGAGTAATTTACATATTATGCTAATTAATCGCTAAAAACTGGATCTAAGAGTCTAAGTCCATGTTTGTGATGTCCAGAAAGTCATCTGGTACCATGGTGCAGTCATGCAACCTTTCCTCATTAGCATGCTTTGCATGCATTTTGTAATACTTAGGTCATAATCAGGAAATATAGCTATATTCTTGCTTTTAGTCCATTTAGAAAGGTGATTTTGATCCATGTTATTTTTCATTATACTATTTATCCCCGTATTTTATGAGCAACAATGTGTAGTCCCCCCTCGCCCCTGCATCACCTGCTACTCGCCACTTGACCACTTGACTCCCACACAATGCCCCACGATTTTACCTCCAAAAAGGACATTTCCATCTGGAGCTGAAGAGCGTAGATCCTGTACAATAGTGAATGGACAGGTGGCTCCAGACTCTGTGAATGTGCAGAATGCTCTTCAGATTGGTGAAGCACATCGAACAAGACACAGCTATCGCGCCTTCTGAAGGCCAACGTTCAATCAACAGTTCAGATGGAGAAGTGGGATGGCACCATCCTGGACATACATGCCACCGTCAGGGAGTTGGGTGACAAATGTACGGGTCTCCTGGGGATGCATACGCTGTCGGGATGTGATACTGCCCCTGTGGAAAGGGCAAGATATCTGCGCTGAAAGTACTCCTAAGAAGTACCATGCCTGGTCTCAATACAGTGCTTGGGGAACCTGATGCCACTCACAGTGACCTAAAAGATACCGGGACCAAGTTCTTCCTTGCACTGTACGGGCAGAAGAAAGCCAAGTCAATGAATAATGCTCGCTACCAGATCTACAGACAGAGGAAAAAGCCACCTGAACTGAAAAAGCTTCCTCCGACTGATGTCAACATGATGCTGCACATACTGCGTGCTCATCTCCAGGTCGTGTTGTGGAAGGCTGCAGATCAGAGGGATCACTCAATTCGGATGGGAGAGGATGTCAGTGAGGTACTGGGGGGCGCAGGCATGGAGGGATTTGTATGTGAGCAGAAGGATTTTGTAAGGACTTGACCGGAAGCCAATGGAGGTGAATGAGGGTGGGGGTGATGTACTGCCAGGGCTTGCTGTGTGTGAGAACACTGGCAGTTCTGCACATACTGGAGCCTGTCCAGGGCTTTGCTGGGTACCCCAAACAGGACTCCTTTGCAGTAATCCAGGTGGGAGGTGATGTATAGCATGTATGAGGGTTTCGGCCACAGAGTCAGTGAAGGACGGTCAGAGTCTTGATATGTTTTTTAGGTGAAAGAAGGCAATTTTGGTGATGGATTTGATGTGAGACTGGAAGGAAAGGGTGGAGTCAATGATGACACCCAGGTTGCAGACTTCGGGGGATGGGGAGTTGATGCAACCGTCAACCTGGAGGACAAAGTCGCCAACCTTCCTAAGCAGTGCCTTGGGTGCCACGACTATGAGCTAAAACATTTTGGTGTTGAGTTTCAGAAGGCTAGCTGACATCCATGACTTTATTTCAAGGAGGCAATTGACCAGAGATTGAGGGGGGAGCAGGGAGGATGGAGTAGTGCTGAGATATAGTTGGGTGTCAACAGCATAAAAGTGGAAGTTTAGGCCATGGTGACGGATGATCTGACCGAGGGGAAGCATGTAGATGGTGAAGAGGAGGGGTCCAAGCACAGAGCCTTGAGGCACACCTTGGCTGACTGGGTCTGGGGAGGAACTGGAGCCGTTTATGGTGATAAATTGTTTCCTGTTTGAGAGGTAGGACTGAACCCAGGAGAACGCTGTACCAGTGAGGCCTAGGTGATCAGCTAGGCGTTTGAGGAGGGTGATATGGGAGACTGTGTCGAAGGCTGCCGAGAGGTCGAGGAGGATGAGTATGCTGATGTGGCCACATTCAGCAGCGATGAGAAGATCATTGGTGATCTTAATGAGGGCGGTCGTTGTGCTGTGGAGAGCTCTGAAACTGGACTGGAGGGCTTGGTAGAGCTCATGGTCAGACATGTGTTGGTGGAGTTGGGCGGCAGCTGCTTTTTCTAGGATTTTGCTCAGGAAGGTAAGGTTGGAGACTGGTCGATAGTTGTGGGGGTCGTCAGGGTCCAAACCAGGCTTCTTGAGGATGGGGGTGACTGAGCAACGTAGCCTACTGCTTTTTCCTATAGTTGGTGATTTATTATTTATTAGCATTAACTAATGTAAATGGTTGGATTTTCAACTTTCAACTTTAAAAAAAAATTATCTTATATTTTATATGCACTATGCAGTATATTGCCATTAAATTAAACTTAGTCTGTGACGTTTTTTTTAATAGTATTACATAATGTATGCAAAGTATGCTAATGAGGAAAGGTTGCATGATTTAGTTATTGTCAAGAGATTAATTTCTGGGCATCAAAACATAGACTTTTCTAAGTTCACTACAAGAGAAAATATAGCCATTTCCTGATTTTGACCTAATTTGCACATCATTTATGCAATTTATGCTAATGAGGAAAGGTTGCATGACTGCACCATGGTACTAGATGACTTTCTGGACAACACAAAAATGTACTTTATGATTGGACTCTGTGATTAATTAGCATAATATGCAAATTACTCAAATTGCCCAACATGCAACTCTTAGGAACCAAGTTGAATTTCATCCACTAGGCCTATAGATGACATTTCAATCATAAAAGTTCATAAGAATCACCATTGCCGGGTCCAAGAAATTTCCAGTGGACTATGAGTGAAATTCGTACTGGAATTTTTGTTCACCTTTGTACTGTGATTGTTTAATTAATGTATAATTGTTTCATAGTTTTTAGTTGAACGTTGTACAATGTGTACACAATGTATATTGATGGCTATACTAAACATAGATGGTTTACCATTTAGTGTTGTATGAAATGGTGGAATGATTTTTTTCTTCAATGAAAAAGTATACTGTTTTGATGAACTGATTTGCTTTTGTGACATCTATTCTAAGTCTTGAGAGTTGAGGTGCATTTTGCAAAAGTTATGTGGTTTTTTGGCAAATGTGTTAACTGTTTAAGGGAATACAGTATGTGTTTTGAAAAGTTGAATACTGTTTCAAGAAATGTGCTCAACTTACCTAGACATAGTCTACTTAGAGCTATCAACAGCCCGGATGCACGGGGCAAAACAGCCAATACTGGAGATGTGGAACTGAATTGTGTTGAGCCTCAAAAGCTTAGTATCCCGGGTGGGGGGGTGGGAGGTCGTCATTTTAATTTCGTTGTGTTTTATTTTTGGTTCTTGTTTTATTTTACTGTGCCGTGTTGTATGTGTTGTTATTGTTTATAATGTACCTGTCTTGTTGTCGAGTTGTTTAAAAAATAAAAAAGTTGATCACACAAAAAAAAGAAATGTGCTCAAGCAATCGAAAATAACCGTAATGACATTTCTCTGAATTCAAGACGGTTACTGCACTGCATATTTACGTCAAACTACAATCATCTTGAACCAATCATCTATCTATGCTCTTATCGTGTAGCCTACTTGAGTTCTTCGCAAACTAGTGTAGAAAACCAGCAAGCTAGCAAAGTTAGCTTGAAAGCTAAGGATGTTTTAAGTAGGTGACTGGTGCTACAGGTATCTCTGAAAAAAAATCAGGTTTCAGTCACTTCACCAACTTTATCATCCACAAGGAAATTGCCAAAACAAATAGAAAACAAACAAATCTCTCTCCCTCACTGATCCAGCGCAGTGATGTGAGTGTATGTATGTGAGTGAGAGCACCAGCCCCAAGCTAGAAAAGTTAGCTGGAAAGCTAGGGATTTTTAACGTTGTTGACAGATGCTATCTTGGCAAAAAAAAAACAGGCTTCAGTCACTTCACCAACTTTATCATCCAAAAGGAAATTGCGAAAACAAATAGAAAACAAACAGATCTCTCTCCATGACTTCCAGCGCTGTGCTGTGTGTGTGTGCGTGTGTGTGTGTGTGTGTGTGTGTGTGTGTGTGTGTGTGTGTGTGTGTGTGTGTGTGTGTGCGCGCGTGCATGCGTGCCTGTGAGTGAGGGCATCAGCCCCTCCCTCTCCCTTTCGTGCTCTCACAGCTGAGGAGAAAAGAATGCTCCATTATCTACCACCCAGTCAAAGTAGCACCACACAAGGCTTAGATGTAGCCTGTATTTAATTTAAATTACATTACATCAAGTTGGGATTTTTCCAAATTGATTATGAGTCCAGGTACGAGTTCTAGTACTACCCTACTTTAGACTTATCCACATCATAAGGAAGTCGTAAAGTCTTACCTATGATGTGGCTGGGTGACTTTTTATCATTTATTCTCACATCAAAAGTCACCAGAATTGATGGTTTAACAGGTGAAAGGCAAGATTTTCACTGGGTACATAATGGGGAGGGGGGGGGGGGTTGCGGGGCATCTTCAAAGTACTGTAGGGGCATGGATGTTTAGACATGGGGCCCACTAGGCACACGAAGATTGCTCCATTGTCAGATCTTACTGAGTGCAACTCTCTCGATCCGGGGCTGAATAAATTAATAACGTTTCCAGATTAATCTCTATTATCTTTTTCACTGGCAGTATGATATGGCAAAGGATACAGGCACACACGCCATGAAAATAATGCAATTTTACTCTCACATCCTCGCTCACATTGGTAATTGAAAACCTTCCAATTTTCTTTCAGTCCCCTCACTGAGGTCTCCAGAGGAACACTCACTCCTATAAGTAAAGTCACTAAAGCCTTCACCAGCTGAGAGAGAGAGAGAGAGAGGGGGGGGGGGGGAGGGAGATGGAGAGAGAGAGAGAGAGAGACAGAGATTGCACATAAAAAGATTGAAGAAAAAAAAGATTGTAAATATAGTTACAAAACATTGACGTTGTGAAAAAACTTTGGTTTAGTTTGACCAGCATTATTTATTTTGTATTTATACATTTATTTAAGGCCATTTTTTGGGGATCCAAGTGTTTACACCGATTTGCAAATGTTTTCCAATAGGCCTTACTGTAAAACAACAACAAAAAGAGTCCCATTGGAAAAATCAGGAGAAAACTTCAGCCAATGCTTAAATCGCAGCTGAAAGTGTTGGCTAGTGTTGGCTGAGATTACAAATGAGGCATCCTGTGTTAGGTCTCTTGTCAGAGGGCAAAGCTTGGCTGCAGGCTACAGGAGGAGAAAGGAGCAGAAGCCCGTTGGAACCTTTCCCTGACACATCACCAGGCATCCAGGGAATAAGAGCAGGATGCTGTCAGGGCCCCGTGGAAGCCCTGTGTTCACAGCAAACAGCTCTGATACATGCTGCTGACTCATGGAAATCACAGATTCATGAAGCAAGCCTTTTCTTCCAGGAAGACATCCCTTGTTGAGCAAGAGGATTACATAAATTGTTATTAAAGTCAGTCCTTCTAGCCGGGGTACATCAGTTGCTTTTTCTAGCGTCACGAGCACAAGCACAGTGGCGTGAGAAGGCCCGAAACAGAACAGCCCTGTCTCCCTCCCTGCTTCCTCCTTCCTTCCTTGTCATTATCTCATGCTTCCTCTCAACATCAGGGATTTTGATGTTAGAGGCGGTGGACTCCAGTGATGATGACCTTCTGCCAGCCAATGTTACTGCTGGATCACTACAGATATGCCAGGGTCATTTGGCAATATTTGAATAATTAAAACTTGTCTAATGCAACTTGACCCCTAAAACACTATAGTAAAAAGGCAGCCTGAATAATGCTATTATGACTTTACTTTTTTCCGATCAATTGCTGTTGAAAATAGAAGGTAGTGGTTATGTGCTTTGATTCTCTACAAAGCTTAGTTGTAAAAGTGTGTGTGTGTGTGTGTGTGTGTGTGTGTGTGTGTGTGTGTGTGTGTGTGTGTGTGTATTCCCATGTTTCTGCTCTGGTAAATAGTCAGCCTCCAATCTACTTTGGTCCAGCTTGCTGTTAATGTGTTTGTGTGCAGACAGAGTAGGAGAGATGTACCAGTATGAGTGCCGCTGAGACACTGCAGGAGGGAAAACTGCATTGAGAATGAAAAATACCCTCACACACATTTTGCTGATCACTCTCTCCTTTTTTTAATCCATCTCTCTCTCTCTCTCTCTCTCTCTCTCTCTCTCTCTCTCTCTCTCTCTCTCTCTCTCTCTCTCTCTCTCTCTCTCTCTCTCTCTCTCCTCTCTTTCTGTGTGGAGTGTAAGTCACTGCACCCGGAGTCACCAAACGGGCAGCATTTATGCTCTCACAATGCGACATGACTTCCTGTCTATGCCCTTCTGTCGGAGAAAGGCAGTCAGCCATTGTTGGTTGGACAGGTTTGGTAATTACTTCTTCCTCCATTCAGGCCCTATCTTACTGGGACACAAGCACATCACCCACGAACCCCATTATAGTGGTGCCACGTATAGAACAAAGAGACAACATTCAATGTTAGTGATGCTCGGGAAGGAGACACACTGTCTCACCCCTCTTGGGCGCAGCCAGAGATACACTGCATGATGTGGTCTTATCTCTGCTTTGAAGAACTTCACTGTGCACTAGCACGATAATGTTCAACAAGTGTAACCGGTGGGGGTTGAACCATCGACCTCTCACAAGGATGACCTCCTCAAGGCATCCTCAAGGCTCAGGCACGCCACCTCATCACGAGAACCACCCTCGCTACACAACTCAAAAATACACTGTTATACAATGGATAGATCCGGTCCATTGTCTCTATTGGTCAGTTTGCGATCCAGCCGTGCCGATATCCATGATATACGCACGGCTAAATGGAATGTTGACACAACTTTTCATGTTATTATATTTCATATTATATCATTTGTATATTTAGCTTTGTCGAAGTTACATTCTTACCGTTGCTTAGCAACCAATAAACAACTCTTCAGCGGAAGAATAGACTTATAATAAAACATAGTTCCATTAAAATACATTAATTAAAAGTTTGTCTTGTCTTTCTTTTGTGAATAATATTGCTAGATAAATGTGGTAACTGTTGTATAAAAGCGTTATGGAACTCGAAGCTTCGAAGGCTTCGAGTTCCATAACACTTTTATACAACAGTTACCACACTGTTGCCACACTGTCGTGTCGTGCCTAACCACCCCGCTAGCCGTGCCAATATCCACGATATACCATGGCTTCTCGTTCCATAACGCTTAATTGTAGACGGGTTTTGTTGGCGGGGCGCCAGCCTTGATTTTACTATTTACAGTCGGATGAGCCTGGTGGACATCCAGAAGAAGGCGCACCCTCAGCATTTGTCAATTCCTTTGCGTTGTAATGTATCTCACACTCTGTTCTTTGTTGGGAACGATAAGGAGAGGGACAGCAAGATATTCTTTGAGTTTTGGGTTAGGCCCGCCACAGGCATCATTCTCTCATGATGTCCTTGACACTGACCTACCATTGACCTATTGTGGTGATCAGTGCAGTAAGATCCAAACTAGCTTTCACAGTCACACTTTATTGACTAACAAAACCGGGAAATAAAGACGTACTTAGGATGAAAGGGGTCATCAAACCGAACAGCAATGTCAACCATGGTTGACTGAACAAATGCATAACACTTGCATAGAACATTTAAAACGTAATAACATAGCTCTTGACGTCTGAACACA
>NC_137690.1:66918319-66948319 GCF_963989245.1 Nansenia antarctica
ATTGAATATGATAAATATTGTTTTTGCAATTTCATGAGACATGAGTTTTTGTCAACTACCCAAGGCTTTTCAAGAATGTTTCGAACTACTGTTAACAACTTACTTACTTACTCGTATTTATCCCTATTGGGACATACGGCCAAAGTGAGCTCTCTCCTCTTTTTCCTGTCCTTGGCTACATTTTGCGTCTTGCTCCGTGAGAGATTGATCTTGGCCAGCTCATCCATCATCTCTTTCCCCAGGAGATATTGGGCCCCACCAGGTTTCCTTTTGCCAGGTTGTGTCCACCTCAGGCTACCACAACCAACCACCCTTTAGAGACCAGTGTTAGACATGATTTTCGTGCTGTTACCTCATCTCTCTCAGATTGCGTTGTCTGTCCTGTCATTGGTTTCTTCAAGTCTGAGCCTCCAGGGTATGAGTGATCATGTCTCAGTGACCTAAAAAGAAAAGGGAGAAAAGGTAGTACCTTCTTTTTATCTATTTCTTATATTTCCATATTACCATGATAGCTTTTCGATAAATGTGCATGTCTTCAGTGCTCTCTTCAGGTAGTCTTTAAAATTGCACACCCAACTCCCTCATCCCCCCAATGGCTCTGCCTACATCAAAGTAAAAAAAAAAAAGCAACAACATTAGCATATACCAAACATCTTTTTAAATCAACATTCTAAGGAGAGCTTTGAATGAATATCCAATTAAATGTGGTGTTCCTCTCTGTACATGGACACGATAGGTACCCTATGGGCATTTTCTTTTAAACTGACATTGCATTTTGGTTGTATCGTCGTTGCATATCCGTTATGATAGGAAAATGGTATGGTGCAGTAATGTCTAAAACAAAACATTGTATCGTGAGCTATATAAGGTTCTATCTCCGTTTAGGCAGTTCAGAAATATTGAGCGTCAAAGTTTTTACATTCCATTATGTTCTGTGAGATGGAACCTTTGTGTTTTATTAATTATTAACTAAAAAATGTCAACATTTTAAAAAAATAACACCACACAGGCATTAATAAACACCTAATGGGTCAGATTATGTAAAAAACTCAATTTTGACCAAAAATGGAGATAGAACCTTATAATTCTAACGTCACGGTATGTTGATTCACTGTCTTATGCCAACCATAAAAAGACTAAGGAAGATAACTGAATCAACTTTAAATCAAAACATTGCACAGACATGTGATGTAGGATGGGGTAACACTATCGCATACAAGTTTTTTTAGGATCATAATGAGGCAGTCAGAAAGCGTTGTTGAGGCAATGTCTCATAAATGTCATCCAGACATGTAAACATAACGTTCGCAAGACATTATAATGTTAACGCCCCAGAGATGTCTGTTTTAATATTAGTACCCGCAGTTCCACTAACAGTAGATGTTGTTCTGACGTATTCTTAGAAACATTGTATTAGCATTATTAGCACCATTAATAACATGACCTCACATTCATTGAAGTATGATAAAGGGCAATACAATTAACATTCTAATGTGATTTATGCATGTTGCAGTGGATTTCAACCCCAGTCTCTCACATACTTAACTTAAGTAGTCTCTGAGCTATGGAAAAATTATAGCCTATACAGTATGTTAATTTGGTATTCAGCATGTGAGAATAGGTCCTTATCCTGTTCCTTTCTCTTTTAAAAGAGAAATTATAAAAGAATGAAGATTGGAATACATTTGAAGGGGCTCCAATTGGACACAAGCAATAAGTAAGTATGTAAGTAAAATGTACTTCTATAGCACCTATTCCAGACCAGGGGTCACAAAGTGCTGTACATATACAAGAACATAAGAACACCTACGACTTCACCCCCGTCCACCCCAGCAACTCCATCGTAAAGTTTGCAGACGACACCACCGTGGTGGGCTGCATCTCGGGGGGGGACGAGGCGGCGTACAGGGATGAGGTGGAGCAGCTGAGCAAGCTGTGCAAGGTTAACAACCTGCTGCTGAACCAGTCAAAGACCCAGGAAATCATCGTGGACTTCAGGAGGAAAAAATCTGAGGTCCAGCCCCTGCTCGTCGATGGAGGGAGCGTGGAGAGAGTCTCAACCCTCCGATTCCTGGGGGTGCACATACAGGATGACCTGTCCTGGAAGATCAACACAGCAGCCATCATCAAGAAGGCACAACAGTGGCTCTACTTCCTGAGAGTCCTCAGGAAAGACCACATCGGACAGGAGATGCTGGTGACCTTCTACCGCTGCGCAGTGGAGAGCATCCTCACCTACTGCATCTGCAACTGGTTCTCCAACTGCACAACCTTAGAGAGAAATGCGCTACAGAGAGTCGTGAGAACAGCCCAGAAGATCACCGGCGCCCCCCTCCCCTCTCTGGAAGAGCTGTACAACACACGCTGCCTCAGGAAGGCCTCCAAGATCTCCAGAGACCCAACCCACCCTGGGTACGAACACTTTGCCCGGCTGCCCTCGAAAAGGCGGTACAGGACCATGTTCGCAAGGACAAACAGACTGAAGCTCAGCTTCTACCCCAGGGCCATTCAGGCCCTGAACACAGCAAATAACTAGGTTCTGGGCCCTGGACAGTCTGGACGGATTGATGGCAGCTGCTGGATTGAAAAAATCAGGTGTAGTGCTGAGGCACAAATGTGTACATTTCAAGCCTGCAAACTGCGACACTTTAAATGAATGTGCAATAACACTATGTGCAATATGACAACCCTAGTCGTTTTATCTGTACAGTATAGTATAGTGGATAGTGTACATAGCCTTTATTTATGTAAACCAGCTCCTTTCCCTTCTTTTTTTTTTTTTTAGTTTTCTTTTTCTTTCCTAGCACCAGGGGAGCCACCCCTCCCAAATTTCGTTGTTTGGTACCTGTACTATATCAATGACAATAAAGACCATTCATTCATTCATCATTCAAAAGAGCAAAAGTCATACCAGGTTAAAATAGGCAAACAAGTGAAAACAATGACCAAAACGTCCTCTCCTCCTGGCATTAGTCTGTGCGAAGTCCTTCACTATGTAACATAGTATGTTTGTTAAATCCATTTGACGTGCGCGCTGGCTTTCAATGCTGAGAATCGCTAGTCTGGAGAGTCTGTCCTGGGACATGGTGCTTCTCAGATAGCTTTTGATAATTTTGAGTTTTGAAAACGATCTCTCGGCAGGGTCAGCCTGCGCCATGCCAGCTGCAGTAACACTGACCTCCACAGTGGTGCAACAGGTGCATCCACGACGTTCATCCCTACCCGCGTTAGTCGCAGAAGCTGCATTGGGTCGGTTTGTGAGAGAATATGACATTTTGGGAAGTTTCGCTGCATTTTGTTATATTGTATATTGCTCTTGCCGTCTTTGCGCACCACTGAGGTACTTTCGCTTGCTCAGGCTCTTGTGTCTCGCTGCGTAAAAAAAAATCAAATAAAAAAGTTTGTATTGTAGTGCCGAGAGACGGGAGTCGTAGGCGGCGTATTAAACGTTTAATGAAGGACATGAACGATTGTCAACAACACACTCAAGCAGTAGGGAGAACTGAATAAAAAACTCGTGTACCACGCACTTAACTGTCCGTGCGGAACAATACTCCCAACCCATAGTTCCGTGGGTGAATTATGTCAACCTACCACAGTATGGCCCCCCCGCGGTGCGTCACTTGCGGGCCCGTCCCCTACGCCACTGGTCTGGTATTCCCAATATGAAGTCACAGGGTTCAAAATCTGCACTGACCTAGTGGCACAGCAAGTAAGAAACTGCATTGTACTTATAAGTAATATGAGTTTGAATCCTGGGTGAGGCCACAACAAGTGAGTAAAGTCAAATAAAATGCAAAATATAAGCCTGATTGTAAAATGTTACTAAAATATTAAATCATATCAATGGCACCATTCCTCATTGAAATGAAATGCAGAGGAAAAGGTGAAACGTATTCATTGTTTTGTCTGAGTATCCATTGGGTTAGGATGGTACATTACATCAATATTAGACTTTAGGGGTAGATCCAACGTTAAGTGATGACCATCAAATTACAAACTTAAGTCAATGTAGAATAATAACCAACACACAAATAAACTGTTATTTCCAACCAACATTTCAATGCCAAAAATGAAAAAACAACCACCAAATAACAACGGAAATCCAACATTGCAACAGCTACAGACATTCTGTGTTTGCATTTTGAGTCAGTTTACTGTGACACAATGAAAAATGCTGACGGGGTAGGTGCTTGAGAAATTTGTTGGCCATAACATAGTTGACACCTCCAATACCGAACAATAGATACTCTCCACCCTGTGCTTTTAAAGTCTTTGAAAGCATCATAAAGTTTCTGCTCTTTGGGGATGGAAGTGAATGTGAGCAGACTTCTTAGAAAGATTTTCTGTGAGGTTTTCTTCTGCCCAGACTACTGAGACCCCTTTAGTCACCTGCCTCAATGCAGATACTGTATGTACTCAAGCAGGAAGGACAGACACACCTTCAAACAGCAATGTTCAACAGGCCATAAGACAAGTAATACCAGGGGCCTGACAAATAAAAGAAGACATTACAAAAGAAGAGACAGGACAAGAAAAAGATAGATAGTGAGGGAGAGAAAAGAACAAAATGACTAAATACTACAGTATAAAAGGGATGAGAAATTAAATTGAGAATTGAATTCGGTTGAGTCAAATGAAATGGATCAGTTCAGCATAGATGCTAGCCTATCCAAAAATAAAAATGCAGTCCACACACATCATGCTCAGCTGATTTCTAGAGTGCACAGATGGTGTTGCAGTGCCTTAAAGTAAATAACACACAAAGCGATGTACTTGTCTGGCCCAATGAGAGAGCTGGTTTGGAACTGCCATCAGTAGACATGTGATTTATAGCTCTCTCTACCGCTTCTTTAAGATTGGAACCAGTGATTTCACTGGAACACAACTCTGGATTAAAAGACAAAGCAAAACCTCTCTCCCTCTCTCTCTCTCTCTCTCTCTCTCTCTCTCTCTCTCTCTCTCTCTCTCTCTCTGTTCTTTAATCTGACAATCATATGCTGAAGCTCAGAAACAACTCCACACAGGGGTTCTGCAAATGGAAAGTCATTCCAGCTTTTAGTCTGGAATCCTGAGCAAAGTTCCACAGTAGAATTATGGCTGCAAATTGTGAGCACTTCCTGAAGGTGTTCTACCATTCATATGCTCATCGCCTAATGTATGTCAGTGATATCAGCATGACTGCATAATCAGGTGGAGGGAAGGAGAGAAAGAGTGTGAGATGGGTGGGGGGTTGTTTTGGACAGGTATGATATCCACATGATCAAATATCAGTTTGCTTTTTTACAGGAAGTAGGGAAGAGGATTTAAGTTCATGTTGATGTGATCGATGAGATCTCAGAGATCAGCCAAATAGGCGTTAATGTGTGCAGCACTCTTTTCCAAAAGTTGATTAAAAACAAAATTCAATGAGGGCAGTATCTTTTGCAACTGTACGGTTATCAAATCATAATGTACACTATAGAATGCCCCTTCAGCCAACCAGAATTGTGTATTCAACAAAGCTGTGGTAATTCTAGTCTTCATTGTTAGTGTGAGGGTATGTCCATTATTAATATGCTTTCTGGATCAATAACTATGCTCCTATTTCATGTGTCTATGTTTAGTGAACCACAAATGTCAATAGACCATGTCGCTTTTGATGTCAGGTCCAGGAAAAGACATATGTTCAGATAGACCTGCAATCTATGTTGTTAGGGCATCTGGAAAACCAGGCCAATTTATTGGGACATGTGAATATACCGGTACTCAGAGGTCAAATATACTTTTTTTTTTAGACATTTCAGCAGAGATAATTCAACCAGAGAGGTTTAAGACCTTTGTAAAACATCACAGTAAAATAGAAGGATGTATTGCAAAAGGAAATAGTAAAACAGTAATATTCTTGGAAATTACCTGTGGAAATCTGAAGGTTGTAATTAAAATTGGAATAATTGATTAACCTATAAACCCAATACAGGCTGTGCTGGGAAATTATAAAGGTCTAGTGTTATAGTATATGTACAGTACCTGAATAATAAATAGCTATACAGTAATAAGTAGAAGTAGGGCAGGTTAGGGCAGGAAAACAATAAAAAGGGACTAGAAATGATGCAAGCAATGCTATCTCATAAAACCTAAATTATATTTACTCGTTTCAGAGTGGATCTACCCCTAAAAAATAGTAGGCTATGCAATTTGTGAAATTAGAAATACTGTGTATGTTTTTGTTTCATTAAATATGTTTCCTTTTCACTCTTACGTAAAATCACTGTCATACAGTGCCCTGTGTAAGTAAAGGGCTCTGCACACAGCGTGCGATTTCTGTTGGCGTCAACGTTCCATTTTGAAGTTTGAATGGAAGTCTATGAGAACATCGCATTTACCCACACACGGCCCCGATTTTAATCGCATGGCGAAAATTCGATTCCATTCATTTTGAATGGGACAAAGCACACGTCGTGCGAGTTTTGTCGCACTGTCAAATTTGTGCTTTTCCCATTCAAAATGAATGGAATCGAATTTTCGCCATGCGATTAAAATCGGGGCCGTGTGTGGGTAAATGCGATGTTCTCATAGACTTCCATTCAAACTTCAAAATGGAACGTTGACGCGCAACAGAAATCGCACGCTGTGTGCAGAGCCCTTAATGGGACAGTGAACCATTCAGAAATTGCCACACATTTTATACATAGTCCCCGACTTCAGGGAACCAAAAGTAATGGGACAGATTCATATATGTCAAAATTAAGCATGCATGTTTAGTATTTGGTCAACAATCCTTTGCATGCAATACCTGCCTGAAGATTTCTGGAGTTGGATTTAAATGGCATAACTATGCTAAGCTCACTCACAGACACACACACACAGACACACACACAGACACACACACACACACACACACACACACACACACACACACACACGCGCACACTGTGTGTGTTATTGTTGCCGGAACCTCTTGGGCTGGTCATCATTGAAGATGAGAATTTGTTCTCAATTGATTTTATTTGGTTGAAGGTCAAATAAATAAAAACATACACACACACACACAAACACACACACACACACACACACACACACACAAACACACACACACACACACACACACACACACACACACAAACACAGCAATAGCCTCATTAGGTATACTACCTGCTCTAACCACTAAGTATTAGGCAGTTTGAGAGAAGGTGTGAAACGGAAACAATCTGCCCAGAGTATAGCCTGTGTTGTTTGATGTACAGTAGCCCAATTAAGTCAGAACTGAGTGCGCTGGAAAATCCTGTCAGTGCATAGGTCAGATTTAGAGTTATTGTGCTCAATTGAATTTTCAACTATAAATATCTAACATATTTTTCGCATTGAATTAATAATATTCTAATGTTGACGAACGCAGCAGGAAGGCAGTCATAAAGAAGAAGGGGGAAATGAAAGGCCTCTTTTATCTATTACAGCCATATCACTCCACTCTGCTCTGTGTGAGGCAGCCTTTTTATTAAAGCAGAATACAGACAGAATTGCAGTGTGCGTGTGCGTGTGTGTGTGTGTGTGTGTGTGTCAGTGTGTGTATGTCCATGTCTGTACACGTGTGTGCAGACTTATCACACTTCGGATCAAACACATGCATCATCAAACCAGTCACACATCAAACACGGCCACGATCAGCTGGTAGACCTTGATGATGACATTTAAACCGTTATTTGGTTCAACTACTAAAGGGACCCTTTTATCTGTCAATGTCAGTTTGGAATGTCATCCGTCTCCTCAGAGATTACACGTGACGTGTTCATATCGCAGAACAGTGCCAGCGCCGTCAGGAGAGCAAGGCTGGGAAGGGTGACATTGGACCCCAATCACTCATTAAGGTCATTAAAGAACCATTAGCGCATCACGTTTTTTGAGTTTTATGGAAATCTGTTTCCTAGGCCGACTTCCCTGTAGCTACATTCACTGTATCTCCGGCAAACAGCTCAGCAGGACGGCAAGCTGTTGTGACCATAATTCATGTGTGCTTGTGGAGGTGCTGATTCTTCTGTTCAGTCACAGGGCCTTCAAAGTATCACAATCATGCTAAGATAATGGATGCCACTAATGAAGCTACGAAGAGGATATTTGGGCTTAGATCACTCCAGGCCATTTAGTGCTCTCGCTGGAGGGGGAGACGGGCGTGGCACCAAGGCGTATTTCAAGGCTGATATTTAATCAGCACCATCTCAGGAGAGAATTAAAAAAGAGAATTGCTTTCTCTCACCAAGGGCAGGAGAACTTTTTATATATTTATTCCATATAATAGGGTTTTCCAGCAATACCTCTACAGTGAGGGTATGAGGGATTCATTAGGGATAGAGTGAGTGAGAGAAGGATGCTGGGGGGATGGGGGGGAGGATGGGTGTTTTTCATTCTTCATGCAGTTTTTCTCCAGCAGCAGCATTGAGATTGGTCCATCCCTCCCACTCTGTCAGCACACACACACATTACAGCACCCTGGTCCAGCAGAGACATGGGAACACGCACACACACACACGCACACAAACACACGCGCACACACACACACACACACACACACACACACACACACAGCACCCTGGTCCAGCAGAGACATGGGAACACGCACACACACACAGCACCCTGGTCCAGCAGAGACATGGGAACACGCACACACACACACGCACACAAACACACGCGCACACACACACACACACACACACAGCACCCTGGTCCAGCAGAGACATGGGAACACGCACACACACACGCACACAAACACACGCACACACACACACAGCACCCTGGTCCAGCAGAGACATGGGAACACGCACACACACACACGCACACAAACACACGCACACACACACACACACACACACACACACACACACACAGCACCCTGGTCCAGCAGAGACATGGGAACACGCACACACACGCACACAAACACACGCACACACACACACACACACACACACACACACACAGCACCCTGGTCCAGCAGAGACATGGGAACACACACACACACACACGCACACAAACACACACACACACACACACACACAAACACACACACACACACACACGCACACACACACACACACACACACACACACACACACACACACACACACACACACACACACACTGGTGTCAGCAAATTGACACAAAATTAAATGGAGCCAAATGTTTGTGTGTTTCCATGCTAAAGAAACTGACCAATGCACATTCAAAATACAGAAAAGAAGTGATCTATCCTATCCACCGTGAGCCACGGATCCTGACAGTGAGTGGAATTACCTGTTAAACCATGCGAGTAGGTGTTAGTGCCCACGGTGTGGCAAGACACCAGTGTGCCTATTTCGGTCCTCACTTGACACAGAAGCAGCGACTTCCATCAAATTGACATGCTCGATACTGCATCACAGATGTCACTTGTCATTTAACTCGTAAATCATACTTCAACAGGAATGATACATTCTCTACGGAAACAGCTGACCTATATGGGACTGAGCATCCCCCAAAAAACACTATTTGAGACGGACGATACTGTAGACAGAGAGAGGGCTCATTCCTGTTCACTACTACAGTACGGTCTAACCGATCATTCTAGAAGTACTAGTGCATCTACAGTAGTAAACCCAGGGTATTACTTTAGGTTGTGGTACTTTCCTATTTCATAAATGGGTGTGTAAGATCTACTGAACCTTGATGATGACAGAGGGAGGGAAAAAATGTAAGTGCCGCTTTATCCGCTACTAATGTGGTAGGTTTCTCTAAGATAAGGACTCGTATAGTTATCGAAAAGGTTTGAATGTGACTCCAGTATCAGACATAAGACGGGTAGAGCGACTAAGCTCGTCGACATGGTTGTTCCCTCGCTCTTGACACCGACAAGTGCACCTCGCAGTCATGCCTCGATAGGATAACTGGCGTTTTCGTGACGACTTCAAATAACTCCATGTCCTGAAAATAGCATTATCCCTTTGCCTTTTTATACGCAGACGCGTGTTTAATGTTTTTTAATTAAACGATCCCTGTGTAAGAGGATTATGACTTGATGAGTGTTTCCTCGCTAAGCCACAGACTCCTTCCTCCCAAACTCATTAATTTTAGTTTTAGTTAATTCACTGATGGGGAGGTGGAATGAGATACAAGGCGTTCTAACGTCTGAGCTCTTTCTAGTGTAGTGCCCCTTCTCGAGCTTGTTTTGAGGTCACTGTTTGTGCTTTGCTCTGAAAGGCAGCTTAAGGAGTTGTGTGGACAATAACGGAGATCCTCCTCTGAGTGATATCCGTCTGATCCATCTGATCCTTTCACAGGCCGCAGGCCTCGAATATCACTCGTCAATCATCAATTCCTGTCTGTCTCCCCATTCAACCTCAATGATCAATATCATATTATCTGCCCCCTACCCTCAACACTGAGATGACCAGACACACATAGCAGGGTAACATAACACAGCAAGGTCATCCTATCTCTCTAAACATAATAGACGAAAATAAATCTGAACTAAAATGTGTATTTAATACAGTCGCCAAACGAACTACAAGTCACTCCTCTAGCCATAGCGAAATTCCCTCTTTTAAAAATGTATTCTGGGCCCTTTTTAAAGGAACTTTAATCCAGTAGGCCTACTTGGCAACTCAGTCCTCAACATCATAATGGGAACACGCACTACCGGCTATGGTCCCAACCTACTGAAAGTGGCAGTAAAGCCCCAGCGAAAAGAATCTAACTTTGACCCAGGTGTTACAAGAAATGTAGGCCTATTTCTAATTTACCATTTTTGTCAGAAATAACGGAAAGGTGGTTTCTCAACAGCTCACTTATATGCTTAATGTTAATTATATGGATGAGAGCCTCCAATCGTTTTTTAAGCCAAAACATGGCACAGTGTCTAAATCATATCTCAGTAACATATACCAGTTTGTACACAGTGGTGAATCCTCTGATCACTGCACTGTCAGTTAAGGTTTCACCACAAGGCTCTGTTTTATATGATATCCTTATAATTCCTGATATATATATAGTCCGTCAGCAGTAATTTTGCATTGATATACAGATGATACGCAGCTTAACATTGCAATGAAACTTGACATGCTGCTTAGTGTCTTGGAGACCTGTGTGACTGACATTGAACTATGGATGGAAAGAAACATCATGCTCCTTAACTCTAATAAAACTAAATTGTTGGTCAGTGGCCCAATCAATTTGAATTCCAATTACACAGACGTTGCACTAAATTGAAAAGGCTGTCAAGTTTCCCCCAAAAACACAGTCAAAACTCTTGGTATTGGTATCGACCCCAACCCCACATTGTTCACTCACATTAAGAACAGGTACAGAATAGCTTATTTCAACCTACACAATACTGCAAAAATAAGACATTCTCTCACACTTCAATATGCTGAAAAACTGGTTCATTTATTTGTGACGTAAAATTATCGTAATGAATGACGAAAATGATTGTCGTCGGGGAAACATAACGTCTGCACAGACATGTCAATCATGGCATCATATCTGTTTCCATCACATTATTTGTGATTTCCCAATAACGTATTCAGATTCGGGTACATCCCTAGTCGCTGGTTCGATCCCTGCCTCAGGAGGGAGCTGGATGTGAGCTTGTGACTGGAGGGTTGCTGGCATCTTATCTAAGATGCCTACCACTGCCTCAGTGCCCTTGAGTAAGGCACTTAACCCTTAATTACTCCAGGGGCACTGACTATGGCTGACCCTGTGCCCAGAGCAAAAATATTACATTTCATTGTCTCAGTACAATGCAATGACAAAAAAGTGCCTTCTTCTTCTTCTTCTTCTTCTTCTTCTTCTTCAAATAGGATGCTTCTGAAATGGGCCACCATGACAGTTATATAAATAAAAGCATTTACACTGGAGAGAAAAGAAAAGAAACAAGGAATGTATTCTCTACCTTTTCCTTTTTTGTTTGAATGTATTTTTGCAGTTTCACCTTTAATGTTCACCTTGTGTACATGTTTAGTAAAAGTAGCCCTTGTTGTTGTTGTTGTTGTTGTTCATTTGCTTTGGCCATTGTATGAGAGTTTGGTTATTAACCATACCCTGATCCACTCTAAGGGAGCAGTCAGTGGCGCCTACTGTCATCATCATCATCATCATCATCATCATCATCTCACGCTGCTCCATATCATAGATTATTCTTGAAAACCAGAGGCTCATTGCCATGCAGAGGACTATTGTGTCAATTGGGATATGGTTCAGAGGCAGCTTCAATGCACAGATAACTCATCCTGACAATTTAAACATATTATTTCTATAATAGTCTATCTTTGTCATTGTAGTTACAATGGTGTATCATTTTCATTATTTTCCATTCACGTTTAAGTCTTTGAAAAAAAAAATGAAGAGGACCACGGGTGCATAATTGAGATAAATATTAATATGGTTAATCAATTCTGCAGTGACTGATGCTAATGCTGAAGTTTAAATGGATTTCACATTTCCTCCCCTTGGGGAAAATAAATGACTAAAAAACAGCAACATCCATAACATTACAGAATTCACAATACTGTGATTAGAAGGAAAAAGGAGAAAAACACCACAATGAGATAGAGAAAACTATAACAGATGTAGTTTCAAAGCAACAGATACAGACATCTATAGTTATTGAATGCATTTGTGATGCAACTTGAGATGGGCCATGCATCATAACTGTTTTTTGGCAGTAAATCTGGTGATGTAACCTAAGTTGTCATAAGCTATCATTGGATGTCACGTTATATTTATATGGTTGACTTGTAACGCTGGAAAGGTTATGCTGCTGGAGCGAAGCAAAAAAGAAATCAAAGTTTTCTAGTGTTAAACTGTACTTGTTTTTTTAGATTAATTGATGGATGTCTTCGGTGGCCATCTCAGTTCAGTTGGCAACAACACATCACCTTTGGACAAGAAATGAGTGAGCTTGAAGCCATTTGGGAAATAGAAAGCCACAGTGATTATCATGCACCATTATCTAGCGTGTTTCAGCCGTCTGACAGCTCTGTAATTATGTCCTTTGGCTTCCCTGAGCTCATTTCCAAACCTGTCCAACAATTAGTCATTATCGTCCTCCTCGGCTCAGCATGGGAACACACTTTTTTTGTGTGTGTTTGTGTGTGTGTGTGTGTGTGTGTGTGTGTGTGTGTGTATGTGCGTGTCTGTCTGTCTGTCTGTCTGTCATAGAAAGAGAAAGAGAGCGGGGAGAGGAATCTGGTAAACACTGGGAGCGGATGCCTATAGAACACGTGCAAAGGTCTCTGGGCCCTTTTGATCCAGTGCATCCAATCCAATTAAACTGCAGTTTACCTCCTCCTCCTCCTGCACGGTCCTTCTGCACGCTCTTCTGAAGGCCCCTCTGAGAATTCACAGAGCATGACCGTTCACTTATGTTGTCTCTTTAGGAAGAGGAATAGTGCGGGGGCGTGATAGTATGGAACACACTGCTGGGATTGGCCCATTATGGTCTGATGGGGTCATCTTCCTCTGCCGTCAGAGAGCAGACGGGAAGATCAGGGTTCAGGTGACCCCCTCCGCTCCTCGAGTGCTCTTGGCTGTGTTTCGCGCGCGCCCCCCTGTGCCATCAGGTTGTTTCTAAAGCCTATTCCCGGCAGCTTCTCTGTTGCCACTCCCCCCCCCCTCTCCTCCAGTGTGACCCTGGTAATCTGGGGCTCTTTTGGAGAGCCTGCAGGCCCCAGCGTGGCCTAGTCGCTGGCCCCCTCGGAGAGTGATGGGCAGAGCACAGAGGAGACAGAGGAAGGGACTCACCTCTGCCAGAATCTCATTACGCACCCCGCCGACTCCCAGCATGCAACTTTCTATCCGCACTCAGCTCTTTAGCCCTCGTTCTGCTGAGCATGACACCTCCTCATCCCTCCGTCTCTCCCCCTTCATCGCCTTCTCACTCCATCTCTCTTTCTTATGTATTAATTATTACCAACAGTTGGAATTGGGTGACATAATGACTCCCCGACTGGAGCTAATCCCATTTTTTTTTTTACTTCCGTCAAAGAAGAAACGTGAAATGCACTGGATTTCACCTTTAACTTCAATTAGGGTCTACACACCCAAATCTATACTTTACACTTGGCATTCATCTATGGTGACTGTGAATGTGCTGTACTATAGCTTTACTGTTGATGATACAGTATATACAGTATCTAATGAAATTTCTGAGGATCCATCGTCTAATATGCACATGGATATTGAACACACATGGAAACTCCTAATAAAGCCTGGGTAAAGCCGTAAAGCCTCTGTGTTGCGTGAAGCCTCTCTCTGGTCCTGGCTCTTTGGTAAACATGTGCAGACTCAGATCTATTTCTCATCATGACTTCCCTCTGACTTCCTTGTCAAGTGTTTATTGTTTCCGAGTGATTGAGCTCCAGAAAGAGGGTCCCTGTGTGTGTGTGTGTGTGGGGGGGGGTTGACATTGTGTGTGTGTGTGTGTGTGTGTGTGTGTGTGTGTGTGTGAGTGTGTGTGTGTGTGTGTGTGTGTGTGTGTGTGTGCCAGGGGAGGCTGGTGGAGGCAGAAATTGGAGGACGGGATCATTATATTGCATGGAATGGAATCAGGAATGGTATGAAACACAGGTGTACCATTCCTCTTTCCATTCCATACATTACAATGAGTCAGTGCTCCGATTTCTACCTCCACCAGCCTCCGCTGGTGTGTGCGTGCTTGTGTGTAAGCAGGGTCCATCTCTAGAACTCATTTCTATGCAAATGATCCAAACTACTTTAGAGAGGCTGGCATATTCTTCCATTAGGCCGGGTGCAGGCGTGAGCCGGAGTCGTGTTCAGTTCCAGTGTAAACTTACGCTAGGGATCAATAAACAAGAGGACTTCAACTCGTCCCCAAACTACTCACATGTTTGTGGCCTCTGTACTTGAAAAACAAATCAGAGACAGTCTCCTCCTCGTCATTAAAAAAACACAAGTATCCTATCATGCCATGAAGATGTTTTTTTCTTTCAATTGTACACATTTGTTGCTGTCTTTTAATGATTGTGCAGTTGTTGGACCGATAAATATGTTAGTAATGATACCACAAGCATACTAGAAAGTCATGGTTTATATGCTCTAAGGCTAATCTTTTGGATTGTTATTTACGTATCTACCTAGCTGGCTGTCTTTGATCACAATGGTTTGGTGCACTGTGCCAGGATGCAGTGAATCAGCACAAAAACAGGGTTCCCATATAACCATATAAAGCCTCATCTGTGACTAAGATTATATATTTGCATTTGAATGTTGTAAATTGTCTAATAAAACAGTGATCGCTGTAAAATGAATAATAGTCAAATAAAACCTTACTAATGATAAATGCGACATGCAAGTGAAATTATTGGGATTCAACTAACCCAAAAGGCTGAATTCAGCCCTTCCAGACATCTTAGAATCTAGCAATGCAGTGAAAGTGTGGATGACGTTGCTCTTGTTTTCGATCTATCTCTGCTCTCCCTGAGTTAGAGAGGTGCACACGTTGGTAGAGAGTCCCCTACTGAGTCAGAGAGTCACAAAGGTTACGGCAAATAGATACATTTCCTAAATTCGCACTTGTTCCCCTTTAAGTATATTTTTTCCCGCTTGAGGTATCATGGAGTGCTTGGTTTCAAGCGCGGGGATTGATACTTGCGTCCTTTGAGGTGGGCAGGAGAGCCAGGGTTGTGGAAAATCTGCTAAATGTCAAGAGTTGATGGCTAAATTGGCACAGTCAGCTAAGCGGCAGGGGCCAGGAAATGTACCGTAGAAAATGGCAATTGGTGTCGAAAACGCAAGGCACTCATCTGTGCTGACAACATTCACAGTAGGCATCAGGGGCTAATGCCCCCTGCCTACCATCAGGCTTGCCGCAGACTTGTGAAGTGTCCGTCCACCTATAGTACAGGCCACCTTTTATTCCCATCATCCGAGACCCAAATGGCCTCATTTACAAGCTGGATAAGCAGGCAGAATTAAACAAAGTTAAGTGGGATGTGTATGTGATGTTAATCACATGACAACCTGAGGAGAACAACCCCTGTAGACCTTGAGTAGCAACATAGAACCACAGAATAACCTGGTAGAAGATGGGTTGATGTGTTTCAATGGGAAATATGCAAACAGAGGTGACAGGAATTCTTTGCTGCTTTGCTAAGATCGTGACGTTAGAATTATAAGGTTCTATCTCCATTTTTGTCAAAATTTAGTTTTTTACATAATCTGATCCATTAGGTGTTTATTAATGCCTGTGTGGTGTTATTTTTAAAATGTTGACATTGTTGAGTTAGTAATTAATAAAATACAAAGGTTCCATCTCACAAAACATAATGGAATGTAAAAACTTTGACGCTCAATATCTCTGAACTACCCTAAACAGAGATAGAACCTTATCATTCTAAGCTCACGAGATGTTACTGTTGTAGCACAAGTGTATTCACTAGACAGGGTTGGCTGTTCCTTTGTGTGGTGACTTCACTCTCTGGAGGCTTGAAGTGTATGCTCTTGCACTTGCTTTGTCCACTTGTGATTTTGCCTACCATGGTCTACTCACTCCATGGGAGACGATACTCTGAATGACTCACAGGTTGAATAAGAGTGACGAATAAATCACACAGTTTAGCGAATGATATAATCCATTAACACACATTGGAGCTTTTCTAGAAGGTTCTCTACTCATCCGCTCAGTGCTTCTCCTCCACGTTTCTGGTTTATCTTTCAGTTTTCGATATGTGACTGTGAACTCTTGATACTATCAAAAGGGAGGAAGATACTTCTCATTCCTCTCTCTGTACAGTGTGTGAGCGAAAATGGGTGTCCTGTGTTGACTTTGTGGATGAGGGAGAGAGGCATCATGGGAAACAGCTGAGAGTGCAATAACAGTAGCTCCCTCAGGCATGATTCCACGAATGTCTCCCTGAACCACAACCACCCACCGACAAAGTGGACTAATTTCAATACTAATGCGCTGTTATGGGCATTTTAAAGCGTTACTCCATTTATTATGAGTCAGCTTACCTCAGAGGCAGTGGTTAATCCTCTTGCTCCCTGCAGAGCTGAAGCACAGAGAGAGGTCACAGAGATAGTGTTTAAATAGACTCTGCTTTCTCCATTATTCAAAATGGGTGTCCATGGTGGCTGTAGCTGATTGTCAGATTCTCCATTTTCGTTTCTTTTTTGCATGTGTAGCCAGGCGGACTAATCTTAGAATAACGTAACCTACTGTACTATAAAATACACTTTATTTTCAGTACACTATACACTACTATCGCATACAATCCCAGTCTTGACACTAGTCGTGGTGAGAAAAGTGAACTAGGTGGCATCTTTCCGCGCTGTGTCAGTACCAAGGACATGATTAGTGATGTCCTCTCAAAGGGCTTCAGAGCAGAACTTTACACTTGATCTTGTATTTAGTTTCCCATGGAGGGTGAGAGATCTATTTGTGATCCGGTTATCCCGCACACCCTCTAAGAGGAAGAGATGACAGGAGGGTCAGGAATGGCAGTAGTCGCTTGACTGATATGCTCTCGTCTGGACCCTGGATTGTGCTTAGAAAACCCAGTCATCCATGGCACCTGTCAGAATTACACTCCCCTTGTAGCGATTCAGAGGACAGTGGTAAACCTTAGAAGGATATGAGCTAAGGACACAGGGTGGACCTGCATACAAAGCAGGCATGGCACTCAAGGAGTACAGTATATGCAGGGCCACGTAGTTATCAAGGCTCTCTGAATTACTCATAGGAATCACACTGAAAGAGCAGTTATGACCAAAAAAAAGAACTCAGCTCAGAGTAGCCAGTGGGGGTGTGTTATCAAGCTTCTTACACACACTCTCTGAGGAGTAGGATCAACTTTAATTGATGATTTTCATGTTGATTGTATGACATATTTTGAGCCGCAAAGGACCTTTTGATGACATTCATTAGTTTGCTCCCATACTGTATATCGGGTTTGTTCAATGAATATCCAATGCCGTCATAGTGACACTCTAAATGTAAATAATAATACAAGTTTATTATTTTATAGGCTTTATCATAGTATCACAAGGAAATAGTAGGCTACCACAACACATTTTATCACTAGAGTAAAGTGGTTACACCGATATGCATGAAGGCAGATCGTTTGAAATTAAATTAAAATGAACACATTCGGATGATGTGTGGAGCTGTAATTAATTAATGGTGGCGTTATTGAGCTGTTAATGGTTGTCTGTGATAGAGCCAAACCATTGCTATTGCACTACTGCATTTTCCCTGTTGCCAAACGTTTCTCCAAAAGAACCTTTCAGTAGATGGGAGAGTGACAGAAATGATGCTATCCCTATTCAATCTGTATCTTTAAAAGAGCTAAGCATTGTCAAATGTTTGTAAAACATCTAGGCCTATATCCTGTAATATGTGTGCACAGTGCGTGCAGCAATCTATTGGTAACTCATCAAGAATGTGTATCAAGAATTTGTGGCAAGCAAGGCAAGGAAAAAGGTGTTAATACTAGAGACCATATAGAGATGTCCCTTTGAATCAACAACACAGCAGTGGTGTGTCACTTGGTGGCATAGCCACAAGTGTGTGTAGCGTGTGAAGCAACACTGACCTCTAGAGGTTTTATAGCTTGTTGTCACAAGTGACCACCACTCTCTTCATAGAACGTCAGGGGTAGAATATGGATGACAGATTTTATAATGCTTTCTTATCCACACGTTTTGATCATAGTGGTTGACATTTAGAGCCAATACCTAATAATGTCTCTAATGGCCATGACTAAAGAATAAATTGTGAAAAAAATGGTTTTGATTCTGTATAGTTGTGTTAACAATGAACATGAAAATTAACTAACAAGGAATATTCATCTGCGTAAGATTATCTCATTAAGCTCATGGCATTTACTAGTTATATTCTATAAGAATCAATGGCCATTGATCATTGACTTACAGTAATGGTCCAAAAATGGATGTACCAATCCCAGATTGCACTAAACTTAAACTATCTAAACCTAAATGTTAACATTTAAATGTAAACAAAACAACAATACTGTTGTAAAAAAACACGTTGTCTTCCTGGTTATATCAATAATCAACAAAAACACAGTAGAATCCACACAGAAATACCAAACATGTTGGCATTGCATCTTAAGGTCAAATTAGCATAATACATATTGATGTGTCACTTTTTAATCTTCAATGCAAAGTGAAGTTCACACAAAAAGTAAGTATGTAGAAAATAAAAGAAGCTATTCTAAATGTGACCTTCTGAATACAGACTGAATCCCTGCAGTTGATTAGATTAGATTAGATTCAACTTTATTGTCATCGCAGAGTACAGTACAATAGAACGAAATGCAGTTTAGCATCCAACAAGTGCAAATAGTGATATAAGGGCATGATATAAATAGAACAAGAGGTAGTGATAGGTAATTATGTAATATATAGTAAGTGCAGAGGTAGTATTGTAAACATCAGTATAGTTAGAGGTATATACAGTTATGGGCAATATACAGTTATGAGCTATGTACAGTGAGGTCGTTTATGTACTGTATCTAAGGTGCAGAAGTATAAAAGAAGCTATGTCAGGAGACATGTGCAATGTGCAATATACAGTAGTACAAAGGTAGTAATGTAAACATCAGTAGTGAAAAGGTTATAGAGTGATCACATTAACCAGGAATAAACATAAGCAGCCAACAAGTATTGTCATTGTCATCATAGTATAAGCATTTTCCATTGCATTCCATATCTGTTTGATGGAAATGGATGAAAGTTAGTGCTGTCAGTCAATGAAAATAGTTAATTGACTCTTTGTTTTCTATTTGTTTAATTATTATTATTATTATTATTATTATTATTATTATTATTATTACTGCTTTTCCAGCAGGTTACTAAGAGAGAGACATCCAATGTTTAAAAGGGGCTTCTTTGCTTTTATTCAGATGAATGGAACATTGGGATGGAACATTGTTTAACTTATCCTCCAAAACCATACAGAGTTGGCTACAATTCTAATTTCATCCTTCAGAAAAGACGGAACAAATATTTCAGCATATAACACATTCTGATATACTGATAGTGAAAAAGCCCATTTTCTTGAAAAAAATAAATATAAGAAGGGTATGGTCAAATCATGTCACACATGCAACTACTGAATACCCAACTCACTGCACTCACTACGACATCTACTTTGTGCATGACACAAATAATTTTCCAACAATTGTTTACAGACAGATTATTTAATTTATATTTCACTATATCACAATTCGAGTAGGTCTGTTACACTAAGTTGACTGTACCTTTAAACAGCTTGGAACATTTCAGAAAACGACGTCATGGCTTTAGAAGCTTCTGATAGGCTAATTGACATCATTTGAATCAATTGGAGGCCTACCTGTGGATGTATTTTAAGGCCTACCTTCAAACTCAATGCCTCTTTGCTTGACATCATAGGAAAATCAAAATAAATCAGCCAAGACCTCAGAAAAGAATTCTCTAGTTCATCCTTGGGAGCAATTTCTAAATGCCTGAAGGTACCACATTCATCTGTACATAACATAGTAAACAAGTATAAATACCATGGACCCTGCAGCCGCCAGCCTAGAGATTAATGTACTTTGGTGTGAAAAGTGCAAATTAATCTCAGAGCAACAGTAAAGGACCTTGTGAAGATGCTGGATGAAGCAGGTACACAAGTATATCAGTAAAACGAGTCCTATGTCGACATAACCTGAAAGGCTGCTCAGAAAGGAAGAAGCTATGCTCCAAAACCGCCATTAAAAAAGCCTGCAACTGCACATGGGGACAAATATCTTACTTTTTGGAGGAATGTCCTCTGGTCTGATTAAACCAAAAATTAACTGTTTGGCCATAATGACCATTGTTATGTTAAGAGGGAAAAGGGGGAGGGTTGCAAGCCGAAGAACACCAGCAGCATGTTGTGGGGGTGCCTTGCTGCAGGAGGTGCACTTCACAACATAGATGGCATGAGGAAGGGAAATGATGTGGATATATTGAAGCAATATCTCAAGACATCAGCTAGGAAGTTAAAGCTTGGTCGCAAAGGAGTCTTCCAAATGGACAATATCCCCAAGCATACTTCTAAAATTGTGGCAAAAATGGGTCAAAGTCATGGTATTGGAGGGTCCATCAAAAAGCCCTGACCTCAATCTTATAGAGGATTTGTGGGCAGAACTGAAAAACAAACCAGATTCAGTTAAACCAGTTCTGCCAGGAGGAATGGGCCCAAATTCCACTTTATTCCTATTTATTTGGGGTGTTTGTGGAAGTTTGTGGAAGGCTACCCAAAACATTTGACCCAAGTTAAACAATATAAAGGCCACGCTACCAAATACTAACTAAGTGTATGTAAACACTTGAAGTGGGGGCCCCACATCAACGCCCTCACAAAAAAGGCCCAGAAGAGACTGTTTTTCCTGAGGCAGCTCAGGAAATTCCACCTTCCTAAGACCACACTGGTGAACTTCTACACGGCCATCATTGAGTCCATCGTCACCTCCGCCATCATCATCTGGTTCCCCGCTGCAGCGGCCAAGGACAAGGCCAAGCTGCAGCGGGTGATACGCTCGGCGGAGAGGGTGATTGGCTGCCCTTTGCCCCCCCTTGAGGCCCTGTTTAAAAGTAGGGCTTTGGGGAGGGCCAGGAAGATCATGGCTGACCCCGCACACCCAGGACACGGTCTCTTCGCCCCGCTCCCCTCAGGCAGGAGGGTGCGGTCCATAAATACTGTGAAGGTCCGACATACCAACAGCTTTTTCCCCACAGCCATCCGGCTCCTAAATGCCGCTGGCCCCCCCTGACCTGACCCCTATCTATCTACCCTCCCTCCACCCCCACCCAGAGAGCTTTGCACTGTCTGGATATGAACACTTGAACACTTGAACACTTGATCTCTGTACTTTATATTTATATTAATTATGACTATTGCACTTTGATGTTGGTTTGCACTGTCTTGTCCTGTCTTGCACCTGTCCTTCTGTAAACCGTGCTCCATGGTACCAAACCAAATTCCTAACATGTTTACATGTCATGGCAATAAAAGTCTTCTGATTCTGATTCTGAAACGTCTGACCCACTGGGAATGGTGATGAAAGAAAATAAAAGCTGAAATAAAAATCATTCTCTCTACTATTATTCTGTCATTATTCTTAAAATAATGTAGTGATCCTAACTGGGATCAGGGAATGTTTACTAGGATTAGCCTAAATGTCAGGAATTGTGAAACACTTAAATGTATTTGGCTATGGTGTATGTAAACTTTACGTGTATAGGTGTAAGTGTGTGGGTATTATATGTGCCATGCCAAGTGAATAGCCATACCTTAAGTAGAATTGTTTATTATTTTTCATGTCCTAATTGTTAGCATTTTAAACCAAAACCAAAACCTGATGCAAGCCCAATAATAGACCATAATATCTGCATGTTTGAAATAATCTCAAAGTCATTTACATCAAGTAAATGAATCATTTCAGAGAATTGTTGATGATTTGGGCATAACATTTCAAACATGCTAATGTATTGACTTTCAGGTTTTGTTAATTAAAGTGCTCAGTGTTGAGTGAAGTTTGTCCTTAGGTAAGGAATCAAACAGCGTAGCCTATCCCTAACTTCTTTATCTCGGACCATCTTTCCCAAAACATTTGTACACAGCCTTAATGAGCATGTATCAGAATGTCATGCCCAATTCATGACAAATTCATTTTAATTCATTTCTTTCAATTTTCATTAATGAGTTTTGGTAAGTTTACATAACACAATTATTTGTATTCATAGCTTTCAGTCACGTGGTTTCTTCCCTAGCAACCACCAACCTGACGGGCAAAAAGTATCAGAGCAACATCGCTCAACATGGCTGCCTACTATTTAGACCACCTCACTCATGAAGAACTATCAAGATACACGACGGTGATAGGAGTGGAGGATTGACACCATTCAAATAGTGTTGGATTCCCTGTCTTCTACTCTATCCGGACACGTTGGAATTATTTTCCTAACCCCCGGAGAATCAAAGTTATTGACCTGCAAAGGGTGCCTCCTTGACCGGCTTTTCCCGTGAATAACACCGGTTATGGAGGTGGTACAAACATAAGACTATTATTGCTAAATTCACCATCAGTATACGGTCATTTTGAGCCCTTAACCACCGCGCTGACACCCCGAGAAGATATACTTTTAATATGAAACTCGATCAACCGGGCGTTCACCGGCTGCTGGACGAAACTCCCAACTCCCGCTGTCAGCGAGGCGAGGGACTATTTATATCCGGGAATTCGCTCCTTGCTGTGTCCACGGTGATAGGAGTGGAGGATCGACACCATTCAAATAGTGTTGGATTCCCTGTCTTCTACTCTATCCGGACACGTTGGAATTATTTTCCTAACCCACGGGAAATCAAAGTTATTAACCCGCAAAAAGTGGGTTTTGCCCGTGGGTTTTGCTCGCAAAAAGTGCCTTTTGCCCGTCAGGTGGGCGTTTCCACTATGCTGTGACGTCACATGAAAGCTATGAATTGCTTGTCGACTTTGTGTGGAAGAAAAAACTATACGAGTTCTGTCATGATGTTCTCTGTCCTGTCATTGGCTGGTGTGGTAACAGTGAACGCCCACTTGCCCAATGGTGCAATATCGCTTGTTTGACTGACATTTTTTTTAACAAATAGAAATACGTTGCTGAAATATTGTCTTCCAATCAAAGCAACGTATATTAAAACAACCCAGAGTTAAACATAGAATGTTGCTTTGCTTGTAGACTGTGTTAATCATGATATGCAAAGATCTTTTTTTTCAAACGACATCTTTCGATTAGACCGGAATAATACATGGATTGGACGGATTAAACAATTAGCTCTGTGAGTAAAGGCTACAACGCTTAGTTTCGTCCTCACACTTCTTTGCACGATTTACAGTACTGTGCGACAGCAATATTAGAACTTGACAGTGGTGCTTATTTTATGTCACTGACCTATTCTGAAAACATAATTGCATGGTTGCAAGCTCCACAAATCCATAATGCTCAATAGAGACGCAACTACTGAAATGGCATAACGTCATATTTGCGAGACAAGAGTGTGTGAACAGTGAACAGTAGACCAGTTCTGTGAACAGTAGATCAGGCACTATAATAAACTAGCTAGATACAACGCTATAGGCTATGTACAGTCATGTGATAACAGTCTTTAAATACTGGTATAACAGTTACATGATCACTTGTGATTGTCCTGCATATCCCCTAGATGGGTCTCTCATCTTTATTCATTAGGAGGAGCCTTTTATTGTAATACGAACCGAATGTCCTCTCAGAGGAGTTACTTTTAATTATAATTATTGAACGTCTCTCAGGAATGTCTGACATGTTAACTGATAGTAACTGACAGCAACCCATGTTGGACGTTTACTGCTACAACATGAAGTAACACTATGCATACTATGACATCTCTCCATTTACTTTCACTTCTTTTCCCTTCTAACACCTTCGACAACATAGTGTAAACAGCCATGCTTCTGTATAGCAAAAAGCAGGAACAATGCTACTACTGTACAACAATAAAGCAACAGACTATAAAGCAACTTCACATTCATTCACAGTCTCTTTTCACATTTCTTTTAGCACTCAGAGTCCAAGGACTTATAGCAGAGATGTTACTAGAGATACTAGAGATATGCCACTACCTTGATTTCCCCCCACAATGAGCTCGGGTGGAGGGCTACTGTCTGTTCGTATGTAACACACTATCTCCGTTGCCACTGGGACAATTTTGACGACACTAGTGGTCTGTCACTAACTAGAAGCCCTCCAGGCGATACAGATAACTGTATTCCATAAAACCGCTTCACAGGCCCAGACACTTAGCAGACACTCTTTTTCTGTCTGCGCATATCTGGCTTCTAGTTTCTCGGGAGCTGTGTGTTTTGCCTGAGGACACACTTCTCTCTGTTCAGATCAACTTGAATCCAGTTGACTCCATCTCCTGCAGGACCTTCTTCAGTCAGTCACACGCCATTTCATGTTATCTATGAAAATGTCGACTCCCTCTAGGCTGTGCGATGTCATTTTCCTCCTCCTGAAAGATCTCTGGAGCACTCATGATTCCAAATGGCAGGTGGTGGAAACGGAACCTGATAAGAGGTGTAGCCTAATGAAGATTGTCAACTTACTGCTGTAGCTGGGAAGGGGTATTTACCAGAACCCAATTGCCGCATCCAATATAGTATACTGGGGCTCCGCTCAGCTTTGAAAGGATCTCCTCCCCAGAGGTCGGTAGGATGAACCATTCACTTCTCACCGCTTCATTAAGATGTTGTGTATACTATGATGTTATTCAGAACTTGTCTTTTTCAGTAACGACGTCTGAGATGGAGGGAGGGTGTGCTCTTGAGGAGAAGCAGTGTGAAGCCACTGGAGCGTCACTGCGTCCCGGTGATGCAGAGGAGCAGGAGGAGGCCATGCTGTGGTCCTTCCGGGAGGCCATGGAGAGGCAGACCCTGCAGATCGGCGCGTCTGCGTGCGGGGCCACGGCTGTCGTCGATGTGCTGCAGGCTCTCGGCATCGACGTGGAGCCCGAGACCGCTGACCGGTGTGTCCGAACGCGTCTGAGGAGGAACGACGCCCCGCTGCCTGACTACCTGTTCTCCCGGAGTGAGGCTGGTACTGGTCTCGTCGTCTCCACCATCTGCCTAACGACAGTACACTCTGCTCTGATAGTGATAGCCTCCTGACAGCGATAGCACACGAAACCCTCTCACAATAATCACCTCCCTCCGACCCTGACTGTAACCTCATTACATTTACATTTTTGGGCATTTAGCAGACGCCTTTTATCCAAAGCGACTTACAACCTCCCACGTTTCATACAACAACCACCCACAACACAACAGCCGCCAAACCCTGGCCACAACTAACCACTGCGTGCGTGCGTGCGTGTGTGCGTGCGTGTGTGCGCGTGTGTGCGTGTTAATTGACATCTGTTGTACTGATGCGTATAGACTGTTCACACTCTGTTCACACTCTGTTTCCCGGCTGTTACTTTCTCCCAGGTGCCACGCACACACAGCTAATAGCAGGAGCAGAGCAGTCCAGTGGCGGACGGGTGCTAGGGCGGTTCTTTGCCCTCCACCCTCGGCGGCGGGTGAGGCTGGTACCCTGGCTGGCCCAGTGGATCCGGAAGGGAGCCGTGCCCGTGGCCACCATGAACATGCAGCTGGTAGTGCCTGAGGGAGACGAGGTGCCCGACGCTTGGCACCACCAGCTTATATTTGGGGTGGGACCCAACTTCATCTACATGACCAACCCTCTAGATATTGGTAAATGTGTGTGTGTGTGTGTGGGGGGGGGGGGGGGGGGTGAGTTGTGTGTGGTTTCTGTGTGGCCATGTAATGTAGCTTTGATTTATAATTTTTGATGTCGAAGTAGTCGTCGTAGTGTGTTTCCCATCATGCATTCTGTTCCCTAGTGACTGAAGGGGAGGTACATCAGCGGCTCTGCAGTGAGTCAGTGTTGCTTATTCGTCGGGAGGATGTGCTGCAGAGACTGACAGCAGACGTCCCTCTGTCTACCCTATCAGATGGCCAGTCTGAGTCACAATGGAGAGTACTGGATGTGGAGGGTGAGCTCTCTTTCTCTCTCTTTCTTTCTTTCTTTCTCTCTCTCTCCTCCCCCTTCATCTCATGATAGCATTATAGTTTCTCGAAAATGCGCACCTGAGTTTTTATTTTTGTGTGGTCCCATTTCGCTTGTAGGTCAAGTGAGGCAGATGATCCGCGAGGAAGACTATGAGGATGAAGACCGTCCCAGGATGACACACATAGTGATACCTGCAGCATACAGTTCAGGGGTCACGCTCTTTGCTCTCAGAGACTCAGAACTAGGGCAAGAACTTCTTCACTCCCCTGAACTCCCTTTGTGGTGACTGGACACATTCAATGCCCTACCCTGCTGAGACATAACCTTGCTGCAGTAGAATATCCCAATTCTAATCTCATACGATCGGACACTTTGCTGATCTGCTGTGACTTTGAATGGCTTGCACATTGAAGTGGTCGCACTTTTAGAAAGACGGCATCCAGCAGGACAATCAAATGGAATGTGCTTCTCTGAGCCTGTGCCAGGTGCTAGGAAAGTCATGGTCTTGTTTTATGTAGAAATGTATTGTATTGTCTTTGCAATGTTGTACTGTATGGGAGTATACAATGTGTGTGCTCATGGTGGGTGCTTAATGTATGCTACACATGCCCTTTTTGGGTTTAGAGGGTGGTCCCCAAAGTGGTGAATGATGTTAGGGTATGGTATTATAAACCTTATTAATGTTATGTTTATGTAGGTGTGTTTTCCCTTCCTGTGTTATGTTCTCTCTCTCAGGGTATCCGCGGTGTCTTGAAAAGTATTAAAAGTTGATAAATCAATTTTGGGAAAATCAAGACCCTTAATAAGTATTAAAGAGTCTATCACCATCTTATGAGGTCTTGAATTTTGTAGGTATTTTTCTGAATTAGACTCTGTCCAAAGAGTTTGAGTCCTGAAAGCTTTTAGTAAAAGTTCGGGAATTCTTTAGTTTTATTAAAAAACAAAGATGAACCGGAAATTGTGTTGTATGATAGTGGTCTAGTCTATTGCAAACTAAAGCTGTTAAGTTAAAGGTGTCACTGATGTCAACGATTACAGCTCGAAGTGGCGGTGAGGTCTGGAAAAATATTGACGAGGTCTTTAAAAAGTCTTAGAAAGGTATTGAAATTAATCTCAAGATTCCTGTATATACCCTGCTCTCTACATAAAAAAAAAATAAAGAAAAAAAGTGTATTATTACTGTCAGTTGTATCTTTACGTAAAAACTACAACTCCCATGATTCCTTGAGGCGATAGACTTTATCAATAACCACATTATTTTTCTAACATTAGTTACCAGAAACAAATTATTTCCTCAACAAATTGTTCTGTAGGCTACAGTTATGTACTGTGAGTTGGTTTGTGCCTTATATATAATAAGTGAATTGAAGGTTTACTGCCGCCCAGGCTGTGCGTTCTGCGTGTGTATCAGATCGGGTCCACGTGGGTCGAGAGTTGCTCCTCCAGGTCCCTGGTGAACAAACTCCTTCAGTCTCCCCCAGCTGTGGACAAGGCAAGCACATCTGGCCAGGCTCGAACCACACACAAGGCGAACAACATTACATACAGGTGAGTCTGGCTGCATCGATACACTTTCATACAGTTCATAAGAAGAAGTTGTTAGGGACTGCCCTGGCTTACTTAGTGCACCAAAGTAGAGTTGTCTAGCTAGCTAAATGGCTTAACATTACAGTTTCCATGCAAACTAGATGGAACTTTAGCTAACTTAGCTACCAATGTGTGTGCATGCATAGACAGTGAAAAGAGAATTATAGTTCCTGGTCAATGTTTTGCATGTCGACAAATGCAAATGTGTCAACAACTTATTGATATGCTAACTAGTAGTAAACTTCGCTGAATAGTCTGAATTGAATGCATGTCGAACTTCTTTTATCAACTCAGATAGAGATAGCAGAGGCTAGCACAAACTTGCAACAATTGTAATAATAAACAACTGTTTGTGGAAGCATGCATTCCTTCGATTTGTTACTTTGTATGAATGGAAATGTTGCCATCAACCAGCGTTGCTGATTCAGCCAACGCGACAAGACGCTTGATACCCCGTTGTGAGCACAGATCGCTGTCTGTCTATGTGCAGATAAAACATTGCAAAGTTGCTTGACGGTGTTATTTGAAACTAGACAAACCTGTAATTGTGCCTCGTGAGTCGCACGAGTGAGTGATTTGGATAAAAGCGTGATGGTCCACTAATTAGGAACCACGCGCATCAGGCTGACAACTCTCCCGTGTGTGTGTCTGTGGGTGTGTGAGTAGTGTGTAGTGTGTAGTGTGTAGTGTGTGGTGTGTGGTGTGTGGTGTGTGGTGTGTGTGTGTGTGTGTGTGTGTGTGTGTGTGTGTGGGGTGTGTGGTGTGTGTGTGTGTGTGTGTGTGTGTGTGTGTGGTGTATTCATGGCTCTGTAGTACCTTGTCCTATAACGTAGGATTTCCTGTTGTGTTGATGTTGTTAGATGTTACACAGTCAATCAGTGTATTCCATCTCGGAAAGTGAATCATTTGGTTCTAGGTCATTCCAGGTAAAATAGGACTGGTTTAATTTAAACTCTGACCTGTTTGTGTGTGTGGGGGGGGGAGCAAGGATGTCTAAAGACAGAAGCCCAATAAATATTTTACTGCATTACAGGACACATACATTTGGCAGGGATTGTGAAGTTTTATTCCTTGGCTACTTCTCCGGTCACTTACACATGCATGTTCATACGTCAGGGCCATTTGAATGCAGTTTTATGCAAATGATATAGCTGTTAATGGCCCCAGACACGACATTGGCCGCTGGGACAATGACAGCTAATTGGCGACGATGTTTTTTATGAGTGGACGTGTCCCTGCTAATGTGACATTTCTATTACCAGATAAATTAAGTGGTGGGCTTCTGTAAAGGTCAACACTTCCTCACAGCTAAGAGGCCTTTGTCATGTCCTCATTGTCAGACTCCGTGCACCATAGGTCAATTTTTACATGCAATTGAATCGCTTCCTTATGAATGATACATTAAAATATTTTTAAAGCTATTTAATTTACAATCACTATGAGTTCTTGGTAAGGGGTGGGTGCTAGGTTTTGTAGTTTCAGAGGATGTGTTATGGTGTGTGTGTGTGCATGTGATTGATGTGATTGGTTCTCGTAAATATCTTTGTTACCCAGTTGCCATGGCAGAGAGGGTGCTGGTGATCGGCGGTGGTGGGCGGGAGCACGCCCTGGCATGGAAGCTGGCGCAGTCCCCACACATCCAGCAGGTCCTGGTGGCACCAGGGAATGCGGGCACTGCCAACTGTGGCAAGATCTCCAACTCTGGTGAGAAAAGCACTCATCACTCATATCAACTCTGCATACTGTGTCTGTACCAGGGTTTTCCGTGCTGCCGGTCAACGTGTCCGGGAAGATTTCAATGTCCCGGACAAACAGGAGAAATGA
>NC_137690.1:66953319-67078319 GCF_963989245.1 Nansenia antarctica
GAACTTAGGCCTTTTCTGTGTTCAGGGCCTTGACGGCCCTGTGGTAGAAGCAGTTCTTCAGTCTGTTTGTCTTAGCGGCCGGGGTCCTGTACCTCCTGTTCGAGGGCAGCCTGACAAAGTGTACGTGCCCAGGGTGGGTCGGGTCCCTGGAGATCTTGGAGGCCCTCCTGAGACAGCGTGTGTTGTACAGCTCCTCCAGAGAGGGGAGGGGGGCGCCGGTGATCTTCATGTGTATGTGTATGTGTATGTGTGGTGTGTATGTGTATGTGTATGTGTATGTGTATGTGTATGTGTATGTGTATGTGTATGTGTATGTGTGTGTGTGTGTGTGTGTGGTCCATGACACATCTGACACCCTGTCATTGCAGGTGTTGATGCCTCTGTTGAAGAGCGACTTGTACGAGGTGCTGCAGAGCACCCTGCAGGGGAAGCTGGCCTCAAGCGCCCCCGTCTGGCAGGAGGGAAGCGCTGCAGTCACCGTGGTCATGGCCAGCGCCGGATACCCCGGGTCCTACAAGAAAGGTGTCGAGATCACAGGTACCCTCCCTCCCCCCCCTCCCTACGTCACAATGCCCCTGCCCCATCACATCTTCTCAGTGTCAGCTCAACATTCCAGTACACGGTATCCTCAACCAAGCCAGACGAGTGATGTACGAGCTAGTTATGTGTGTAAGGCCCCCCTGAGTTTTCTCTAAGTAAGTGACTCGACTACATTAATAACATTTAACACGTTTTGACATTTAGCAGATGTCTTTTGTCCAAAGTGACTTACAAGTGCATTTGTCTAAAAAAATAAGTGAATCATCTATAATGTCATTATCAGTCATTATAAGAAAAAAAAAGAAAAAAGTCTATGCTAGGAGCAGGTGCCAAAGCTAGAAGAAGGAAGGAGGAAGTTTATATGACTATGAAAAAATCTTCAGGCCAGAGATATGGTGAATCAAGGTCAGGCTGTTAGGGACAGGGTTGCCAGATGGGGCTACTTTTGATCACACTGGGCCGGAAAAAAAGCATTTGGGCGGGTTGGCCTGGATAGCAAATAGCATTTAGGCGGTATCAAAATGTCAGTGCCTGAAAGTTACAAAATGTGTGAAGTTAAACCACACACCACAGTAGCTACATACAATATCCAGGATTTTTATTTTTATTTTACAAACATCATTGGCAACAGACATACAGTTTAGGGACAGGAGATGGGCACCTGCCCAATAGTAATTAGCGGTTTTCTGACGATTTGGTGGTTTTTAGACTGTGGTTAGGCTGGAAAGTGTCAATCCCATCTGGCAACCCTGGTTAGGGATGATAAAAGAGGTGGGGGTCATTGTGTTGTTGTTCCCTCAGGGCTGGCTCAGGTGGAGGAGGCGGGGGTGCAGGTGTTCCACGCGGGCACCGCGCTCAAAGACGGGGCGGTGGTGTCCAGCGGGGGGCGTGTCCTTACGGTCACCGCGGTGAGGTCGTCGCTGGAGACCGCCCTGCGCGCAGCCAATCAGGGCGTGGAGGCCATAGGGTTCCCTGGAGCTGTGTATCGCCACGATATCGGTCACAGAGCCGTCACACACCTGACCCAACACAGGTGTGTGTGAGAGAGAGGGGACAGCCTGAACCCACACCTACACACACCCCCTTTTTCTCATTGTTTGTCATTTTTTTTCCAGAACTGTTTCCCTCTTTCTAGATAGTTAAACTCAACCATAGTATGTTACTGTATCGTTTTCATAGGATTTATGACAGTGTCACATTCCTGTAGTAGTGTCTCAAGACCGAACATTCTGTATGGTACTGTGTCGAATTTTCCAATAAAATTTGATTTACTTAAAATCCCCCTTTTTCCTTTTTATGACTTGGAGATGCTAGCCAGTTATTGAAATGGAACCATTAAGCCACTTAGCTGCAGATTAACCTCAATATCATGATGCGTCCTTTTCACTACAATGTACACCCCGTTTCCTTTTTTCCAACGAAGGGGTTAGAGAAGGAGAGACGTGTGTGGAATATTGAATTAGTAAAAAACAATATCATCCATCTATGCGTCATCCTCTAATAAAGGTAGAGGTGAACTGGAAAGAGAACCACCCTGAGTTGACAGGCAGACATAATTGCTTGTTTAAGTGGCCCATAGAAGACAGATTGCTTCACCCTGATTGGTGCGTTCTTCCGACCTCTGACCCTTGCTGTATGTTTCTCCAGCAGAGGCCTGACCTATAAGGACAGTGGAGTGGACATTGCTGCAGGCAACAGGCTGGTGGACATGATCAAGCCTCTGGCCAAGGCCACCTCTCGCTCAGGTAGTTCTCCCCCTCACATAGACTGTGTTCGAAATGGTATACTAGAATATGGCATACTCAATGAGTATATACTGCATACTGCATACTAGCATACTCAATGAGTATATACTGCATACTGCCTACTAAATTCATAATAAGTATGCGAAAACCAGCCGACCGTTTACACTGCAGTATGCATACTGCCTCCCAGAATGCATTTCGCACTGGCCGCCAGCGGGGAATTTAAACCTCCATTGGCTAAAAGCTGTAATTTTGGCTTTACAAGTGTTAACATGTCATTTTATGAAGTTTTAATATGTTTTCAGGCGAGAAGGTAACCACATATATTCCCAAAATGTGTCCAGTTTATCAAAATAACCCGTTTATATATCTGCTCTGACGTTTTTTTCTGTCTTCTGTTCGCTAGCTACATTACGGCTGCGTTCGGAAATTCGCCCTGGAAATCTGATCAGCACTCATGGAATGCCTCCTGTCCAATCAAATTACCTGGTCCCTTTATGACGTTGAACCCAGTGTGCGCTCCGGCGCTCTCAGAGCGAATTTACGAACGCACCCTGCGTTGCTTACATACCTTCACTTACGGAGTTCGACAGAAACATCGTAACATAATTACAACAAGTTGTAAAATGATGTGGGGGGCCAATATCTTTAGCTAGCTCAAGTAACTACCTTACTATATTGTTGTCTTAGCAGTTGGTAAAAGAACATGATTAAAATAAATATATATGAGCAATAACATATTGTGGGCTTGCTGCAGCAAGCACTACAACCAACTTGTCCGTCTGAAGCTACAATACTGGGATCATTCGTGATTGGGCTACAAGCAGTCAAATACTAGGCGAACGTGTGTGTAAGACACGAATAAACTTGGATTTCATGCATTTCAAGTGGCATATTTGTAATCATGACGACGTAGCCTTGTCTAAGAATGCATTTCACCATGTTAATTCCCAGTATAGTGAAAATACCACCGCTCCTCCGTGATCAGACTTATATGATCACAGATGAGTAGTATGCTAGTATGCTATTCCGAACACAGCCATAGACTTCAGTCCCAGCTATTATGTAAGCAATTTACCATGAGAGGAATTAGGGTTGTGGAGACATTTACCTTTGGTACAGGGTTGTGGCACAAGGCCTGTACCAGTGGTAAATGTCTCCACAACCCCCGCCCTCGAATGGTAAATTGGTTTTCTACAAAAGCTTCCACATAATATAAAAAAATACACAGTTGTAACAGTAAATTAATTTATTTACAATCATTAGTAGTCCCATAAACATAGTCCCATAAACAAGATCAACGATTGCATTGTAGGCTAGGCCACATTCACTTGGGAGTCAGCACAGGTGTTCTTAATCAGATTGATTGGCAGGTGCATTGATACTGGAAATACGGTTGGAGCTGAACTGAAGGGAGTTGGGGTATTTACCACTGTTGCTAGCCAATCAGAATCCAGTATCCAAACATGCTGTTGTAGAAGTAGGACTAAAGACTGATTCAGGGTCAGCTGCTTTTCATCCCCTTAATGGTTAAGAGCTGCGGAGACATTCATCCCAGTCAGCCTATCGTTCAGCTAATCAGTCTCAAGCTAATTACGTTTCCTCACGTGTGAAGTTAATTTTGTGAAAATAAATAAGGTTGTTTGTCTTGTCAGCTTTATCTTAGTTTAATATAATTATAAAGTGAATGGTTTATTGATGTGCCTGGCTTTAACAGATGGTCGCAGACAATGTGGCTTCGAATGTTGTTAATTTAGTTAACAGTTTTTTGTATTGGTGTAAACTACAGTGAAACACAAAGTGTTGAGTTGTGAAACACATACGGTACGTGAATGAGTTGTTACCCACACATGATGGGAGCCTCACAGTGGTGTTGTTGTTTCTGCTCTTGTCCACTAGGGTGCAACGCTGAGCTGGGGGGCTTTGCAGGACTCTTTGACCTGAAGGCTGCAGGGTTCATTGACCCCATCCTGGTGTCTGGAACAGATGGAGTAGGAACCAAGCTCAAGGTTTGACCGCCGTGCCCACTCTTATTTATCATTTATGGGGGGCGACGGTAGCCCCTACAAGTTAGAGAGACCGGCTAGCAATTGGAAGGTTGCTGGTTCGATCCCCGCCTCAGGAGGGAGCTTGCATGTGCCCTTGAGCAAGGCACTTAACCCCTAATTGCTCCAGGCGCGTTGACTATGACCGACCCTGTGCCTAGAGCAAATAAATACCAAATACCAAGTTGATTGCATGGCAAATAAAACATTCTTCTCCTTATTAGGAGAAACAGAGTATCATTCCTGTCTGCCTGAGGGTCATGACCTTACCTTCTCTTCCCCCCGGACCCTCTCCTCATTCTCTGTAGATCGCCCAGGCGTGTCAGCAGCACGGCACTCTGGGACAGGACCTGGTGGCCATGTGCGTCAACGACGTGCTGGCCCAGGGGGCGGAGCCGCTCTTCTTCCTGGACTACTTCTCCTGCGGGCGCTTGGACGTGGCCGTGGCCGCCTCTGTGGTTGGCGGAATCGCTGCTGCGTGTGAGATGGCGGGCTGCGCTCTGCTGGGTGAGGGCTCGCTCAGAGATACGCTGGAGTAGATGCTGATAGGTCCCCGAGCCTCGGACGCAAGAACTGTGGTTGTTAGCATGTCGATATTGTGAGAGAGAAGATCTGGACTGTGTGTGTGTGTGTGTGTGTGTGTGCGTGTGTGTGTGCGTGCGTGTGTGCGCGTGTGCGTGAGAGATTGTGCTCTTGTGTTACCTGTGTTTCTACCAGTATTTGAATGTGTGGGTGCGTGTGTGTGTTTGCGTGTGCGCGTGTGTGCGCGTGTGTTCAGGCGGCGAGACGGCGGAGATGCCGGGCGTGTACGGCGCCGGGGAGTACGACCTGGCCGGGTTCTGCGTGGGGGCCGTGGAGAGGAGCGCCCTGCTGCCCAGGCTGGGGGACATCGCGGAGGGGGACCTGCTTATCGGGGTGGCCTCCTCCGGGGTGCACAGCAACGGCTTCAGCCTGGTACGCAAGGTCCTGGAGAAGGCCGGCCTCAGCTACAGCTCCCCCGCTCCCTTTGGGAAACCCGGGGAGACCATGGGTAGGTTAGGCTTAATAGACCCGTTCATTCATTACCGCTAATCAGACGTCCTTATTACGGTGAATTAGACGCCCCTATGTTTCATTACTAGAAGTACCCCAGGGCCCCCACACCTCCACCCCCCTTGAAGTGAAGTGTGTCGTCCCCGTCCCCCCCCCCCCTGTTGATTGACAGGCGAGGTTCTACTGACGCCCACTAAGATCTACAGCCGTCTGCTCCTGCCCATCCTCCGCAGCGGAGCCGTCAAGGCCTACGCCCACATCACAGGGGGCGGCCTCCTGGAGAACATCCCTCGAGTGCTGCCGCAGGAACTGGCCGTCGACCTTGGTGAGACACACACACACACACGCACGCACACAATGCGTCACATGAAAACAATTAAATACAAATCTTCAAAGGGTGGCTGTGAACAAGATACGTTTGAGGATGAAACAGGAATCTTTAGAAAGATAATCTCTGCGTGACTGTTTGTTTTTTAATGTGTGCGTATTTGTGTGTGCGTGTGTGTGTGTGTGTGTGTGTGTGTGCGTGTGTGTGTGCGTGTGCCCTTCACAGACGCGTCCCGTTGGAGCATCCCCCCGGTGTTCTCCTGGCTCCAGAGGGAGGGGTCTCTCAGCGAGGACGAGATGGGCCGCACCTTCAACTGTGGCCTGGGCGGCGTGCTGGTGGTGTCCCCCCCGGACGCCCAGAGGGTCCTGCGGCAGCTTCAGGCCAACGAGGCCTGGATCGTGGGTTCACTCGCCCACAAACAGCCTGGTGAGGCCAGGGACGAGAGGGGCTGTACCTACATTGACACAACCAAACTTCTGCAGTCACATATTATGTTTACTCTTTGTCAGGATGATAGTTTGATAGACCACACACGGACTCGTACATAGCTCTTGGTTTTGTTCAGAATGCAGGGTTCGACAGTAACGCTTGCCCGCTTGCCCGGAGCAAGTAAAACATTCGCCGGATTTGTTTGCGCGAACCCGACGACGCTGCTAGATCCTGGATATTTGTACCTGTGTGCAGGAAGAACAACAGACGGCGCAGGCACCAGACCAGACTAGATGATCGTGGAGTGAAGATATTATCAAAGCGTACGCGCCTGTCGATCACCCGTTGCATCCTGTACGCTTTATAATATCTTCACTCCACTCAACCCGGCGAATGTTTTACTTGCTCCGGGCAAGCGTTGCTGTCTGGAATGGGTTGCTTTTTTTCTATTTTTGATGTGTGTGGGGGGGGGTTGTGTTGTGTAGGTGCGGAGCCAGTGGTGATTCGGAACCTGAAGCACAGCTTGCAGGTGGGCCCCGCCAACTCCACCCCCTCCATTGACACGGTAGTCCTACCGAATGGAGCTTCTCAAGGGGATGGTACTACCCCACGCAGGAGGACCAGAGTGGCCGTCCTCATCTCAGGGACAGGTGTGTGTTGTGTGTTGTGTGTTGTGTGTTGTGTGTGTGTGTGTGTGTGTGTGTGTGTGTGTCTCGTCATCGGTCACAACGCCATTAGATTCAACTTTATTGTCATTGCAGAGTAGAAGTACCAGGCAACGAAATGCAGTATAGCGTCTAATCAGAAGTGCAAATAGCGATATATAACACATGATATAAAAACATGACAGTGATAGGTAAAGTATGCCATGTATGGTAGTTAGAGGTATATCCAGTTATGAGCTTTGTACAGTATGGTATGTACAGATGTATAAATAGTGGCTATATCAAAGGAGGTACAGTATGTGCAATGTGCAAAGATATGGTATGTGCAAGGTAGTATTTGTAAACAGCAGTAGTGCTGGTAATTGAGTGTTCACATTGACCAGGGGTGTGTGCAACCAAGCAGTTGTGCAAAGGCTAAATTAGAATCCTATAGGACTGGAATTTGCTATCACAATGACTTAAAGCCATGTTCCACTCCATTTGCGTCTTATAATACGGTTTTCTTTGCACCTGGATTTGATATAGTCACCTCACATAGTTTTTATTTGTCTGACTCGCTTCTTTCAATATTTAGACGCAGCTTTTGGTCAGCTTGTGTTGCCCATTGAAGCCCATTCATACTGCAAAGACATCTTAAACACACTCCAAACACTTGAATCAACGTTTTGTTATACCAATGTTGCTTCTGAGTAATTTCTGTTTTACTTTTTTGATATGTTATTTATACATTTTGAACCTAATTCATCTATAAACCACTTTTTTTTTTACCTCATTTTATTGTAAGAAGTTTCAATCCAAAAGGCAAGTTTTGGTTTCTGCATCAGGCACCCGAGGCAACAGACCGATTAGCGTCGACAGCATGAGTGATCTCGTACTCGGGGAGAAAAACACTGATGTATTGCTTATGTTTAAAACTATAAAACAGAACAGAAAGTTATTCTTTATCTAGAAACTAAAACAGACACATTTTATATTACTATTTCAGAGTTGAGTTCGAGTGTTGTTATGGACTTTTGAAATATGCAGTGATTCTGACAGAAATTCTGAATCTAAATATCCAATCACAACGCACTCATAAACCTCCTGGGCTGGTGTACTACTTTGAGTAGCACTCCTACCAGAGCTAGAGTGCAGCTCGCTCCAAAGAGAGGAAACGTGTGATTCAATGTGGCATGATGAACAAGACTGGGTGTGAAATATGACTGTTAGAATGACTGGGTGTGAAATATCACTGTTCATGGCACTTTAGTTCTATAGCCGTATGCACTGAAATAGAACTATCACCTGACGTGTGCGTGTGTGTGTGTGTGTGTGTGTGTGTGTGTGTGTGTGTGTCTCTATCTCTGTCCCTGTCTCTGTCTCTGTCCCTGTCCCTGTCTCTGTCCCAGGCACTAATCTTCAGGCGCTGATGGAGTATGCGAAGCGTCCGTCCAGCTCAGCTGAGATCCTGGTGGTCATCTCCAACCGGCCTGGTGTCCTGGGCCTGAAGAGAGCCTCTCTGGCTGGGATACAAACACGGGTCTGTACTCCCTTCAGCCTCGGGCGTGAACAGCACTGCAGTGGCTCCCTCTCCTGTCCAGTTAGACGATGTATCACTGGACCTACTCCCTCTGTACCGGTCTGAAAAGACCAACGTGGTATACGGCTGAAACTCACCTGTAGGCTTTCATCCCGTAAATAACCTCAGTTAGCCACGCCCCCCTGTAAAGTCAGGGTGGTTGTGTGTGTGTGTGTGTGTGTGTGTGTGTGTGTGTGTGTGTGTGTGTGTTCAGCTCTGGGGTCACTCTGCGTCTGCTCCCTGGCCAGGTGGTGGATACATTTTTTTTTTATATATATATATTTTTTTATTGGCGAACAAAGGCATACAAGTCAGGGACAAGAATATACAAATGCAAATTATACAATTGACTTAATAAAAACGAAATGAGAGTTTTATTTTCTTTATCCCCCATTCGGTGTTTGAACAGAGAACTAGAACGCCTTTCTTTTCTTTTTTTTTAACTAGGTGGTGGATCATAAGCAGTACGGCAGCCGGGCGGAGTTTGACGGCACCATCGACCGGGTGCTGGAGGAGTTCGGCGTGGAGGTGGTGTGTCTGGCCGGCTTCATGAGGATCCTCACCGGCCCCTTTGTCAGGAAATGGAACGGTACGACCGGCTAGGGGTGGACATCGACGATCGATAATTGATCGATAATTGATCGATAAGGATCTTGGTCGATCACAAAATAAAACATTTGGTCGATCACAAAAAAAAAAAAAAATTTTTTTTTTTTTGTGATCGACCAAATGTTTTATTTTGTGATCGACCAAGATCCTTATCGATCAATTATCGATCGTCGATGCCCACCCCTAAGTCGACCGCCGAAAGTTGTTCCTCTTTGTAAACTGTGCCTGTACCCAAAAAAGAAAACAACGGTGTACAGATATATATATAAAAAAAAGTATTTCAGAAAACAAAGTGATTGCTTACGCAGTGTTGTGTTTTGTGTGTGCTGTCAGGTAAACTGCTGAACATCCACCCGTCCCTGCTGCCCTCCTTTAAGGGCGTCAACGCCCAGAAGCAGGCTCTGCAGGTCGGGGCACGAGTCACCGGCTGCACTGTCCACTTTGTGGCTGTAAGTACAAGCAAATGCTCTGAGGCAGGGTTGCCAGATAGGATTGACAATTTCCAGCCTAACCACAGTCTAATAACCCGCTAAATCCACCAAAAACCAGCCCAAAACCTATATTGTCAGAAAACCGCTTATTACTATTGGGCAGGTGCCCATCTCCTGCCCCCCTAAACTGTATGTCTGTTGCCAATGATGTATGTAAAATAAGAACCCGCCCCATCTGGCAACCCTGCTCTGAGGCCAGATCAAGGATGACAAGAGTAACAATGACTGTCACAACTGACCAGAGCAGCAGTTCATCTCATGCTGCTCTTCCCTACAATGAAACATAACGACACACATTCTTTTCTTTTTTTACTTCTTATTCACAAATAATACTTAATTTCCACCACAGATATTGATCTTAAAGATCCCTGTCTCCCCCCCCCCCCCACATCCTTTGACCATAGGAGGAAGTCGATGCCGGGGCCATCATTGTACAGGAGGCAGTGCCCGTGCTGGTGAGTGACACAGAGGAGAGCCTATCAGATCGTATCCGGGAGGCGGAGCACAGGGCCTTCCCTGCAGCTCTGGAGTTGGTGGCTGGCGGGGCTGTGAAGCTAGGGGAGGACAACCGCATCGTCTGGAGCTCGGTCGCACAGGGCTATCCCTAACCCCCCCCCCCCCCCCCCCCATACACACCCCACAGCTCTACCACCGCCCAGTCAGCTGAGCTAGTCCACATGCCTTTCAGTTACAATATATGACTAACATTTTATAAATTGACAAATCAGGGCTATGTTGAAATGAGTGGAGGCTGCTCCAACCAATGACTAGTCAATTCCAAATTGCTTAAAGGCCAACCATGCCTTTCACGTTTACATGTCCATGTATAGAATGTGACTAGAAAATAAGACTAGGTTGCCATGGCTATGATTGCATTCTCTGTTTAACGCCATTCCTCCCTTGGCTGTTGTCCCAAATTGTTTCCCTTTACAACATATTCCTTGTGCCAAGACTAAAATGTCAACACAAACACTGCACACATTCCATTTGAACCATTATAAGAGAATGTTACTTGAAGTAGAATTTAGATTACTCCTTGGTGGGGAATTGCATGAAAGGTCATCCAATGTTGTGTTTGCAGATGACTGTTGCTGTAGTATTGTGTTATTATCATGAAATGGTCTCTCTGGATAACACTTAGTGAAAAATGCCTCAACTGTGGCATTTCTATCTGTCCTAGCATTAAACTTGCACTGCTGAACATTCCCTGTTTCCCATGATGAGTCTTTATTAACAACCAATGTATATCAAACATACATTATTATAATATACAGTGGGGAGAACAAGTATTTGATACACTGCTGATTTTGCACGTTTTCCCACTTAGAAAGAATGTAGAGGTCTGTAATTTTTATCATAGGTACACTTCAACTGTGAGAGACAGAATCTAAAAAAAAAATCCAGAAAATCAAATTGTATGATTTTAAAGTAATTAATTTACATTTTATTGCATGAAATAAGTATTTGATACATCAGAAAAACAGAACTTAATATTTGGTAAAGAAACCTTTGTTTGCAATTACAGAGATCAGACGTTTCCTGTAGTTCTTGACCAGGTTTGCACACACTGCAGCAGGGATTTGGGCCCACTCCTCCATACAGATCTTCTCCAGATCCTTCAGGTTTCGGGGCTGTCGCTGGGCAACACGGACTTTCAGCTCCCTCCAAAGATTTTCTATTGGGTTCAGGTCTGGAGACTGGCTAGGCCACTCCAGGACCTTGAGATGCTTCTTACGGAGCCACTCCTTAGTTGCCCTGGCTGTGTGTTTCGGGTCGTTGTCATGCTGGAAGACCCAGCCACGACCCATCTTCTACGCACCCTGTTTGACAATGTTCACTTCAAAGGCAAAGGACATGAGGTAATCTTAACTGTCGTCAGGTCCTGTAGGGATAGGCTGTTATTTATCATAAAGGAATCAAATTAATGATCCATGACGGCCAAATGTTTTGTTTTATTTATTTTGTTGTAAGCTCAAAAATGTGTGTGTGTGTGTGTGTGTGTGTGTTTGTGCGCATGTCCGTCCATCCGTGTCCAGACTGAGAATCTGAAAGTGTTGATGCAGACTATGGAGAATTGGGCTCACAGACTGTACCCCAAACTGCAGTTTGATGACTTCATAGGCAAATTAGAGACATTAGGCAGCAAAAAAGAAGTGCAGGTGAGAAAAACAAAGGAAAACCTCTCCCATATGATCCTCAATGGCTTTAGTGTGTTTAAAAAAACATGTGTGAAACCTTAATTCTTGCTTTATTTTCATCAGACTTGTCTCAAGCGAATACGATTGGACATGCCGTTGACACATGACGATTTCATAGGCAAAGACGGTAAGCTACAAATGTCACTATCCAGGGCATCTTTACAGTAATACACCAAACACTAGGTGGAAAACAATGGAAGTGTCTTTTTGAAGTAACCACGGGTATGATAATGTTATTACTACAGAAGAGCCTTGACTTGTCATGTTCCTAAACAAACGTAGTGATTCACAGGCTGAGTGACTTTCTCAATTCATCCAGGTGAGGAGGGGGAGGAAGCAGTACGGAGAGAAGACCCTATCCATGACGACCCAGACCCGTTCGGAGATGGAGGTTTCGCTGACGAACCCCCAAGACTGATCCACTCCACCCCAGCCCCCGCCCCCGCTCCCACGGCCCTCCCCTCCCTGACCGAGGAGCAGCAGAGACGTATGGAGCTGAACAAACAGTTGGCCCTGGAGAGAAGACTGGCGCGTATGCAACAGCACACAGGTCAGTCACCCAACCACACCCAGAAGGACATTTTGACAGGGTAGAAAATGTATTTGTAGTTCGAAACAGTAAAAAATAAAAAATAAATAAAAAACACCAGTGGGTTATTTTCCTGAAAGCTGTTGTACCTTTAAAATCATCTTGGGTTCATGTGGGCAGCGGGCTACAGGGAACTCATCCAATATCTCAATTCCTCTGCCGACATTTGATTGACTTTGCCATACCCGATATAGAGATTGAATTGCAGACATTTAACCAAATGACCTCAGTTGGAAAGGGTATGTTGAGGAATACAGTTATGCATTGGTTAATCTTAATTAATTATTTATGAATTAATTAATTAATTGGGGCGGCGGTAGCCTAGAGGTTAGAGAGGCCGGCTAGCACTCGGAAGGCCGCTGGTTCGATGCCCACCTCAGGAGGGAGCTTGCATGTGTCGTTGAGCAAGGCACTTAACCCCTAATTGCTCCAGGGGCGCCAAATATGGCTGACTCTGTGCCTAGAGCAAAAATACCAAATTCCAACAATTGACTGACAAGTTGATTGCATGGCAATAAATCAGTAAAAAAATAAAATAAACAAGATCTCCCTCCCTCCTCAGAGGCCTCCCAGACCGCGACTCTGAGTCAGTCAGCTGAGGAACCCTCCACCAGCTCCTCATCACACTTCTCCAGTCAGAGGAACCATCAAGAAGACAATGTTGATGATGATGATGATTTGGACCGCAGCCCAAAGAACAGACCCCTAGACAAAGGCTCTCTGCTGGAGCCAGACTCCCCAGTGTGTGAGAGGAGAGACACCAGCAACAACCCTATTCCTGAACTGAGCAACAGCCAGGAACACAGCGACTGACACACACACACACACACACACACACACACACACACACACACACACCATCAAGGTACCTTGAGAGGACTACCAACCAAGCTAAGGATGTTTTTGCCTGTTCAAGTTCTTACAAGTCACCAACGTGGTCATATTATTGACAGTTTTTTCCTGTTCTACAAAAATGCCATGATGAAAGCCAAACACCATGTTGGATTGAACAGTTGATATACTGTTTGTTTTGACAATTCACTTGAAGGGGCCTTAATGATGTTTCCTCAAACCATGTTTGTCCTTATGTGTAAGGATGCTGTTGCGCAAAGAGCTAACTTTGATTATGCTTTTTCATGTGTGTTTCTTTTTTTCTTTCTTTTTTCATCAAACATTTCTTGTTGTCAATAAAAGTATTTTAAAAATCCTTTAAAAAAAATTCTGGGTCTATTGCTCTGTCACCTAGCATTTTGGAGTTTAGCTTGCAACGTCGCGAGCGTGTTAGCGGCTAAATTACAGTAACTTCCTCTTATACGTTTTGGTAACGGCCCTGGTAACAATCTATGCCACTTGCAAAGAAGATAAGGGTTAGTTCAACCTTATGTTGCGGTGTTTGCTCAATTTGATGTTTGACACTGGTCAGAGTAGATCCAGTTCACATTGGGAAGGATCAATGCTTTGGTAGGTAGCCTAGAGGTTAGAGAGGCTGGCTAGCAGTTGGCTGGCTAGTTTGATCCCTGCCTCAGGAGGGAGCTTGCATGTGGCCTTGAGCAAGGCACTTAACCCCTAATTGCTCTAGGGGTGCCGAATATGGGTGACTCTGTGCCTAGAGCAAAAATACCAAATTCCAACAATTGACTGACAAGTTGATTGCAGGGCAAATAAATCAGTAAAAAAAAATGCAAAGCTCTTCATAGCACATTACAATGTAGTACACCTCCAACATACCTGTCTAAACTCAGAGAGCAAATGACACTATGGAAAGATAAAAGGTAAAACACACAAGTCCATCTGATTTAAGGAATGAATGAGAGAAGCGGTGGGAATGCTTTTTATTTTATTTGATATGCCGAGAAGTTTTGGGAATTTTTTTAGTTTTTTTTTTTAAAATAATCGGTATCAGTGAAAAGGCTCCTTTGGGGATTATCATAGCCTGTGAAAGAAAGAAAAAAGTCATTTACACTGTTACTTCAGTCAAGCTGCATGTTACTGTAAAGAACACATTTTAAGTTCAGGAAATAATGAATATATATACAGTATGTTTTCTGCATTACACAGAAAGCAGTAAACCAAAGGTGAAAATGTCTAAAACGGGTCTTAAAATAGCTGGGAGGGTCTTACCTAAACTGGCAACTCTCCTGATATGGGACACAACATTTCCCAGAAGACCATGGCCCTTCTCCTTGGTAGCTGTAGAGACATTAAAAAACACATTACTCTCTGTCTGTTAAAAGCAGTCATAACCATAATGTAACTCAACGCAGAAGAGAGAAAACAAATGGCTCAAATAAGTACTGACTCTCCAGTGTCTTGGGGATGGGCGCCATGGTTGTTGCGGGGTCCATCATTGTTGCGGGGTCCATTGGGTCCAGCAGCGCTCCAGGTCCCTGTCCTGGACCCGTGGAGGCCATTACACTGGGGTTCAGAAGTTCGGGGGACCTCCTCACTGGACATATTGTTACTAGGAAAAAACATGATAAAATGTTCGTCAACATCACCACAATCATTACAGTCAGCACTCGAGTTGAGGGGGGATGAGGGGGGATGGCATCCCCTCTGAAATAAAAACAGTAAAAATCATCCCCCTTCTAAAACTGCCATCCCCCCTTTCCATCCCTTATGTCATTCTATCAATGAACGTGGTATTACTGCTATTTCAACATTTAGTTTTGCGCATATTGAGTAAAATACTGTGGGCGAGGGGGCACGCGCACACATGCAATTGACATTTTTACCAACATTTTTACATTTTACCTGTGGGGATGCTAAAATTGTCCCCATATGATAAAATCCACCATCCCCCCCTGATTTTCTTTTACAACTTGAGTACTGATTACAGTCATTACAGACTGAAAAAAAAACATGATCAAATTATCGTCATCATCACCATCATCACCACAGTCATTATAATCATTACAGACTGACTGGGTGTAAGGAGTTAAGCCACAGCAGTAATTACCTGCACTCCTAGAGTGTATGTGTCCTGGAGTGGTAGATGGAGGATCCCACAGACAGTAAGGCTTCATGACGGGAACCATCTTAAGGGCAGCTGTCGTTGGTGGAGCCATCATTGGTGGAGGTGATGGAAAGGGCATGCTCTGTGAAAAAATAATTATATAAATAAAATCTGCTCAATGAAACTAACCTGAATGAGTTGGATAAAAAGCAATGCTTGTACAGTTAGAATATGACTGCTGTAAGATGATAGTTAAATGTGGACCTTAAGGTGTAGCTGGATCTAAATCCTGCCCCTTGTCCTCTGATGAAGCGCATGTTTTACCCCTGTGTGTAGTAATCTGGGGTCTCACCTCGAGGCAGGTTTTCGGTCGAACTCCCAGCTGTTGTGGAGGCTCAACACCCAGAGCGCCAATCTCCAGCAGATCCCACTTATATGGGGGGTTGGTGTCAGGGAGCTGGTGACACTGGTCCCGCTGTTGGGGATTAAATGCCTTCAAGAAGGCAAACTGTGTCGGGGTCACAGTGTTTTTGGCCACTGCCTTGTCCAGAAGGTCAACTTCCTCGAAGAGGTCACTAGGAGGCTCCACCTGAACCATCATGGGCAATGTCCTCACCATGGAGAGGGCCTTTGGAAGGAGCTCCACCTTCCAGAGGCACATTTTAGTGTCAAGCTGTTGTGGAGGCTCAACCTCCTGACTAAGAAGCTCCACCTCATCCCTCTGTGGAGGGGTAGATTGGGGCTCCCAACCTTCCCTCTGTGGAGGTGGTACAACCTCAGGGGCTGTCATGATGTCCTGGGGCTCTGCCTTGGCCTCATCAACAGACTGGAGGGTCTGGTGGAGGGTTATTTCCTCCACACCTGTAGCCACACCCACAGCACCCATCTCCAGATCCCACTTTGATGGGGGGTCGGCGTCAGGGAAGATGTCCCCCTGGTCCCTCTGTTGGGGATTAAATGTTGTACAGAAGGCAAACTGTGTCGTGCTGTCTGCCTTGGCCTGAGAGTTGACACCTGTCATGGGAGGTGTGTTTACCACTGACAGGGCCTTTGGGAGGAGCTCCACCTCTTTCCTCTGGGGAGGGGTAACAACCTCCGGTGCTGTGTCTTCATCCCTGTGGGTAAAGAGGAGGACACTGGGAATCTCCACCTCTGGTAGGAGCTCCACCTCATCCCTCATCATCGTCCGATGGAGGGTCATTTTCTCAAGGACACTGGGAATCTCCACCTCATCCCACTGTGGAGGGGTACATGCCTCTTTGGCCTCATCAACAGACTGGAGGGTCTGGTGGAGGGTCATTTCCTCAATGAGGACGCTGGGCATCTTCACCTCAACCGTCATGGGAGGTGTCCTCACCATGGAGAGGGCCTCTGGAAGGAGCTCCACCTCATCCCTCTGTGGAGGGGTACATGCCTCTTTGGCCCTGGGGCCCTCTTCTCTCTGAGGAGGTGGTTCAACCTCAGGGGCTGTCATGATGTCTTGGGGCTCTGCCTTGGGCTCATCAACAGACTGGGGGGTCTGGTGAAGGGTCATTTCCTCCATGAGGACGCTGGGCATCTTCACCTCAACCGTCATGGGAGGTGTCCTCACCATGGAGAGGGCCTCTGGAAGGAGCTCCACCTCATCCCTCTGTGGAGGGGTACATGCCTCTTTGGCCCTGGGGCCCTCTTCTCTCTGAGGAGGTGGTTCAACCTCAGGGGCTGTCATGATGTCTTGGGGCTCTGCCTTGGGCTCATCAACAGACTGGGGGGTCTGGTGAAGGGTCATTTCCTCCATGAGGACACTGGGAATCTTCACCTCATCCGTCATGGGAGGTGTCCTCACCATGGAGAGGGCCTCTGGAAGAAGCTCCACCTCATCCCTCTGTGGAGGGGTAGATTGGGGCTCATAACCATCCGTCTGTGGAGGGATACATGCTTCTTTGGCCCTGGGGCCCTCTTCTCTCTGAGGAGGGGGTACAACTTCAGGGGCTGTCATGATGTCCTGGGGCTCTGCCTTGGCCTCATCAACAGACTGGAGGGTCTGGTGGAGGGTCATTTCCTCCACGAGGACACTGGGGATCTTCACCTCACCTGTCATGGGAGGCGTCCTCACCATGGAGAGGGGCTCTGAGGAGAGCTCCACCTCATCCCTCTCTAGAGAGATTATCTGTGGGTGGTTCTCATTTGAGACAGACTTTGGTCAAAGTCAAAAATAAGAACAATTAGTCCAAAACAATGAAACATACAGTTGATATCATAGTAAGTGACACACTCATATTATGATAAAAACCTGCACACAATATTTGCATGCTGTATTGATTGAGAATGTTTATTTTGGTCCCTTTACAATTCATAATACAGATATTAAAAATGTACACAGTCACAATGCGTAACACCAGGACCAAAAAGGTGTAGGCTGAAGCCATGGCTTATTGCGCCTACCCTTTTTACATGTATGGGTTTTTCCCCATGAGTACATAATCAAAACATTGAAACTTTTATAAACAAAAATTCACTTACGCATCTTAACAGAAAACTCAAAAGTACCAAACAAAAAACTATATTAATGCACCTAACCTTTTTACATTAGTGGTTTTTCCCTTATGAGTGCATAATCAAGACATAGAAACATTTATAAACACATTTTTACTTAAGCATGTTTTCAAAAATACCAAACAAAACTATATTTATACCTCTGTTTTATACTTGTTAATCATCTTATTTTTTTGTAATTTCTTTAATCCTTTTAGTGTACTACACATTTTCATTTCCTTTTCAAAAGTATTCCATAAGTTAACTCCTTTAACTGTTATACATCTTGTTTTATACATCTGGCCATGTTTTGCATTTGTTCTAATCTTTGTTTTCATAAACATACATATTCCTCTGAGTTCGTAATTACTCTGTCTAACTTGAAACAGTCTCTGGATACAGTCTGGAAGCATCTTATTTTTTACTTTATACATTACTTGTGCCATTTTGAAGTCCAAAATGTAGCAATACATACAAATGTCACCATTATCAATATCACCACCACGATAATTACACTCAGAGTTATTGACATTGTTATTGACATGTCTGGCTATTAGGACATTACATTAAATTACATATCCTGTATGAGACTCATCTGACTACCTTTTGAAGGGCGTTTAGCCAGGTGAGCAGCAGACTGTCCATCGACTCTAACCCTGATGTTCCACGTTCTGAGGCTTGTCCTCCAGACTCTTGGGGCGTGACTGAAGGACCAGTAGGCTGGCCAGACGGTACCTCATTCCCAGGGGCCACTGGGTAATAATAATGGTAATGATTGTTGATCACACCATAGTTATGGTTGATGTTCTGCAGTGCACCCCCACCAGTCTGGCTCCATTGGTTACTCCCTGTAAAAAAAAAAAAAAAGGAAACGGAGAAGAGGGTTGATACTCAGTCTTCAGATAAGGGGGTATCAATCATTATACATTATAATAACAGTCAGTTCCGACTAAGTAATTTGATTGGACAAGAGGCATTCCACGAGTGCCGATATACAGTATAACAGTACTGGGACTTTTAACTAATCACTCCGCCGCACAGGTGTTCTACTAAATGTTATAATTAGACTACATGTTTGTGTTCAGGTTACTAGGCAACAGTGCAGTTGACGTTCAGTTGCGGAACAATTTTTTGTTGGCGGAGCCAAAATAAATGATTAAATAAACAAACAAATCATAATCTGTTGTCGCTTATTACTGTTAACTAATAAATTGCGCTCTAGAACTGTTAAAAAATAAAACAAGTATAAAAGCAATATCACACTTGTGGTCGTGCTGTTATACTGAATATCAGCACTCCCTCTCGTGTGATAATGCTTAATTAAGACTCATCAGGAGTAGTGTGTGTAATGCTTACCTCCAACATCGTCTTGTCTCCTGTGGTTTTGAGCGTTACGTGCTCTGCTTTGCCCGTCAACAGGACACCGTCCACACCGTCCACACTGCAAAAAGTAATTCTAAGTAAGATTAAATATCTTAAATCAAGGCAATATATGCTTGTTTTCTGTCCGACTGCACTAGTTTTAAATTGTCCTGTTCTGTTGGCAGGTAATTTAGCTTATTTTAAGTAATATATCCCCCATTTTATAGTCAGTGTTTGAGGTTTGATTACTCACGGGAGTGGTATCCATGATAGGCCACTGGCCACCTCCTCTAAGGCAGCTGTGTCTTCTTGGTTTGTAAAGTAGGGGGCATTGAAATGATGCTCTCTCTTGTAGTAGATATGTAATGACACAGTAGTAGTATATTTTCTATCTCTCTAACTGATCGTCGTCTGCAACAGAGTGATCTCAAAGAAGAACGACACAGCAATAGGCTACAATAGAACAGAAATATGATTCTAATTCTAATGTGTCATAAAGCCAATTTCGCCAGTGACGTCATTTTCTTTGACAACCAATTTCTGACATAACCACGCCCCCCGCTCGGTTCATGGGTCTACAAATCAATTTCATTTGAATAGATTCTCCCTAATTAATTACAGTTATTAACTAACATACACTCACCTGCGCATCAGCTGGTCATTGAGCATATTTGCCTCAGTTGGTCTGAGTCTATTCTCAAAATGCGGTCGAGGACAAGAGCCTTTAGCAGACCTAGTCTAATTGATATAGGAAAAGTGCTATACAAATAAGTTATTATTATTATTATTATTATTACATGACTAAAAAAATCCCTCACTCACATGCTTCATTTCCTCAGAACGTTAGTACCTATAAATGGTTTGAAGTCTGTGAATTAGCGTTATTTTTGGTGTAGGCTGATTGTGTAAGAGCGTAATAGCGGCGGTAAACATAATGAAAATTGATGTTCACAGAAATAGTGATAGAAAATGAATTGAAACTCATAGATGCAGTCTCTCTGATCCAACGGGATGTTTTCGCCACAAGACACTCTGCTAATAATTCAAAGATGACATGAGTACACAAGTAGTGTTCTTGTCATTGTTTTGATTGACAGCACAGTGAATACGGTTTTGGAAATAAATCAATTCATCATTAGCAAGAGGTTGCATGGTTTTATTCATGGTTTTATTCATTCATGCAAATTTGAGGAAAGATAATTATCCACACTTCTGCATAAAACCACTAACAATAAAGTGGTTTATAACTTTATGAATTCAATTTAAGAACATTACCCAAAAAGGGTAGAGGGGAGTGATGGTGTAGGAATTTAATTCCAGTGCTTGCTGTCAAATATGCAATACATTCGTTTTTTTACTGCTGTTCAACAACTATCTCCACTGTACTTATATTTTAGACACACTCCACATGGTGGAAATTAAAGGGAATTTCTGGACTTTCTCAATTATTATTCAAGGATGTAAATTCAGCCATGATGTATTCCTATGGGAAACATCCACTTGTTTTAAAAGGGAAGATTTAAAATGAATTAAAAGCCCTTATTATCCAGCCTGCATTGGAAAGCAAGAAACACAAATGAAGCATTAAAGGCACAACCTGGGTTTTGTTTTGTTTTTCATTTAAATGTTTAGGCAGAATATTACTTATAAATGTCTAATGAGCGTAGTACAACTGTCTTACCTTAATAGCATCCAAAATCAAAAGTTAACTAACCCTTCCCCTGCCAAACAGTGGGGTGCAAAGATTTGGGCACTCCTGGTTTAAATGACTGGTACAATTAATCTCCAAGTGATTGAAAGCAAACCTGAACACTAAATGCTACAAAGTTAAACATGACACCTTTCTGCCAATTTTAAAGCAAGGTTTCTTTTTTATTATAATAAAAAACGTTTTACTCCAAGGTGATTTACTCGGCTTCAATGAGTCAGGTGAATATAATTCTAGGGTTGAACTATATATTCTGAAGTAACTCCATGCCTTCTAAAGTATCCGTATATATTATTGAAAATCTGTGGAGAAATCTCAAACATTCCGTGCATGGAAGAAGGCCGAAGAATATTTCTGAGCAAGAGGTGTTCTGCCAGGAAGAATTCCAAAAACAAGAATTGAAAGACTCTTACTAGGCTACAGGAAGTGTTTGCAAGCTGTTATAGTTGCCCGAGGAGGAGTTACAAACTACTAGCTGACAGGGTTCCCAAACCTTTGCACAAGGCCTTTTTCCTTGTTTTATTATTTTGAAACTGTAATATAAAAATGTATCTTACTTTAAAATGTGATGAAAATGTCATGTTTAACTTTGTACCATTTAGAGCAGGGGTGGGGAACCTCCGGCCTCGGGGCCGTATAAGGCCCGCGAGACCGTTTGATCCGGCCTACGAGGCAATTAATAAAAATAAACAAAAGCAACATTAGAAATACAACATTAAATAAAATCTCCAGCGAGCGATTATTTTTCCTATAAAACACGTTTTTATAATAAAAATAAAAATGTATGAAATAAAATAAAACAAATATTTTTATTGAACGTGACGTTCAGGGTCAGTGACGGACAGCTGTCTATCTGTCTGTGTCACGTTCATGGTCACGTGCGTAACGTAATGTGTCATTGCGTGATAATCTCCTGTCATCGCTTCATTCAGAAAGTAATCAGAATGCAAACATGGCTGTCAAGAAAAGAACGGTAGATGCAGAATGTCGCACTTTCCAAGACAAATGGACAAACAATTATTTATTTGTTGAGGTAAAAGGCAAGCCAGTATGCCTTGTGTGTCGGGAGGCGCTCGCGGTTATGAAAAAGTCGAACCTCGAACGTCATTACAACTCAAAACATGCTAACCTGGACAACTTGAAAGGACAAATACGCTTGGATAAAGTTAACGCTCTCCATCGGAGTTTGGGTGCTCAACAAGCAGTCTTCACAAGACCACAATCTGACCGAGACAACGTTACGCATGCTAGTTTAGTGTTGAGTGAGCTAATCGCTAAGAAGCTGAGGCCGCATTCAGAAGGAGAATTTGTGAAGGAGTTAATTATTGCCGCGGCGGAGCTGCTCGCACCGGACAAAGTAAAATTGTTCCAAAGTGTCAGTTTGTCTCGAAGAACTGTCTCAGATCGGATTACTGACATGGCACAAGATATTGAGAAAACACTGAGGGACACCGCAAGAGATTTCCAGTTTTTCTCTCTGGCCTGCGATGAGACAACAGACATAACAAACACCGCCCAACTGGCCATTTTTGTGCGGGGGATTATAGCCGAGTTTCATACGAGGGAGGAGTTGCTGTCTTTGCAAGCCATGCATGGCACCACCAAAGGTGCGGATTTATTTGAGCAAGTTGTTTTGGCTATGAACAAATTCGAACTGCAGTTTGACAAGTTAAGTGGCCTGGCAACGGATGGAGCCCCAGCCATGGTTGGCGCGCAAAAGGGATTGACTGCATTGGTCAAAAAGGAAATGAGTCGTCTCAGTCTCGATCCAAGTGAGTTAGTTGTATGCCACTGTATCATACACCAAGAGAATCTGTGTGCACAGTCCCTGAAGTTCAACAATGTGATGACAACTGTCGTTTCCACCATAAATGTCATCAAAAGCAGAGGGCTGAACAGCCGCCAGTTCAAAGAGCTACTGAGTGAACTAGAGTCAGAGTACGGAGATCTGGTTTACCACTGTGAGGTGCGCTGGCTGAGTCGCGGAAATATGCTCACACGGTTGTCATAGAACTCAGTGATAGCAAGTGGCTGTGTGATTTGGGCTTCATGGTGGACATTACCAAGTACCTGTCAGAGCTGAACGTCAAGCTCCAAGGTCCCAACCAGCTTCTCAGCTCTCTACAATCAAATGTGAAGTCATTTGAAGCTAAACTAAAGCTGTGACCAAGTGCAACTGGAAAGGGGAAACACTCTCCACTTTCCCACTCTGCAAGAACAAAAGCCTGTTGTGACATCTGAATATGCTGCTGAGTGTGCAAAACTCCTCCAGGCATTTGGAGAGAGGTTCCAGGACGTGAAAAGTAAGCAAAGGGAACTGAACATATTTGCCACGCCATTTAATGTGGAACCAGCTGATGTGCCTGACAACCTACAACTCGAAATCATTGAGCTGCAAAGCAATGACGAGCTCAAAGCTAGGTACAACAACCTCCCTCTGCTGGACTTCTACAAACTGTATGTACGTGCTGAGGATTTTCCCATTCTGAGGAGACATGCACTGAAGTTTGCGTCAGTGTTTGGGACCACCTACTGCTGTGAGCAGTTCTTTTCAAAACTGACTCTTGCAAAGACTCGGTTCCGCTCAAGACTGACTGACCCAAACCTGCAAAACCAGCTGCGAGTAGCATCATCATCATTACCAGCTGACACCAAACGCCTCGCCGAAGAGAAACAGTTCCAGCCATCGCATTAGGTAAGTCCGATATGTGTTCAATAATTTGTTTTAATTATTTATTTAATTAATAATAAATCTGTGGTAACCAAGACAGTCTGTTTGTTTCCTAACCAAGCAGGTAGGCTACCCGGTGGCCGTGGCTGGAGCCTAATCAGGAGGACTCGGGACAGCTGACTGGGTGTCCTGGTTACAGCTTAAAAGGCGTTCCAGTCCACAAGCTCTCTCTCTCTCCTCCAGCACCATTATTCTATATTACACCGTACAACACCCTCCTCGCCATACTTTCCTGCATTCACTCACTTACACTACTGATACACTGATTCTCATACCCCATTGGATTATTGTTCAGTTTGGCATACCTTAGTTCTATTAAATTATTGTTATTCTGATTATACATGGTGTGTGTGTGTCCCTTTTTGTTATGGTCCAGAGCCAGGCCGTAACAATGGCCCTTGAAGGATGTTCTAAAAATGTAAATGGCCCTTGACAGGAAAAAGGTTCCCCACCCCTGATTTAGAGGTTAGGTTTGCTTCTTTTCACTTAGATATTAATTGTAAAAGGCATTTTGACTAGGGGTGCCCACCCCACTGTATAATACCCAAACTAGAAGCTGCCAGAAATGTGGCTGAAAAACCAATTAAGAATTGCACCTTTAAAAAGAAGAAACCAGCATGCCAAGAAACATCAATCAAAAAACTCTACAGATACTATACATTTCTCCCTGAGATTGATTGGGATTTAGAGTTCCCAAAGCTACTGTGAAAATGTACCCTTTAAACCATACATCTATTGTATTCTAGAAACTAGTTGATAGTTTTTGATCATTGATAAGTGATAGATGGCTTTTTTTATTTTATTAAATCAGCATTTATCAAAAAATAATAATGATTAACACGACGCTATAATCTTTAAAATCGTCCCAGAGACGAAATGTACATCGTAAGTACCCTCTGCTGGATTGGAGGTCAGAGTCACTGTTAGAGGCAGGAGAAGTGTGGTGGTGGTGGTGGTACTTCATCTAACTCTGTACGTGTATGTGTCTAACAGAGGTCTTTGAGGTCAGTGTGCTGGTTAAGTTGGCTGCTGTAGGAGGACTCCCAGTCCCTTTCGAACACGGCCTGCAGCTGTGACTGGAACGTGCCACCAAGCGATTGGGACGCAGTTTGGTTCACCACCAGCCCCGACCCGGCAGTGGTCACAAAGTAGTCCCCAGACCAGTTAGAGGTACCTTGAGAACACAAGACCAGACCAGTTAGAGGTACCTTGAGAACACAAGACCAGAACAGTTAGAGGTACCTTGAGAACACAAGGAAACAAGATGCCTTAGAGCTGATAGATGGGATCTGTTACACTGGATTTCAATAAAGAATCTGCGTAAAATGAAAAATGAAATGAAAATGTCCTATTTGTGTAAAGTCGACACATAAAATACCCTCAACAGCTACGCCTAGAGATACAATGGGTGATGCTTCAAATGATATCTGAGCAAACAGGTTTTTATTTCAGATAGGGTTGGGGACAGTTGAATTTCAATGCAGTTGATTCAGGAAGTACATTTTATTTTATTTTTTTAAATCAATGATTGCTAAAAGGGCATTCATTTTCAGTGACCTCTCAATAAATTGGAAAAAAGGAAGTTTTTTCAAATATTGGAATTGTGAACTCAAATCACTTCACAAATTCTAATTGACCCTGTTTTTGAGAGAGTGAATCAGTGGTCTAACAATGATTCACAATGCTTCCTAAGGATGACTTAAGGATGACTTTGATCTCACTAATGTTGATATATCTCACTACTGTTGAGTCTAGGAGAGAGGTGTATTACCTATGTAGGCAACCTTGTCTGTCACCATGTACTTGTTGTGGTTAACTCTGGCGAAGGGTATTTCCTTTTGCTTGGGATTGGCTGGCACAACGAAGATTTTCTGGAAAATAGAGAAGCAGAAATGGTACCATAAGCTCTTTTTAAATGTGATATCCTGTGCCCAATGACTTGCCCATATTGTGCCTAAACGTGTCATACTCTCAACCAAGCAACCAACACATACATCTCTGCTTACAACCTAAAGAAGACACTGTTCAACACCCAAACACCTCCATCCTTTCTGGACGTAGCTTATTAACAACATAAACAAAACAATGTCGATGAATCATCAACATGAGGATTATGTCTAAAAACGAACGTACAGTAAAGTGACAAAATAAGAAAGCAACTCTTAAGTCTAGGCCTACTCACCACCTGGATGTCCAGCCTTCTCTTGGGTTCCTGGACCGAGGCCAGGGAGCGCAGGAAGGGCAGCATGATAGACTGTGTGCTGGCCCAGCAGCTGATCAGCAGACGCATGCGCACACGCTTCTCATATGCCACTCGCCTCAGCTGAGTGTCAATGTCGGCCCAGTACCTGCAGAGGGCGCCAGACCCACAGGGTTAGGGCCCAGAGATGGGGCTTTATTCATTCCATAACAGACAAACGCTCTAGGAGCCTTTTTACAAGACATGCTGGTAGGTAGAGCCATCTGACCAATGAGCTAGAGTAATGGTAAATGGACTGACTTATATAGCGCCTTATTACAAAGCGCTTTACAAAGGCCTCTCATTCACCCATTCACACACACATTCACACACCAATGGCGGCGAGCTGCCATGCAAGGCGCCGTCCCGCTCACTGGGAGCAATTTTGGGGTTCAGTGTCTTGCCCAAGGACACTTCGACATGTGGCCAGCCGGGGCTCGAACCGCCGATCTGCCAACCTTGTGATCATTAGACGCCGACTCTACCTCCTGAGCCACAGCCGCCCCAAGAGTAAGACTAATGAGCTAGAATAATACTCTCCATCAGCTTTGCCTCTCCAAAACTTCAACTTTACCTCCAAGAACACTTATCATTGAACAATACTACTAGGCAATTGTTTGTCACACATTTTTATATTTATATCAATCTATTAATTTTGGCTTTATTAGACTAAACATTCCTGAGTCTGAGGCCTGCAAACTTACTTACTGCAAAAAGAAGCTGTTAATGAGTTCATGGGCATTGGGAGGAATGCCTCTCGGTGAGCAACGAGATCATTTTGGGGCATTATTTCCCTTTTTGGCTCAAGAGCGGAGGCTCTCTAAAATGTAACTTCCTAAGCAAAACGGTAAGCAAAACTGACTTTAGATGGCTGCATAAGGGCTAATTCCCCAGTCTCCCTGAACTTAAAGTGGCAGTGAAGTTCCCTAGGAGGCTGACTGACCGTTTGGGGTGTGAGAACTCTGTGGTGGGGAGATAGTTCATGACAGCAATGTAGACAAAGTGCTGTGCGTCCTCCATGACACTCAGGATGGACTGAAGGTCTTCGGTCCTCCCCGCGGCACAGAAGGATGGTGGGGAGCTCTGGGGAGGCAGGATGTTGTTGTTAGCATGTGGGTAGTTTTAAAGGGATAGTTCACGACACTACACGACACAGACATTATCAGCAGCAACATTTCTTTGCAAGAACTATCCCCACACATAGCATTACTGAGGGAAGGAGGTTATTGGCCAAGATCTCGCGATACTTGGCCCCATCCATCCTCCCCTCAATACGGTGCATTCGTCCTGTCCCCTTTGCAGAAAAGCATCCCCAAAGAATGATGTTTCCACCTCCATGCTTCACGGTTGGGATGGTGTTCTTGGGGTTGTACTCATCCTTCTTCTTCCTCCAAACACGGCGAGTGGAGTTTATGCCAAAAAGCTCTATTTTGGTCTCATCAGACCACATGACCTTCTCCCATTCCTCCTCTGGATCATCCAGATGATCATTGGCAAACCTCAGACGGGCCTGGACATGCGCTGGCTTGAGCAGGGGGACCTTGCGTGCGCTACAGGATTTTAATCCCTGACGCCGTAGTGTGTTACTGATAGTTTTCTTTGAGACTGTGGTCCCAGCTCTCTTCAGGTCATTGACCAGGTCCTGCCGTGTAGTTCTGGGCTGATCCCTCACCTTTCTTATGATCATTGATGCCCACGAGGTGAGATCTTGCATGGAGCCCCAGACCGAGGGAGATTGACCGTCATCTTAAATTTCTTCCATTTTCTAATAATTGCGCCACCAGTTGTTGCCTTCTCACCAAGCTGCTTCCCTATTGTCCTATGTTTTTGCCTGTTCAAGTTCTTACAAGTCACCAACGTGGTCATATTATTGACAGTTTTTTCCTGTTCTACAAAAATGCCATGATGAAAGCCAAACACCATGTTGGATTGAAGAGTTGATATACTGTTTGTTTTGACAATTCACTTGAAGGGGCCTTAATGATGTTTCCTCAAACCATGTTTGTCCTTATGTGTAAGGATGCTGTTGCGCAAAGAGCTAACTTTGATTATGCTTTTTCATGTGTGTTTCTTTTTTTCTTTTCTTTTTCATCAAACATTTCTTGTTGTCAATAAAAGTATTTTTAAAATCCTTTAAAAAAAATTCTGGGTCTATTGCTCTGTCACCTAGCATTTTGGAGTTTAGCTTGCAACGTCGCGAGCGTGTTAGCGGCTACATTACAGTAACTTCCTCTTATACGTTTTGGTAACGGCCCTGGTAACAATCTATGCCACTTGCAAAGAAGATAAGGGTTAGTTCAACCTTATGTTGCGGTGTTTGCTCAATTTGATGTTTGACACTGGTCAGAGTAGATCCAGTTCACATTGGGAAGGATCAATGCTTTGGTAGGTAGCCTAGAGGTTAGAGAGGCTGGCTAGCAGTTGGCTGGCTAGTTTGATCCCTGCCTCAGGAGGGAGCTTGCATGTGGCCTTGAGCAAGGCACTTAACCCCTAATTGCTCTAGGGGTGCCGAATATGGGTGACTCTGTGCCTAGAGCAAAAATACCAAATTCCAACAATTGACTGACAAGTTGATTGCAGGGCAAATAAATCAGTAAAAAAAAATGCAAAGCTCTTCATAGCACATTACAATGTAGTACACCTCCAACATACCTGTCTAAACTCAGAGAGCAAATGACACTATGGAAAGATAAAAGGTAAAACACACAAGTCCATCTGATTTAAGGAATGAATGAGAGAAGCGGTGGGAATGCTTTTTATTTTATTTGATATGCCGAGAAGTTTTGGGGTTTTTTTTTTTTTAATTTTTTTAGTTTTTTTTTTTTAAATAATCGGTATCAGTGAAAAGGCTCCTTTGGGGATTATCATAGCCTGTGAAAGAAAGAAAAAAGTCATTTACACTGTTACTTCAGTCAAGCTGCATGTTACTGTAAAGAACACATTTTAAGTTCAGGAAATAATGAATATATATACAGTATGTTTTCTGCATTACACAGAAAGCAGTAAACCAAAGGTGAAAATGTCTAAAACGGGTCTTAAAATAGCTGGGAGGGTCTTACCTAAACTGGCAACTCTCCTGATATGGGACACAACATTTCCCAGAAGACCATGGCCCTTCTCCTTGGTAGCTGTAGAGACATTAAAAAACACATTACTCTCTGTCTGTTAAAAGCAGTCATAACCATAATGTAACTCAACGCAGAAGAGAGAAAACAAATGGCTCAAATAAGTACTGACTCTCCAGTGTCTTGGGGATGGGCGCCATGGTTGTTGCGGGGTCCATCATTGTTGCGGGGTCCATTGGGTCCAGCAGCGCTCCAGGTCCCTGTCCTGGACCCGTGGAGGCCATTACACTGGGGTTCCGAAGTTCGGGGGACCTCCTCACTGGACATATTGTTACTAGGAAAAAACATGATAAAATGTTCGTCAACATCACCACAATCATTACAGTCAGCACTCGAGTTGAGGGGGGATGAGGGGGGATGGCATCCCCTCTGAAATAAAAACAGTAAAAATCATCCCCCTTCTAAAACTGCCATCCCCCCTTTCCATCCCTTATGTCATTCTATCAATGAACGTGGTATTACTGCTATTTCAACATTTAGTTTTGCGCATATTGAGTAAAATACTGTGGGCGAGGGGGCACGCGCACACATGCAATTGACATTTTTACCAACATTTTTACATTTTACCTGTGGGGATGCTAAAATTGTCCCCATATGATAAAATCCACCATCCCCCCCTGATTTTCTTTTACAACTTGAGTACTGATTACAGTCATTACAGACTGAAAAAAAAACATGATCAAATTATCGTCATCATCACCATCATCACCACAGTCATTATAATCATTACAGACTGACTGGGTGTAAGGAGTTAAGCCACAGCAGTAATTACCTGCACTCCTAGAGTGTATGTGTCCTGGAGTGGTAGATGGAGGATCCCACAGACAGTAAGGCTTCATGACGGGAACCATCTTAAGGGCAGCTGTCGTTGGTGGAGCCATCATTGGTGGAGGTGATGGAAAGGGCATGCTCTGTGAAAAAATAATTATCTAAATAAAATCTGCTCAATGAAACTAACCTGAATGAGTTGGATAAAAAGCAATGCTTGTACAGTTAGAATATGACTGCTGTAAGATGATAGTTAAATGTGGACCTTAAGGTGTAGCTGGATCTAAATCCTGCCCCTTGTCCTCTGATGAAGCGCATGTTTTACCCCTGTGTGTAGTAATCTGGGGTCTCACCTCAAGGCAGGTTTTCGGTCGAACTCCCAGCTGTTGTGGAGGCTCAACACCCAGAGCGCCAATCTCCAGCAGATCCCACTTATATGGGGGGTTGGTGTCAGGGAGCTGGTGACACTGGTCCCGCTGTTGGGGATTAAATGCCTTCAAGAAGGCAAACTGTGTCGGGGTCACAGTGTTTTTGGCCACTGCCTTGTCCAGAAGGTCAACTTCCTCGAAGAGGTCACTAGGAGGCTCCACCTGAACCATCATGGGCAATGTCCTCACCATGGAGAGGGCCTTTGGAAGGAGCTCCACCTTCCAGAGGCACATTTTAGTGTCAAGCTGTTGTGGAGGCTCAACCTCCTGACTAAGAAGCTCCACCTCATCCCTCTGTGGAGGGGTAGATTGGGGCTCCCAACCTTCCCTCTGTGGAGGTGGTACAACCTCAGGGGCTGTCATGATGTCCTGGGGCTCTGCCTTGGCCTCATCAACAGACTGGAGGGTCTGGTGGAGGGTTATTTCCTCCACACCTGTAGCCACACCCACAGCACCCATCTCCAGATCCCACTTTGATGGGGGGTCGGCGTCAGGGAAGATGTCCCCCTGGTCCCTCTGTTGGGGATTAAATGTTGTACAGAAGGCAAACTGTGTCGTGCTGTCTGCCTTGGCCTGAGAGTTGACACCTGTCATGGGAGGTGTGTTTACCACTGACAGGGCCTTTGGGAGGAGCTCCACCTCTTTCCTCTGGGGAGGGGTAACAACCTCCGGTGCTGTGTCTTCATCCCTGTGGGTAAAGAGGAGGACACTGGGAATCTCCACCTCTGGTAGGAGCTCCACCTCATCCCTCATCATCGTCCGATGGAGGGTCATTTTCTCAAGGACACTGGGAATCTCCACCTCATCCCACTGTGGAGGGGTACATGCCTCTTTGGCCTCATCAACAGACTGGAGGGTCTGGTGGAGGGTCATTTCCTCAATGAGGACGCTGGGCATCTTCACCTCAACCGTCATGGGAGGTGTCCTCACCATGGAGAGGGCCTCTGGAAGGAGCTCCACCTCATCCCTCTGTGGAGGGGTACATGCCTCTTTGGCCCTGGGGCCCTCTTCTCTCTGAGGAGGTGGTTCAACCTCAGGGGCTGTCATGATGTCTTGGGGCTCTGCCTTGGGCTCATCAACAGACTGGGGGGTCTGGTGAAGGGTCATTTCCTCCATGAGGACGCTGGGCATCTTCACCTCAACCGTCATGGGAGGTGTCCTCACCATGGAGAGGGCCTCTGGAAGGAGCTCCACCTCATCCCTCTGTGGAGGGGTACATGCCTCTTTGGCCCTGGGGCCCTCTTCTCTCTGAGGAGGTGGTTCAACCTCAGGGGCTGTCATGATGTCTTGGGGCTCTGCCTTGGGCTCATCAACAGACTGGGGGGTCTGGTGAAGGGTCATTTCCTCCATGAGGACACTGGGAATCTTCACCTCATCCGTCATGGGAGGTGTCCTCACCATGGAGAGGGCCTCTGGAAGAAGCTCCACCTCATCCCTCTGTGGAGGGGTAGATTGGGGCTCATAACCATCCGTCTGTGGAGGGATACATGCTTCTTTGGCCCTGGGGCCCTCTTCTCTCTGAGGAGGGGGTACAACTTCAGGGGCTGTCATGATGTCCTGGGGCTCTGCCTTGGCCTCATCAACAGACTGGAGGGTCTGGTGGAGGGTCATTTCCTCCACGAGGACACTGGGGATCTTCACCTCACCTGTCATGGGAGGCGTCCTCACCATGGAGAGGGGCTCTGAGGAGAGCTCCACCTCATCCCTCTCTAGAGAGATTATCTGTGGGTGGTTCTCATTTGAGACAGACTTTGGTCAAAGTCAAAAATAAGAACAATTAGTCCAAAACAATGAAACATACAGTTGATATCATAGTAAGTGACACACTCATATTATGATAAAAACCTGCACACAATATTTGCATGCTGTATTGATTGAGAATGTTTATTTTGGTCCCTTTACAATTCATAATACAGATATTAAAAATGTACACAGTCACAATGCGTAACACCAGGACCAAAAAGGTGTAGGCTGAAGCCATGGCTTATTGCGCCTACCCTTTTTACATGTATGGGTTTTTCCCCATGAGTACATAATCAAAACATTGAAACTTTTATAAACAAAAAACTATATTAATGCACCTAACCTTTTTACATTAGTGGTTTTTCCCTTATGAGTGCATAATCAAGACATAGAAACATTTATAAACACATTTTTACTTAAGCATGTTTTCAAAAATACCAAACAAAACTATATTTATACCTCTGTTTTATACTTGTTAATCATCTTATTTTTTTGTAATTTCTTTAATCCTTTTAGTGTACTACACATTTTCATTTCCTTTTCAAAAGTATTCCATAAGTTAACTCCTTTAACTGTTATACATCTTGTTTTATACATCTGGCCATGTTTTGCATTTGTTCTAATCTTTGTTTTCATAAACATACATATTCCTCTGAGTTCGTAATTACTCTGTCTAACTTGAAACAGTCTCTGGATACAGTCTGGAAGCATCTTATTTTTTACTTTATACATTACTTGTGCCATTTTGAAGTCCAAAATGTAGCAATACATACAAATGTCACCATTATCAATATCACCACCACGATAATTACACTCAGAGTTATTGACATTGTTATTGACATGTCTGGCTATTAGGACATTACATTAAATTACATATCCTGTATGAGACTCATCTGACTACCTTTTGAAGGGCGTTTAGCCAGGTGAGCAGCAGACTGTCCATCGACTCTAACCCTGATGTTCCACGTTCTGAGGCTTGTCCTCCAGACTCTTGGGGCGTGACTGAAGGACCAGTAGGCTGGCCAGACGGTACCTCATTCCCAGGGGCCACTGGGTAATAATAATGGTAATGATTGTTGATCACACCATAGTTATGGTTGATGTTCTGCAGTGCACCCCCACCAGTCTGGCTCCATTGGTTACTCCCTGTAAAAAAAAAAAAAAAAAGGAAACGGAGAAGAGGGTTGATACTCAGTCTTCAGATAAGGGGGTATCAATCATTATACATTATAATAACAGTCAGTTCCGACTAAGTAATTTGATTGGACAAGAGGCATTCCACGAGTGCCGATATACAGTATAACAGTACTGGGACTTTTAACTAATCACTCCGCCGCACAGGTGTTCTACTAAATGTTATAATTAGACTACATGTTTGTGTTCAGGTTACTAGGCAACAGTGCAGTTGACGTTCAGTTGCGGAACAATTTTTTGTTGGCGGAGCCAAAATAAATGATTAAATAAACAAACAAATCATAATCTGTTGTCGCTTATTACTGTTAACTAATAAATTGCGCTCTAGAACTGTTAAAAAATAAAACAAGTATAAAAGCAATATCACACTTGTGGTCGTGCTGTTATACTGAATATCAGCACTCCCTCTCGTGTGATAATGCTTAATTAAGACTCATCAGGAGTAGTGTGTGTAATGCTTACCTCCAACATCGTCTTGTCTCCTGTGGTTTTGAGCGTTACGTGCTCTGCTTTGCCCGTCAACAGGACACCGTCCACACCGTCCACACTGCAAAAAGGAATTCTAAGTAAGATGAAATATCTTAAATCAAGGCAATATATGCTTGTTTTCTGTCCGACTGCACTAGTTTTAAATTGTCCTGTTCTGTTGGCAGGTAATTTAGCTTATTTTAAGTAATATATCCCCCATTTTATAGTCAGTGTTTGAGGTTTGATTACTCACGGGAGTGGTATCCATGATAGGCCACTGGCCACCTCCTCTAAGGCAGCTGTGTCTTCTTGGTTTGTAAAGTAGGGGGCATTGAAATGATGCTCTCTCTTGTAGTAGATATGTAATGACACAGTAGTAGTATATTTTCTATCTCTCTAACTGATCGTCGTCTGCAACAGAGTGATCTCAAAGAAGAACGACACAGCAATAGGCTACAATAGAACAGAAATATGATTCTAATTCTAATGTGTCATAAAGCCAATTTCGCCAGTGACGTCATTTTCTTTGACAACCAATTTCTGACATAACCACGCCCCCCGCTCGGTTCATGGGTCTACAAATCAATTTCATTTGAATAGATTCTCCCTAATTAATTACAGTTATTAACTAACATACACTCACCTGCGCATCAGCTGGTCATTGAGCATATTTGCCTCAGTTGGTCTGAGTCTATTCTCAAAATGCGGTCGAGGACAAGAGCCTTTAGCAGACCTAGTCTAATTGATATAGGAAAAGTGCTATACAAATAAGTTATTATTATTATTATTATTATTACATGACTAAAAAAATCCCTCACTCACATGCTTCATTTCCTCAGAACGTTAGTACCTATAAATGGTTTGAAGTCTGTGAATTAGCGTTATTTTTGGTGTAGGCTGATTGTGTAAGAGCGTAATAGCGGCGGTAAACATAATGAAAATTGATGTTCACAGAAATAGTGATAGAAAATGAATTGAAACTCATAGATGCAGTCTCTCTGATCCAACGGGATGTTTTCGCCACAAGACACTCTGCTAATAATTCAAAGATGACATGAGTACACAAGTAGTGTTCTTGTCATTGTTTTGATTGACAGCACAGTGAATACGGTTTTGGAAATAAATCAATTCATCATTAGCAAGAGGTTGCATGGTTTTATTCATGGTTTTATTCATTCATGCAAATTGGAGGAAAGATAATTATCCACACTTCTGCATAAAACCACTAACAATAAAGTGGTTTATAACTTTATGAATTCAATTTAAGAACATTACCCAAAAAGGGTAGAGGGGAGTGATGGTGTAGGAATTTAATTCCAGTGCTTGCTGTCAAATATGCAATACATTCGTTTTTTTACTGCTGTTCAACAACTATCTCCACTGTACTTATATTTTAGACACACTCCACTTGGTGGAAATTAAAGGGAATTTCTGGACTTTCTCAATTATTATTCAAGGATGTAAATTCAGCCATGATGTATTCCTATGGGAAACATCCACTTGTTTTAAAAGGGAAGATTTAAAATGAATTAAAAGCCCTTATTATCCAGCCTGCATTGGAAAGCAAGAAACACAAATGAAGCATTAAAGGCACAACCTGGGTTTTGTTTTGTTTTTCATTTAAATGTTTAGGCAGAATATTACTTATAAATGTCTAATGAGCGTAGTACAACTGTCTTACCTTAATAGCATCCAAAATCAAAAGTTAACTAACCCTTCCCCTGCCAAACAGTGGGGTGCAAAGATTTGGGCACTCCTGGTTTAAATGACTGGTACAATTAATCTCCAAGTGATTGAAAGCAAACCTGAACACTAAATGCTACAAAGTTAAACATGACACCTTTCTGCCAATTTTAAAGCAAGGTTTCTTTTTTATTATAATAAAAAACGTTTTACTCCAAGGTGATTTACTCGGCTTCAATGAGTCAGGTGAATATAATTCTAGGGTTGAACTATATATTCTGAAGTAACTCCATGCCTTCTAAAGTATCCGTATATATTATTGAAAATCTGTGGAGAAATCTCAAACATTCCGTGCATGGAAGAAGGCCGAAGAATATTTCTGAGCAAGAGGTGTTCTGCCAGGAAGAATTCCAAAAACAAGAATTGAAAGACTCTTACTAGGCTACAGGAAGTGTTTGCAAGCTGTTATAGTTGCCCGAGGAGGAGTTACAAACTACTAGCTGACAGGGTTCCCAAACCTTTGCACAAGGCCTTTTTCCTTGTTTTATTATTTTGAAACTGTAATATAAAAATGTATCTTACTTTAAAATGTGATGAAAATGTCATGTTTAACTTTGTACCATTTAGAGCAGGGGTGGGGAACCTCCGGCCTCGGGGCCGTATAAGGCCCGCGAGACCGTTTGATCCGGCCTACGAGGCAATTAATAAAAATAAACAAAAGCAACATTAGAAATACAACATTAAATAAAATCTCCAGCGAGCGATTATTTTTCCTATAAAACACGTTTTTATAATAAAAATAAAAATGTATGAAATAAAATAAAACAAACATTTTTATTGAACGTGACGTTCAGGGTCAGTGACGGACAGCTGTCTATCTGTCTGTGTCACGTTCATGGTCACGTGCGTAACGTAATGTGTCATTGCGTGATAATCTCCTGTCATCGCTTCATTCAGAAAGTAATCAGAATGCAAACATGGCTGTCAAGAAAAGAAAGGTAGATGCAGAATGTCGCACTTTCCAAGACAAATGGACAAACAAGTATTTATTTGTTGAGGTAAAAGGCAAGCCAGTATGCCTTGTGTGTCGGGAGGCGCTCGCGGTTATGAAAAAGTCGAACCTCGAACGTCATTACAACTCAAAACATGCTAACCTGGACAACTTGAAAGGACAAATACGCTTGGATAAAGTTAACGCTCTCCATCGGAGTTTGGGTGCTCAACAAGCAGTCTTCACAAGACCACAATCTGACCGAGACAACGTTACGCATGCTAGTTTAGTGTTGAGTGAGCTAATCGCTAAGAAGCTGAGGCCGCATTCAGAAGGAGAATTTGTGAAGGAGTTAATTATTGCCGCGGCGGAGCTGCTCGCACCGGACAAAGTAAAATTGTTCCAAAGTGTCAGTTTGTCTCGAAGAACTGTCTCAGATCGGATTACTGACATGGCACAAGATATTGAGAAAACACTGAGGGACACCGCAAGAGATTTCCAGTTTTTCTCTCTGGCCTGCGATGAGACAACAGACATAACAAACACCGCCCAACTGGCCATTTTTGTGCGGGGGATTATAGCCGAGTTTCATACGAGGGAGGAGTTGCTGTCTTTGCAAGCCATGCATGGCACCACCAAAGGTGCGGATTTATTTGAGCAAGTTGTTTTGGCTATGAACAAATTCGAACTGCAGTTTGACAAGTTAAGTGGCCTGGCAACGGATGGAGCCCCAGCCATGGTTGGCGCGCAAAAGGGATTGACTGCATTGGTCAAAAAGGAAATTAGTCGTCTCAGTCTCGATCCAAGTGAGTTAGTTGTATGCCACTGTATCATACACCAAGAGAATCTGTGTGCACAGTCCCTGAAGTTCAACAATGTGATGACAACTGTCGTTTCCACCATAAATGTCATCAAAAGCAGAGGGCTGAACAGCCGCCAGTTCAAAGAGCTACTGAGTGAACTAGAGTCAGAGTACGGAGATCTGGTTTACCACTGTGAGGTGCGCTGGCTGAGTCGCGGAAATATGCTCACACGGTTGTCATAGAACTCAGTGATAGCAAGTGGCTGTGTGATTTGGGCTTCATGGTGGACATTACCAAGTACCTGTCAGAGCTGAACGTCAAGCTCCAAGGTCCCAACCAGCTTCTCAGCTCTCTACAATCAAATGTGAAGTCATTTGAAGCTAAACTAAAGCTGTGACCAAGTGCAACTGGAAAGGGGAAACACTCTCCACTTTCCCACTCTGCAAGAACAAAAGCCTGTTGTGACATCTGAATATGCTGCTGAGTGTGCAAAACTCCTCCAGGCATTTGGAGAGAGGTTCCAGGACGTGAAAAGTAAGCAAAGGGAACTGAACATATTTGCCACGCCATTTAATGTGGAACCAGCTGATGTGCCTGACAACCTACAACTCGAAATCATTGAGCTGCAAAGCAATGACGAGCTCAAAGCTAGGTACAACAACCTCCCTCTGCTGGACTTCTACAAACTGTATGTACGTGCTGAGGATTTTCCCATTCTGAGGAGACATGCACTGAAGTTTGCGTCAGTGTTTGGGACCACCTACTGCTGTGAGCAGTTCTTTTCAAAACTGACTCTTGCAAAGACTCGGTTCCGCTCAAGACTGACTGACCCAAACCTGCAAAACCAGCTGCGAGTAGCATCATCATCATTACCAGCTGACACCAAACGCCTCGCCGAAGAGAAACAGTTCCAGCCATCGCATTAGGTAAGTCCGATATGTGTTCAATAATTTGTTTTAATTAATTATTTAATTAATAATAAATCTGTGGTAACCAAGACAGTCTGTTTGTTTCCTAACCAAGCAGGTAGGCTACCCGGTGGCCGTGGCTGGAGCCTAATCAGGAGGACTCGGGACAGCTGACTGGGTGTCCTGGTTACAGCTTAAAAGGCGTTCCAGTCCACAAGCTCTCTCTCTCTCCTCCAGCACCATTATTCTATATTACACCGTACAACACCCTCCTCGCCATACTTTCCTGCATTCACTCACTTACACTACTGATACACTGATTCTCATACCCCATTGGATTATTGTTCAGTTTGGCATACCTTAGTTCTATTAAATTATTGTTATTCTGATTATACATGGTGTGTGTGTGTCCCTTTTTGTTATGGTCCAGAGCCAGGCCGTAACAATGGCCCTTGAAGGATGTTCTAAAAATGTAAATGGCCCTTGACAGGAAAAAGGTTCCCCACCCCTGATTTAGAGGTTAGGTTTGCTTCTTTTCACTTAGATATTAATTGTAAAAGGCATTTTGACTAGGGGTGCCCACCCCACTGTATAATACCCAAACTAGAAGCTGCCAGAAATGTGGCTGAAAAAACAATTAAGAATTGCACCTTTAAAAAGAAGAAACCAGCATGCCAAGAAACATCAATCAAAAAACTCTACAGATACTATACATTTCTCCCTGAGATTGATTGGGATTTAGAGTTCCCAAAGCTACTGTGAAAATGTACCCTTTAAACCATACATCTATTGTATTCTAGAAACTAGTTGATAGTTTTTGATCATTGATAAGTGATAGATGGCTTTTTTTATTTTATTAAATCAGCATTTATCAAAAAATAATAATGATTAACACGACGCTATAATCTTTAAAATCGTCCCAGAGACGAAATGTACATCGTAAGTACCCTCTGCTGGATTGGAGGTCAGAGTCACTGTTAGAGGCAGGAGAAGTGTGGTGGTGGTGGTGGTACTTCATCTAACTCTGTACGTGTATGTGTCTAACAGAGGTCTTTGAGGTCAGTGTGCTGGTTAAGTTGGCTGCTGTAGGAGGACTCCCAGTCCCTTTCGAACACGGCCTGCAGCTGTGACTGGAACGTGCCACCAAGCGATTGGGACGCAGTTTGGTTCACCACCAGCCCCGACCCGGCAGTGGTCACAAAGTAGTCCCCAGACCAGTTAGAGGTACCTTGAGAACACAAGACCAGACCAGTTAGAGGTACCTTGAGAACACAAGACCAGAACAGTTAGAGGTACCTTGAGAACACAAGGAAACAAGATGCCTTAGAGCTGATAGATGGGATCTGTTACACTGGATTTCAATAAAGAATCTGCGTAAAATGAAAAATGAAATGAAAATGTCCTATTTGTGTAAAGTCGACACATAAAATACCCTCAACAGCTACGCCTAGAGATACAATGGGTGATGCTTCAAATGATATCTGAGCAAACAGGTTTTTATTTCAGATAGGGTTGGGGACAGTTGAATTTCAATGCAGTTGATTCAGGAAGTACATTTTATTTTATTTTTTTAAATCAATGATTGCTAAAAGGGCATTCATTTTCAGTGACCTCTCAATAAATTGGAAAAAAGGAAGTTTTTTCAAATATTGGAATTGTGAACTCAAATCACTTCACAAATTCTAATTGACCCTGTTTTTGAGAGAGTGAATCAGTGGTCTAACAATGATTCACAATGCTTCCTAAGGATGACTTAAGGATGACTTTGATCTCACTAATGTTGATATATCTCACTACTGTTGAGTCTAGGAGAGCGGTGTATTACCTATGTAGGCAACCTTGTCTGTCACCATGTACTTGTTGTGGTTAACTCTGGCGAAGGGTATTTCCTTTTGCTTGGGATTGGCTGGCACAACGAAGATTTTCTGGAAAATAGAGAAGCAGAAATGGTACCATAAACTCTTTTTAAATGTGATATCCTGTGCCCAATGACTTGCCCATATTGTGCCTAAACGTGTCATACTCTCAACCAAGCAACCAACACATACATCTCTGCTTACAACCTAAAGAAGACACTGTTCAACACCCAAACACCTCCATCCTTTCTGGACGTAGCTTATTAACAACATAAACAAAACAATGTCGATGAATCATCAACATGAGGATTATGTCTAAAAACGAACGTACAGTAAAGTGACAAAATAAGAAAGCAACTCTTAAGTCTAGGCCTACTCACCACCTGGATGTCCAGCCTTCTCTTGGGTTCCTGGACCGAGGCCAGGGAGCGCAGGAAGGGCAGCATGATAGACTGTGTGCTGGCCCAGCAGCTGATCAGCAGACGCACGCGCACACGCTTCTCATATGCCACTCGCCTCAGCTGAGTGTCAATGTCGGCCCAGTACCTGCAGAGGGCGCCAGACCCACAGGGTTAGGGCCCAGAGATGGGGCTTTATTCATTCCATAACAGACAAACGCTCTAGGAGCCTTTTTACAAGACATGCTGGTAGGTAGAGCCATCTGACCAATGAGCTAGAGTAATGGTAAATGGACTGACTTATATAGCGCCTTATTACAAAGCGCTTTACAAAGGCCTCTCATTCACCCATTCACACACACATTCACACACCAATGGCGGCGAGCTGCCATGCAAGGCGCCGTCCCGCTCACTGGGAGCAATTTTGGGGTTCAGTGTCTTGCCCAAGGACACTTCGACATGTGGCCAGCCGGGGCTCGAACCGCCGATCTGCCAACCTTGTGATCATTAGACGCCGACTCTACCTCCTGAGCCACAGCCGCCCCAAGAGTAAGACTAATGAGCTAGAATAATACTCTCCATCAGCTTTGCCTCTCCAAAACTTCAACTTTACCTCCAAGAACACTTATCATTGAACAATACTACTAGGCAATTGTTTGTCACACATTTTTATATTTATATCAATCTATTAATTTTGGCTTTATTAGACTAAACATTCCTGAGTCTGAGGCCTGCAAACTTACTTACTGCAAAAAGAAGCTGTTAATGAGTTCATGGGCAATGAATTGAAACTCATAGATGCAGTCTCTCTCTGATCCAACGGGATGTTTTCGCCACAAGACACTCTGCTAATAATTCAAAGATGACATGAGTACACAAGTAGTGTTCTTGTCATTGTTTTGATTGACAGCACAGTGAATACGGTTTTGGAAATAAATCAATTCATCATTAGCAAGAGGTTGCATGGTTTTATTCATGGTTTTATTCATTCATGCAAATTGGAGGAAAGATAATTATCCACACTTCTGCATAAAACCACTAACAATAAAGTGGTTTATAACTTTATGAATTCAATTTAAGAACATTACCCAAAAAGGGTAGAGGGGAGTGATGGTGTAGGAATTTAATTCCAGTGCTTGCTGTCAAATATGCAATACATTCCTTTTTTTACTGCTGTTCAACAACTATCTCCACTGTACTTATATTTTAGACACACTCCACATGGTGGAAATTAAAGGGAATTTCTGGACTTTCTCAATTATTATTCAAGGATGTAAATTCAGCCATGATGTATTCCTATGGGAAACATCCACTTGTTTTAAAAGGGAAGATTTAAAATGAATTAAAAGCCCATATTATCCAGCCTGCATTGGAAAGCAAGTACGGTAACACAAATGAAGCATTAAAGGCACAACCTGGGTTTTGTTTTGTTTTTCATTTAAATGTTTAGGCAGAATATTACTTATAAATGTCTAATGAGCGTAGTACAACTGTCTTACCTTAATAGCATCCAAAATCAAAAGTTAACTAACCCTTCCCCTGCCAAACAGTGGGGTGCAAAGATTTGGGCACTCCTGGTTTAAATGTCTGTTACAATTAATCTCCAAGTGATTGAAAGCAAACCTGAACACTAAATGCTACAAAGTTAAACATGACACCTTTCTGCCCATTTTAAAGCAAGGTTTCTTTTTTATTATAATAAAAAACGTTTTACTCCAAGGTGATTTACTCGGCTTCAATGAGTCAGGTGAATATAATTCTAGGGTTGAACTATATATTCTGAAGTAACTCCATGCCTTCTAAAGTATCCGTATATATTATTGAAAATCTGTGGAGAAATCTCAAACATTCCGTGCATGGAAGAAGGCCGAAGAATATTTCTGAGCAAGAGGTGTTCTGCCAGGAAGAATTCCAAAAACAAGAATTGAAAGACTCTTACTAGGCTACAGGAAGTGTTTGCAAGCTGTTATAGTTGCCCGAGGAGGAGTTACAAACTACTAGCTGACAGGGTTCCCAAACCTTTGCACAAGGCCTTTTTCCTTGTTTTATTATTTTGAAACTGTAAGATAAAAATGTATCTTACTTTAAAATGTGATGAAAATGTCATGTTTAACTTTGTACCATTTATAGGTTAGGTTTGCTTCTTTTCACTTAGATATTAATTGTAAAAGGCATTTTGACTAGGGGTGCCCACCCCACTGTATAATACCCAAACTAGAAGCTGCCAGAAATGTGGCTGAAAAACCAATTAAGAATTGCACCTTTAAAAAGAAGAAACCAGCATGCCAAGAAACATCAATCAAAAAACTCTACAGATACTATACATTTCTCCCTGAGATTGATTGGGATTTAGAGTTCCCAAAGCTACTGTGAAAATGTACCCTTTAAACCATACATCTATTGTATTCTAGAAACTAGTTGATAGTTTTTGATCATTGATAAGTGATAGATGGCTTTTTAAATTTTATTAAATCAGCATTTATCAAAAAATAATAATGATTAACACGATGCTATAATCTTTAAAATCGTCCCAGAGACGAAATGTACATCGTAAGTACCCTCTGCTGGATTGGAGGTCAGAGTCACTGTTAGAGGCAGGAGAAGTGTGGTGGTGGTGGTGGTACTTCATCTAACTCTGTACGTGTATGTGTCTAACAGAGGTCTTTGAGGTCAGTGTGCTGGTTAAGTTGGCTGCTGTAGGAGGACTCCCAGTCCCTTTCGAACACGGCCTGCAGCTGTGACTGGAACGTGCCACCAAGCGATTGGGACGCAGTTTGGTTCACCACCAGCCCCGACCCAGCAGTGGTCACAAAGTAGTCCCCAGACCAGTTAGAGGTACCTTGAGAACACAAGACCAGACCAGTTAGAGGTACCTTGAGAACACAAGACCAGAACAGTTAGAGGTACCTTGAGAACACAAGGAAACAAGATGCCTTAGAGCTGATAGATGGGATCTGTTACACTGGATTTCAATAAAGAATCTGCGTAAAATGACAAATGAAATGAAAATGTCCTATTTGTGTAAAGTCGACACATAAAATACCCTCAACAGCTATGCCTAGAGATACAATGGGTGATGCTTCAAATGATATCTGAGCAAACAGGTTTTTATTTCAGATAGGGTTGGGGACAGTTGAATTTCAATGCAGTTGATTCAGGAAGTACATTTTATTTTATTTTTTTAAATCAATGATTGCTAAAAGGGCATTCATTTTCAGTGACCTCTCAATAAATTGGAAAAAAGGAAGTTTTTTCAAATATTGGAATTGTGAACTCAAATCACTTCACAAATTCTAATTGACCCTGTTTTTGAGAGAGTGAATCAGTGGTCTAACAATGATTCACAATGCTTCCTAAGGATGACTTAAGGATGACTTTGATCTCACTAATGTTGATATATCTCACTACTGTTGAGTCTAGGAGAGAGGTGTATTACCTATGTAGGCAACCTTGTCTGTCACCATGTACTTGTTGTGGTTAACTCTGGCGAAGGGTATTTCCTTTTGCTTGGGATTGGCTGGCACAACGAAGATTTTCTGGAAAATAGAGAAGCAGAAATGGTACCATAAGCTCTTTTTAAATGTGATATCCTGTGCCCAATGACTTGCCCATATTGTGCCTAAACGTGTCATACTCTCAACCAAGCAACCAACACATACATCTCTGCTTACAACCTAAAGAAGACACTGTTCAACACCCAAACACCTCCATCCTTTCTGGACGTAGCTTATTAACAACATAAACAAAACAATGTCGATGAATCATCAACATGAGGATTATGTCTAAAAACGAACGTACAGTAAAGTGACAAAATAAGAAAGCAACTCTTAAGTCTAGGCCTACTCACCACCTGGATGTCCAGCCTTCTCTTGGGTTCCTGGACCGAGGCCAGGGAGCGCAGGAAGGGCAGCATGATAGGCTGTGTGCTGGCCCAGCAGCTGATCAGCAGACGCACGCGCACACGCTTCTCATATGCCACTCGCCTCAGCTGAGTGTCAATGTCGGCCCAGTACCTACAGAGGGCGCCAGACCCACAGGGTTAGGGCCCAGAGATGGGGCTTTATTCATTCCATAACAGACAAACGCTCTAGGAGCCTTTTTACAAGACATGCTGGTAGGTAGAGCCATCTGACCAATGAGCTAGAGTAATGGTAAATGGACTGACTTATATAGCGCCTTATTACAAAGCGCTTTACAAAGGCCTCTCATTCACCCATTCACACACACATTCACACACCAATGGCGGCGAGCTGCCATGCAAGGCGCCGTCCCGCTCACTGGGAGCAATTTTGGGGTTCAGTGTCTTGCCCAAGGACACTTCGACATGTGGCCAGCCGGGGCTCGAACCGCCGATCTGCCAACCTTGTGATCATTAGACGCCGACTCTACCTCCTGAGCCACAGCCGCCCCAAGAGTAAGACTAATGAGCTAGAATAATACTCTCCATCAGCTTTGCCTCTCCAAAACTTCAACTTTACCTCCAAGAACACTTATCATTGAACAATACTACTAGGCAATTGTTTGTCACACATTTTTATATTTATATAAATCTATTAATTTTGGCTTTATTAGACTAAACATTCCTGAGTCTGAGGCCTGCAAACTTACTTACTGCAAAAAGAAGCTGTTAATGAGTTCATGGGCATTGGGAGGAATGCCTCTCGGTGAGCAACGAGATCATTTTGGGGCATTATTTCCCTTTTTGGCTCAAGAGCGGAGGCTCTCTAAAATGTAACTTCCTAAGCAAAACGGTAAGCAAAACTGACTTTAGATGGCTGCATAAGGGCTAATTCCCCAGTCTCCCTGAACTTAAAGTGGCAGTGAAGTTCCCTAGGAGGCTGACTGACCGTTTGGGGTGTGAGAACTCTGTGGTGGGGAGATAGTTCATGACAGCAATGTAGACAAAGTGCTGTGCGTCCTCCATGACACTCAGGATGGACTGAAGGTCTTCGGTCCTCCCCGCGGCACAGAAGGATGGTGGGGAGCTCTGGGGAGGCAGGATGTTGTTGTTAGCATGTGGGTAGTTTTAAAGGGATAGTTCACGACACTACACGACACAGACATTATCAGCAGCAACATTTCTTTGCAAGAACTATCCCCACACATAGCATTACTGAGGGAAGGAGGTTATTGGCCAAGATCTCGCGATACTTGGCCCCATCCATCCTCCCCTCAATACGGTGCATTCGTCCTGTCCCCTTTGCAGAAAAGCATCCCCAAAGAATGATGTTTCCACCTCCATGCTTCACGGTTGGGATGGTGTTCTTGGGGTTGTACTCATCCTTCTTCTTCCTCCAAACACGGCGAGTGGAGTTTATGCCAAAAAGCTCTATTTTGGTCTCATCAGACCACATGACCTTCTCCCATTCCTCCTCTGGATCATCCAGATGATCATTGGCAAACCTCAGACGGGCCTGGACATGCGCTGGCTTGAGCAGGGGGACCTTGCGTGCGCTACAGGATTTTAATCCCTGACGCCGTAGTGTGTTACTGATAGTTTTCTTTGAGACTGTGGTCCCAGCTCTCTTCAGGTCATTGACCAGGTCCTGCCGTGTAGTTCTGGGCTGATCCCTCACCTTTCTTATGATCATTGATGCCCCACGAGGTGAGATCTTGCATGGAGCCCCAGACCGAGGGAGATTGACCGTCATCTTAAATTTCTTCCATTTTCTAATAATTGCGCCACCAGTTGTTGCCTTCTCACCAAGCTGCTTCCCTATTGTCCTATGTTTTTGCCTGTTCAAGTTCTTACAAGTCACCAACGTGGTCATATTATTGACAGTTTTTTCCTGTTCTACAAAAATGCCATGATGAAAGCCAAACACCATGTTGGATTGAAGAGTTGATATACTGTTTGTTTTGACAATTCACTTGAAGGGGCCTTAATGATGTTTCCTCAAACCATGTTTGTCCTTATGTGTAAGGATGCTGTTGCGCAAAGAGCTAACTTTGATTATGCTTTTTCATGTGTGTTTCTTTTTTTCTTTTCTTTTTCATCAAACATTTCTTGTTGTCAATAAAAGTATTTTTAAAATCCTTTAAAAAAAATTCTGGGTCTATTGCTCTGTCACCTAGCATTTTGGAGTTTAGCTTGCAACGTCGCGAGCGTGTTAGCGGCTACATTACAGTAACTTCCTCTTATACGTTTTGGTAACGGCCCTGGTAACAATCTATGCCACTTGCAAAGAAGATAAGGGTTAGTTCAACCTTATGTTGCGGTGTTTGCTCAATTTGATGTTTGACACTGGTCAGAGTAGATCCAGTTCACATTGGGAAGGATCAATGCTTTGGTAGGTAGCCTAGAGGTTAGAGAGGCTGGCTAGCAGTTGGCTGGCTAGTTTGATCCCTGCCTCAGGAGGGAGCTTGCATGTGGCCTTGAGCAAGGCACTTAACCCCTAATTGCTCTAGGGGTGCCGAATATGGGTGACTCTGTGCCTAGAGCAAAAATACCAAATTCCAACAATTGACTGACAAGTTGATTGCAGGGCAAATAAATCAGTAAAAAAAAATGCAAAGCTCTTCATAGCACATTACAATGTAGTACACCTCCAACATACCTGTCTAAACTCAGAGAGCAAATGACACTATGGAAAGATAAAAGGTAAAACACACAAGTCCATCTGATTTAAGGAATGAATGAGAGAAGCGGTGGGAATGCTTTTTATTTTATTTGATATGCCGAGAAGTTTTGGGAATTTTTTTAGTTTTTTTTTTTTAAATAATCGGTATCAGTGAAAAGGCTCCTTTGGGGATTATCATAGCCTGTGAAAGAAAGAAAAAAGTCATTTACACTGTTACTTCAGTCAAGCTGCATGTTACTGTAAAGAACACATTTTAAGTTCAGGAAATAATGAATATATATACAGTATGTTTTCTGCATTATACAGAAAGCAGTAAACCAAAGGTGAAAATGTCTAAAACGGGTCTTAAAATAGCTGGGAGGGTCTTACCTAAACTGGCAACTCTCCTGATATGGGACACAACATTTCCCAGAAGACCATGGCCCTTCTCCTTGGTAGCTGTAGAGACATTAAAAAACACATTACTCTCTGTCTGTTAAAAGCAGTCATAACCATAATGTAACTCAACGCAGAAGAGAGAAAACAAATGGCTCAAATAAGTACTGACTCTCCAGTGTCTTGGGGATGGGCGCCATGGTTGTTGCGGGGTCCATCATTGTTGCGGGGTCCATTGGGTCCAGCAGCGCTCCAGGTCCCTGTCCTGGACCCGTGGAGGCCATTACACTGGGGTTCAGAAGTTCGGGGGACCTCCTCACTGGACATATTGTTACTAGGAAAAAACATGATAAAATGTTCGTCAACATCACCACAATCATTACAGTCAGCACTCGAGTTGAGGGGGGATGAGGGGGGATGGCATCCCCTCTGAAATAAAAACAGTAAAAATCATCCCCTTCTAAAACTGCCATCCCCCCTTTCCATCCCTTATGTCATTCTATCAATGAACGTGGTATTACTGCTATTTCAACATTTAGTTTTGCGCATATTGAGTAAAATACTGTGGGCGAGGGGGCACGCGCACACATGCAATTGACATTTTTACCAACATTTTTACATTTTACCTGTGGGGATGCTAAAATTGTCCCCATATGATAAAATCCACCATCCCCCCCTGATTTTCTTTTACAACTTGAGTACTGATTACAGTCATTACAGACTGAAAAAAAAACATGATCAAATTATCGTCATCATCACCATCATCACCACAGTCATTATAATCATTACAGACTGACTGGGTGTAAGGAGTTAAGCCACAGCAGTAATTACCTGCACTCCTAGAGTGTATGTGTCCTGGAGTGGTAGATGGAGGATCCCACAGACAGTAAGGCTTCATGACGGGAACCATCTTAAGGGCAGCTGTCGTTGGTGGAGCCATCATTGGTGGAGGTGATGGAAAGGGCATGCTCTGTGAAAAAATAATTATATAAATAAAATCTGCTCAATGAAACTAACCTGAATGAGTTGGATAAAAAGCAATGCTTGTACAGTTAGAATATGACTGCTGTAAGATGATAGTTAAATGTGGACCTTAAGGTGTAGCTGGATCTAAATCCTGCCCCTTGTCCTCTGATGAAGCGCATGTTTTACCCCTGTGTGTAGTAATCTGGGGTCTCACCTCAAGGCAGGTTTTCGGTCGAACTCCCAGCTGTTGTGGAGGCTCAACACCCAGAGCGCCAATCTCCAGCAGATCCCACTTATATGGGGGGTTGGTGTCAGGGAGCTGGTGACACTGGTCCCGCTGTTGGGGATTAAATGCCTTCAAGAAGGCAAACTGTGTCGGGGTCACAGTGTTTTTGGCCACTGCCTTGTCCAGAAGGTCAACTTCCTCGAAGAGGTCACTAGGAGGCTCCACCTGAACCATCATGGGCAATGTCCTCACCATGGAGAGGGCCTTTGGAAGGAGCTCCACCTTCCAGAGGCACATTTTAGTGTCAAGCTGTTGTGGAGGCTCAACCTCCTGACTAAGAAGCTCCACCTCATCCCTCTGTGGAGGGGTAGATTGGGGCTCCCAACCTTCCCTCTGTGGAGGTGGTACAACCTCAGGGGCTGTCATGATGTCCTGGGGCTCTGCCTTGGCCTCATCAACAGACTGGAGGGTCTGGTGGAGGGTTATTTCCTCCACACCTGTAGCCACACCCACAGCACCCATCTCCAGATCCCACTTTGATGGGGGGTCGGCGTCAGGGAAGATGTCCCCCTGGTCCCTCTGTTGGGGATTAAATGTTGTACAGAAGGCAAACTGTGTCGTGCTGTCTGCCTTGGCCTGAGAGTTGACACCTGTCATGGGAGGTGTGTTTACCACTGACAGGGCCTTTGGGAGGAGCTCCACCTCTTTCCTCTGGGGAGGGGTAACAACCTCCGGTGCTGTGTCTTCATCCCTGTGGGTAAAGAGGAGGACACTGGGAATCTCCACCTCTGGTAGGAGCTCCACCTCATCCCTCATCATCGTCCGATGGAGGGTCATTTTCTCAAGGACACTGGGAATCTCCACCTCATCCCACTGTGGAGGGGTACATGCCTCTTTGGCCTCATCAACAGACTGGAGGGTCTGGTGGAGGGTCATTTCCTCAATGAGGACGCTGGGCATCTTCACCTCAACCGTCATGGGAGGTGTCCTCACCATGGAGAGGGCCTCTGGAAGGAGCTCCACCTCATCCCTCTGTGGAGGGGTACATGCCTCTTTGGCCCTGGGGCCCTCTTCTCTCTGAGGAGGTGGTTCAACCTCAGGGGCTGTCATGATGTCTTGGGGCTCTGCCTTGGGCTCATCAACAGACTGGGGGGTCTGGTGAAGGGTCATTTCCTCCATGAGGACGCTGGGCATCTTCACCTCAACCGTCATGGGAGGTGTCCTCACCATGGAGAGGGCCTCTGGAAGGAGCTCCACCTCATCCCTCTGTGGAGGGGTACATGCCTCTTTGGCCCTGGGGCCCTCTTCTCTCTGAGGAGGTGGTTCAACCTCAGGGGCTGTCATGATGTCTTGGGGCTCTGCCTTGGGCTCATCAACAGACTGGGGGGTCTGGTGAAGGGTCATTTCCTCCATGAGGACACTGGGAATCTTCACCTCATCCGTCATGGGAGGTGTCCTCACCATGGAGAGGGCCTCTGGAAGAAGCTCCACCTCATCCCTCTGTGGAGGGGTAGATTGGGGCTCATAACCATCCGTCTGTGGAGGGATACATGCTTCTTTGGCCCTGGGGCCCTCTTCTCTCTGAGGAGGGGGTACAACTTCAGGGGCTGTCATGATGTCCTGGGGCTCTGCCTTGGCCTCATCAACAGACTGGAGGGTCTGGTGGAGGGTCATTTCCTCCACGAGGACACTGGGGATCTTCACCTCACCTGTCATGGGAGGCGTCCTCACCATGGAGAGGGGCTCTGAGGAGAGCTCCACCTCATCCCTCTCTAGAGAGATTATCTGTGGGTGGTTCTCATTTGAGACAGACTTTGGTCAAAGTCAAAAATAAGAACAATTAGTCCAAAACAATGAAACATACAGTTGATATCATAGTAAGTGACACACTCATATTATGATAAAAACCTGCACACAATATTTGCATGCTGTATTGATTGAGAATGTTTATTTTGGTCCCTTTACAATTCATAATACAGATATTAAAAATGTACACAGTCACAATGCGTAACACCAGGACCAAAAAGGTGTAGGCTGAAGCCATGGCTTATTGCGCCTACCCTTTTTACATGTATGGGTTTTTCCCCATGAGTACATAATCAAAACATTGAAACTTTTATAAACAAAAATTCACTTACGCATCTTAACAGAAAACTCAAAAGTACCAAACAAAAAACTATATTAATGCACCTAACCTTTTTACATTAGTGGTTTTTCCCTTATGAGTGCATAATCAAGACATAGAAACATTTATAAACACATTTTTACTTAAGCATGTTTTCAAAAATACCAAACAAAACTATATTTATACCTCTGTTTTATACTTGTTAATCATCTTATTTTTTTGTAATTTCTTTAATCCTTTTAGTGTACTACACATTTTCATTTCCTTTTCAAAAGTATTCCATAAGTTAACTCCTTTAACTGTTATACATCTTGTTTTATACATCTGGCCATGTTTTGCATTTGTTCTAATCTTTGTTTTCATAAACATACATATTCCTCTGAGTTCGTAATTACTCTGTCTAACTTGAAACAGTCTCTGGATACAGTCTGGAAGCATCTTATTTTTTACTTTATACATTACTTGTGCCATTTTGAAGTCCAAAATGTAGCAATACATACAAATGTCACCATTATCAATATCACAACCACGATAATTACACTCAGAGTTATTGACATTGTTATTGACATGTCTGGCTATTAGGACATTACATTAAATTACATATCCTGTATGAGACTCATCTGACTACCTTTTGAAGGGCGTTTAGCCAGGTGAGCAGCAGACTGTCCATCGACTCTAACCCTGATGTTCCACGTTCTGAGGCTTGTCCTCCAGACTCTTGGGGCGTGACTGAAGGACCAGTAGGCTGGCCAGACGGTACCTCATTCCCAGGGGCCACTGGGTAATAATAATGGTAATGATTGTTGATCACACCATAGTTATGGTTGATGTTCTGCAGTGCACCCCCACCAGTCTGGCTCCATTGGTTACTCCCTGTAAAAAAAAAAAAAAAAGGGAACGGAGAAGAGGGTTGATACTCAGTCTTCAGATAAGGGGGTATCAATCATTATACATTATAATAACAGTCAGTTCCGACTAAGTAATTTGATTGGACAAGAGGCATTCCACGAGTGCCGATATACAGTATAACAGTACTGGGACTTTTAACTAATCACTCCGCCGCACAGGTGTTCTACTAAATGTTATAATTAGACTACATGTTTGTGTTCAGGTTACTAGGCAACAGTGCAGTTGACGTTCAGTTGCGGAACAATTTTTTGTTGGCGGAGCCAAAATAAATGATTAAATAAACAAACAAATCATAATCTGTTGTCGCTTATTACTGTTAACTAATAAATTGCGCTCTAGAACTGTTAAAAAATAAAACAAGTATAAAAGCAATATCACACTTGTGGTCGTGCTGTTATACTGAATATCAGCACTCCCTCTCGTGTGATAATGCTTAATTAAGACTCATCAGGAGTAGTGTGTGTAATGCTTACCTCCAACATCGTCTTGTCTCCTGTGGTTTTGAGCGTTACGTGCTCTGCTTTGCCCGTCAACAGGACACCGTCCACACCGTCCACACTGCAAAAAGTAATTCTAAGTAAGATGAAATATCTTAAATCAAGGCAATATATGCTTGTTTTCTGTCCGACTGCACTAGTTTTAAATTGTCCTGTTCTGTTGGCAGGTAATTTAGCTTATTTTAAGTAATATATCCCCCATTTTATAGTCAGTGTTTGAGGTTTGATTACTCACGGGAGTGGTATCCATGATAGGCCACTGGCCACCTCCTCTAAGGCAGCTGTGTCTTCTTGGTTTGTAAAGTAGGGGGCATTGAAATGATGCTCTCTCTTGTAGTAGATATGTAATGACACAGTAGTAGTATATTTTCTATCTCTCTAACTGATCGTCGTCTGCAACAGAGTGATCTCAAAGAAGAACGACACAGCAATAGGCTACAATAGAACAGAAATATGATTCTAATTCTAATGTGTCATAAAGCCAATTTCGCCAGTGACGTCATTTTCTTTGACAACCAATTTCTGACATAACCACGCCCCCCGCTCGGTTCATGGGTCTACAAATCAATTTCATTTGAATAGATTCTCCCTAATTAATTACAGTTATTAACTAACATACACTCACCTGCGCATCAGCTGGTCATTGAGCATATTTGCCTCAGTTGGTCTGAGTCTATTCTCAAAATGCGGTCGAGGACAAGAGCCTTTAGCAGACCTAGTCTAATTGATATAGGAAAAGTGCTATACAAATAAGTTATTATTATTATTATTATTATTATTACATGACTAAAAAAATCCCTCACTCACATGCTTCATTTCCTCAGAACGTTAGTACCTATAAATGGTTTGAAGTCTGTGAATTAGCGTTATTTTTGGTGTAGGCTGATTGTGTAAGAGCGTAATAGCTGCGGTAAACATAATGAAAATTGATGTTCACAGAAATAGTGATAGAAAATGAATTGAAACTCATAGATGCAGTCTCTCTGATCCAACGGGATGTTTTCGCCACAAGACACTCTGCTAATAATTCAAAGATGACATGAGTACACAAGTAGTGTTCTTGTCATTGTTTTGATTGACAGCACAGTGAATACGGTTTTGGAAATAAATCAATTCATCATTAGCAAGAGGTTGCATGGTTTTATTCATGGTTTTATTCATTCATGCAAATTGGAGGAAAGATAATTATCCACACTTCTGCATAAAACCACTAACAATAAAGTGGTTTATAACTTTATGAATTCAATTTAAGAACATTACCCAAAAAGGGTAGAGGGGAGTGATGGTGTAGGAATTTAATTCCAGTGCTTGCTGTCAAATATGCAATACATTCGTTTTTTTTACTGCTGTTCAACAACTATCTCCACTGTACTTATATTTTAGACACACTCCACATGGTGGAAATTAAAGGGAATTTCTGGACTTTCTCAATTATTATTCAAGGATGTAAATTCAGCCATGATGTATTCCTATGGGAAACATCCACTTGTTTTAAAAGGGAAGATTTAAAATGAATTAAAAGCCCTTATTATCCAGCCTGCATTGGAAAGCAAGAAACACAAATGAAGCATTAAAGGCACAACCTGGGTTTTGTTTTGTTTTTCATTTAAATGTTTAGGCAGAATATTACTTATAAATGTCTAATGAGCGTAGTACAACTGTCTTACCTTAATAGCATCCAAAATCAAAAGTTAACTAACCCTTCCCCTGCCAAACAGTGGGGTGCAAAGATTTGGGCACTCCTGGTTTAAATGACTGGTACAATTAATCTCCAAGTGATTGAAAGCAAACCTGAACACTAAATGCTACAAAGTTAAACATGACACCTTTCTGCCAATTTTAAAGCAAGGTTTCTTTTTTATTATAATAAAAAACGTTTTACTCCAAGGTGATTTACTCGGCTTCAATGAGTCAGGTGAATATAATTCTAGGGTTGAACTATATATTCTGAAGTAACTCCATGCCTTCTAAAGTATCCGTATATATTATTGAAAATCTGTGGAGAAATCTCAAACATTCCGTGCATGGAAGAAGGCCGAAGAATATTTCTGAGCAAGAGGTGTTCTGCCAGGAAGAATTCCAAAAACAAGAATTGAAAGACTCTTACTAGGCTACAGGAAGTGTTTGCAAGCTGTTATAGTTGCCCGAGGAGGAGTTACAAACTACTAGCTGACAGGGTTCCCAAACCTTTGCACAAGGCCTTTTTCCTTGTTTTATTATTTTGAAACTGTAATATAAAAATGTATCTTACTTTAAAATGTGATGAAAATGTCATGTTTAACTTTGTACCATTTAGAGCAGGGGTGGGGAACCTCCGGCCTCGGGGCCGTATAAGGCCCGCGAGACCGTTTGATCCGGCCTACGAGGCAATTAATAAAAATAAACAAAAGCAACATTAGAAATACAACATTAAATAAAATCTCAAGCGAGCGATTATTTTTCCTATAAAACACGTTTTTATAATAAAAATAAAAATGTATGAAATAAAATAAAACAAATATTTTTATTGAACGTGACGTTCAGGGTCAGTGACGGACAGCTGTCTATCTGTCTGTGTCACGTTCATGGTCACGTGCGTAACGTAATGTGTCATTGCGTGATAATCTCCTGTCATCGCTTCATTCAGAAAGTAATCAGAATGCAAACATGGCTGTCAAGAAAAGAAAGGTAGATGCAGAATGTCGCACTTTCCAAGACAAATGGACAAACAATTATTTATTTGTTGAGGTAAAAGGCAAGCCAGTATGCCTTGTGTGTCGGGAGGCGCTCGCGGTTATGAAAAAGTCGAACCTCGAACGTCATTACAACTCAAAACATGCTAACCTGGACAACTTGAAAGGACAAATACGCTTGGATAAAGTTAACGCTCTCCATCGGAGTTTGGGTGCTCAACAAGCAGTCTTCACAAGACCACAATCTGACCGAGACAACGTTACGCATGCTAGTTTAGTGTTGAGTGAGCTAATCGCTAAGAAGCTGAGGCCGCATTCAGAAGGAGAATTTGTGAAGGAGTTAATTATTGCCGCGGCGGAGCTGCTCGCACCGGACAAAGTAAAATTGTTCCAAAGTGTCAGTTTGTCTCGAAGAACTGTCTCAGATCGGATTACTGACATGGCACAAGATATTGAGAAAACACTGAGGGACACCGCAAGAGATTTCCAGTTTTTCTCTCTGGCCTGCGATGAGACAACAGACATAACAAACACCGCCCAACTGGCCATTTTTGTGCGGGGGATTATAGCCGAGTTTCATACGAGGGAGGAGTTGCTGTCTTTGCAAGCCATGCATGGCACCACCAAAGGTGCGGATTTATTTGAGCAAGTTGTTTTGGCTATGAACAAATTCGAACTGCAGTTTGACAAGTTAAGTGGCCTGGCAACGGATGGAGCCCCAGCCATGGTTGGCGCGCAAAAGGGATTGACTGCATTGGTCAAAAAGGAAATGAGTCGTCTCAGTCTCGATCCAAGTGAGTTAGTTGTATGCCACTGTATCATACACCAAGAGAATCTGTGTGCACAGTCCCTGAAGTTCAACAATGTGATGACAACTGTCGTTTCCACCATAAATGTCATCAAAAGCAGAGGGCTGAACAGCCGCCAGTTCAAAGAGCTACTGAGTGAACTAGAGTCAGAGTACGGAGATCTGGTTTACCACTGTGAGGTGCGCTGGCTGAGTCGCGGAAATATGCTCACACGGTTGTCATAGAACTCAGTGATAGCAAGTGGCTGTGTGATTTGGGCTTCATGGTGGACATTACCAAGTACCTGTCAGAGCTGAACGTCAAGCTCCAAGGTCCCAACCAGCTTCTCAGCTCTCTACAATCAAATGTGAAGTCATTTGAAGCTAAACTAAAGCTGTGACCAAGTGCAACTGGAAAGGGGAAACACTCTCCACTTTCCCACTCTGCAAGAACAAAAGCCTGTTGTGACATCTGAATATGCTGCTGAGTGTGCAAAACTCCTCCAGGCATTTGGAGAGAGGTTCCAGGACGTGAAAAGTAAGCAAAGGGAACTGAACATATTTGCCACGCCATTTAATGTGGAACCAGCTGATGTGCCTGACAACCTACAACTCGAAATCATTGAGCTGCAAAGCAATGACGAGCTCAAAGCTAGGTACAACAACCTCCCTCTGCTGGACTTCTACAAACTGTATGTACGTGCTGAGGATTTTCCCATTCTGAGGAGACATGCACTGAAGTTTGCGTCAGTGTTTGGGACCACCTACTGCTGTGAGCAGTTCTTTTCAAAACTGACTCTTGCAAAGACTCTGTTCCGCTCAAGACTGACTGACCCAAACCTGCAAAACCAGCTGCGAGTAGCATCATCATCATTACCAGCTGACACCAAACGCCTCGCCGAAGAGAAACAGTTCCAGCCATCGCATTAGGTAAGTCCGATATGTGTTCAATAATTTGTTTTAATTAATTATTTAATTAATAATAAATCTGTGGTAACCAAGACAGTCTGTTTGTTTCCTAACCAAGCAGGTAGGCTACCCGGTGGCCGTGGCTGGAGCCTAATCAGGAGGACTCGGGACAGCTGACTGGGTGTCCTGGTTACAGCTTAAAAGGCGTTCCAGTCCACAAGCTCTCTCTCTCTCCTCCAGCACCATTATTCTATATTACACCGTACAACACCCTCCTCGCCATACTTTCCTGCATTCACTCACTTACACTACTGATACACTGATTCTCATACCCCATTGGATTATTGTTCAGTTTGGCATACCTTAGTTCTATTAAATTATTGTTATTCTGATTATACATGGTGTGTGTGTGTCCCTTTTTGTTATGGTCCAGAGCCAGGCCGTAACAATGGCCCTTGAAGGATGTTCTAAAAATGTAAATGGCCCTTGACAGGAAAAAGGTTCCCCACCCCTGATTTAGAGGTTAGGTTTGCTTCTTTTCACTTAGATATTAATTGTAAAAGGCATTTTGACTAGGGGTGCCCACCCCACTGTATAATACCCAAACTAGGAGCTGCCAGAAATGTGGCTGAAAAACCAATTAAGAATTGCACCTTTAAAAAGAAGAAACCAGCATGCCAAGAAACATCAATCAAAAAACTCTACAGATACTATACATTTCTCCCTGAGATTGATTGGGATTTAGAGTTCCCAAAGCTACTGTGAAAATGTACCCTTTAAACCATACATCTATTGTATTCTAGAAACTAGTTGATAGTTTTTGATCATTGATAAGTGATAGATGGCTTTTTAAATTTTATTAAATCAGCATTTATCAAAAAATAATAATGATTAACACGACGCTATAATCTTTAAAATCGTCCCAGAGACGAAATGTACATCGTAAGTACCCTCTGCTGGATTGGAGGTCAGAGTCACTGTTAGAGGCAGGAGAAGTGTGGTGGTGGTGGTGGTACTTCATCTAACTCTGTACGTGTATGTGTCTAACAGAGGTCTTTGAGGTCAGTGTGCTGGTTAAGTTGGCTGCTGTAGGAGGACTCCTAGTCCCTTTCGAACACGGCCTGCAGCTGTGACTGGAACGTGCCACCAAGCGATTGGGACGCAGTTTGGTTCACCACCAGCCCCGACCCAGCAGTGGTCACAAAGTAGTCCCCAGACCAGTTAGAGGTACCTTGAGAACACAAGACCAGACCAGTTAGAGGTACCTTGAGAACACAAGACCAGAACAGTTAGAGGTACCTTGAGAACACAAGGAAACAAGATGCCTTAGAGCTGATAGATGGGATCTGTTACACTGGATTTCAATAAAGAATCTGCGTAAAATGAAAAATGAAATGAAAATGTCCTATTTGTGTAAAGTCGACACATAAAATACCCTCAACAGCTATGCCTAGAGATACAATGGGTGATGCTTCAAATGATATCTGAGCAAACAGGTTTTTATTTCAGATAGGGTTGGGGACAGTTGAATTTCAATGCAGTTGATTCAGGAAGTACATTTTATTTTATTTTTTTAAATCAATGATTGCTAAAAGGGCATTCATTTTCAGTGACCTCTCAATAAATTGGAAAAAAGGAAGTTTTTTCAAATATTGGAATTGTGAACTCAAATCACTTCACAAATTCTAATTGACCCTGTTTTTGAGAGAGTGAATCAGTGGTCTAACAATGATTCACAATGCTTCCTAAGGATGACTTAAGGATGACTTTGATCTCACTAATGTTGATATATCTCACTACTGTTGAGTCTAGGAGAGAGGTGTATTACCTATGTAGGCAACCTTGTCTGTCACCATGTACTTGTTGTGGTTAACTCTGGCGAAGGGTATTTCCTTTTGCTTGGGATTGGCTGGCACAACGAAGATTTTCTGGAAAATAGAGAAGCAGAAATGGTACCATAAGCTCTTTTTAAATGTGATATCCTGTGCCCAATGACTTGCCCATATTGTGCCTAAACGTGTCATACTCTCAACCAAGCAACCAACACATACATCTCTGCTTACAACCTAAAGAAGACACTGTTCAACACCCAAACACCTCCATCCTTTCTGGACGTAGCTTATTAACAACATAAACAAAACAATGTCGATGAATCATCAACATGAGGATTATGTCTAAAAACGAACGTACAGTAAAGTGACAAAAAAAGAAAGCAACTCTTAAGTCTAGGCCTACTCACCACCTGGATGTCCAGCCTTCTCTTGGGTTCCTGGTCCGAGGCCAGGGAGCGCAGGAAGGGCAGCATGATAGGCTGTGTGCTGGCCCAGCAGCTGATCAGCAGACGCACGCGCACACGCTTCTCATATGCCACTCGCCTCAGCTGAGTGTCAATGTCGGCCCAGTACCTGCAGAGGGCGCCAGACCCACAGGGTTAGGGCCCAGAGATGGGGCTTTATTCATTCCATAACAGACAAACGCTCTAGGAGCCTTTTTACAAGACATGCTGGTAGGTAGAGCCATCTGACCAATGAGCTAGAGTAATGGTAAATGGACTGACTTATATAGCGCCTTATTACAAAGCGCTTTACAAAGGCCTCTCATTCACCCATTCACACACACATTCACACACCAATGGCGGCGAGCTGCCATGCAAGGCGCCGTCCCGCTCACTGGGAGCAATTTTGGGGTTCAGTGTCTTGCCCAAGGACACTTCGACATGTGGCCAGCCGGGGCTCGAACCGCCGATCTGCCAACCTTGTGATCATTAGACGCCGACTCTACCTCCTGAGCCACAGCCGCCCCAAGACTAAGACTAATGAGCTAGAATAATACTCTCCATCAGCTTTGCCTCTCCAAAACTTCAACTTTACCTCCAAGAACACTTATCATTGAACAATACTACTAGGCAATTGTTTGTCACACATTTTTATATTTATATCAATCTATTAATTTTGGCTTTATTAGACTAAACATTCCTGAGTCTGAGGCCTGCAAACTTACTTACTGCAAAAAGAAGCTGTTAATGAGTTCATGGGCATTGGGAGGAATGCCTCTCGGTGAGCAACGAGATCATTTTGGGGCATTATTTCCCTTTTTGGCTCAAGAGCGGAGGCTCTCTAAAATGTAACTTCCTAAGCAAAACGGTAAGCAAAACTGACTTTAGATGGCTGCATAAGGGCTAATTCCCCAGTCTCCCTGAACTTAAAGTGGCAGTGAAGTTCCCTAGGAGGCTGACTGACCGTTTGGGGTGTGAGAACTCTGTGGTGGGGAGATAGTTCATGACAGCAATGTAGACAAAGTGCTGTGCGTCCTCCATGACACTCAGGATGGACTGAAGGTCTTCGGTCCTCCCCGCGGCACAGAAGGATGGTGGGGAGCTCTGGGGAGGCAGGATGTTGTTGTTAGCATGTGGGTAGTTTTAAAGGGATAGTTCACGACACTACACGACACAGACATTATCAGCAGCAACATTTCTTTGCAAGAACTATCCCCACACATAGCATTACTGAGGGAAGGAGGTTATTGGCCAAGATCTCGCGATACTTGGCCCCATCCATCCTCCCCTCAATACGGTGCATTCGTCCTGTCCCCTTTGCAGAAAAGCATCCCCAAAGAATGATGTTTCCACCTCCATGCTTCACGGTTGGGATGGTGTTCTTGGGGTTGTACTCATCCTTCTTCTTCCTCCAAACACGGCGAGTGGAGTTTATGCCAAAAAGCTCTATTTTGGTCTCATCAGACCACATGACCTTCTCCCATTCCTCCTCTGGATCATCCAGATGATCATTGGCAAACCTCAGACGGGCCTGGACATGCGCTGGCTTGAGCAGGGGGACCTTGCGTGCGCTACAGGATTTTAATCCCTGACGCCGTAGTGTGTTACTGATAGTTTTCTTTGAGACTGTGGTCCCAGCTCTCTTCAGGTCATTGACCAGGTCCTGCCGTGTAGTTCTGGGCTGATCCCTCACCTTTCTTATGATCATTGATGCCCCACGAGGTGAGATCTTGCATGGAGCCCCAGACCGAGGGAGATTGACCGTCATCTTAAATTTCTTCCATTTTCTAATAATTGCGCCACCAGTTGTTGCCTTCTCACCAAGCTGCTTCCCTATTGTCCTATGTTTTTGCCTGTTCAAGTTCTTACAAGTCACCAACGTGGTCATATTATTGACAGTTTTTTCCTGTTCTACAAAAATGCCATGATGAAAGCCAAACACCATGTTGGATTGAAGAGTTGATATACTGTTTGTTTTGACAATTCACTTGAAGGGGCCTTAATGATGTTTCCTCAAACCATGTTTGTCCTTATGTGTAAGGATGCTGTTGCGCAAAGAGCTAACTTTGATTATGCTTTTTCATGTGTGTTTCTTTTTTTCTTTTCTTTTTCATCAAACATTTCTTGTTGTCAATAAAAGTATTTTTAAAATCCTTTAAAAAAAATTCTGGGTCTATTGCTCTGTCACCTAGCATTTTGGAGTTTAGCTTGCAACGTCGCGAGCGTGTTAGCGGCTACATTACAGTAACTTCCTCTTATACGTTTTGGTAACGGCCCTGGTAACAATCTATGCCACTTGCAAAGAAGATAAGGGTTAGTTCAACCTTATGTTGCGGTGTTTGCTCAATTTGATGTTTGACACTGGTCAGAGTAGATCCAGTTCACATTGGGAAGGATCAATGCTTTGGTAGGTAGCCTAGAGGTTAGAGAGGCTGGCTAGCAGTTGGCTGGCTAGTTTGATCCCTGCCTCAGGAGGGAGCTTGCATGTGGCCTTGAGCAAGGCACTTAACCCCTAATTGCTCTAGGGGTGCCGAATATGGGTGACTCTGTGCCTAGAGCAAAAATACCAAATTCCAACAATTGACTGACAAGTTGATTGCAGGGCAAATAAATCAGTAAAAAAAAATGCAAAGCTCTTCATAGCACATTACAATGTAGTACACCTCCAACATACCTGTCTAAACTCAGAGAGCAAATGACACTATGGAAAGATAAAAGGTAAAACACACAAGTCCATCTGATTTAAGGAATGAATGAGAGAAGCGGTGGGAATGCTTTTTATTTTATTTGATATGCCGAGAAGTTTTGGGAATTTTTTTAGTTTTTTTTTTTTAAATAATCGGTATCAGTGAAAAGGCTCCTTTGGGGATTATCATAGCCTGTGAAAGAAAGAAAAAAGTCATTTACACTGTTACTTCAGTCAAGCTGCATGTTACTGTAAAGAACACATTTTAAGTTCAGGAAATAATGAATATATATACAGTATGTTTTCTGCATTATACAGAAAGCAGTAAACCAAAGGTGAAAATGTCTAAAACGGGTCTTAAAATAGCTGGGAGGGTCTTACCTAAACTGGCAACTCTCCTGATATGGGACACAACATTTCCCAGAAGACCATGGCCCTTCTCCTTGGTAGCTGTAGAGACATTAAAAAACACATTACTCTCTGTCTGTTAAAAGCAGTCATAACCATAATGTAACTCAACGCAGAAGAGAGAAAACAAATGGCTCAAATAAGTACTGACTCTCCAGTGTCTTGGGGATGGGCGCCATGGTTGTTGCGGGGTCCATCATTGTTGCGGGGTCCATTGGGTCCAGCAGCGCTCCAGGTCCCTGTCCTGGACCCGTGGAGGCCATTACACTGGGGTTCAGAAGTTCGGGGGACCTCCTCACTGGACATATTGTTACTAGGAAAAAACATGATAAAATGTTCGTCAACATCACCACAATCATTACAGTCAGCACTCGAGTTGAGGGGGGATGAGGGGGGATGGCATCCCCTCTGAAATAAAAACAGTAAAAATCATCCCCCTTCTAAAACTGCCATCCCCCCTTTCCATCCCTTATGTCATTCTATCAATGAACGTGGTATTACTGCTATTTCAACATTTAGTTTTGCGCATATTGAGTAAAATACTGTGGGCGAGGGGGCACGCGCACACATGCAATTGACATTTTTACCAACATTTTTACATTTTACCTGTGGGGATGCTAAAATTGTCCCCATATGATAAAATCCACCATCCCCCCCTGATTTTCTTTTACAACTTGAGTACTGATTACAGTCATTACAGACTGAAAAAAAAACATGATCAAATTATCGTCATCATCACCATCATCACCACAGTCATTATAATCATTACAGACTGACTGGGTGTAAGGAGTTAAGCCACAGCAGTAATTACCTGCACTCCTAGAGTGTATGTGTCCTGGAGTGGTAGATGGAGGATCCCACAGACAGTAAGGCTTCATGACGGGAACCATCTTAAGGGCAGCTGTCGTTGGTGGAGCCATCATTGGTGGAGGTGATGGAAAGGGCATGCTCTGTGAAAAAATAATTATATAAATAAAATCTGCTCAATGAAACTAACCTGAATGAGTTGGATAAAAAGCAATGCTTGTACAGTTAGAATATGACTGCTGTAAGATGATAGTTAAATGTGGACCTTAAGGTGTAGCTGGATCTAAATCCTGCCCCTTGTCCTCTGATGAAGCGCATGTTTTACCCCTGTGTGTAGTAATCTGGGGTCTCACCTCAAGGCAGGTTTTCGGTCGAACTCCCAGCTGTTGTGGAGGCTCAACACCCAGAGCGCCAATCTCCAGCAGATCCCACTTATATGGGGGGTTGGTGTCAGGGAGCTGGTGACACTGGTCCCGCTGTTGGGGATTAAATGCCTTCAAGAAGGCAAACTGTGTCGGGGTCACAGTGTTTTTGGCCACTGCCTTGTCCAGAAGGTCAACTTCCTCGAAGAGGTCACTAGGAGGCTCCACCTGAACCATCATGGGCAATGTCCTCACCATGGAGAGGGCCTTTGGAAGGAGCTCCACCTTCCAGAGGCACATTTTAGTGTCAAGCTGTTGTGGAGGCTCAACCTCCTGACTAAGAAGCTCCACCTCATCCCTCTGTGGAGGGGTAGATTGGGGCTCCCAACCTTCCCTCTGTGGAGGTGGTACAACCTCAGGGGCTGTCATGATGTCCTGGGGCTCTGCCTTGGCCTCATCAACAGACTGGAGGGTCTGGTGGAGGGTTATTTCCTCCACACCTGTAGCCACACCCACAGCACCCATCTCCAGATCCCACTTTGATGGGGGGTCGGCGTCAGGGAAGATGTCCCCCTGGTCCCTCTGTTGGGGATTAAATGTTGTACAGAAGGCAAACTGTGTCGTGCTGTCTGCCTTGGCCTGAGAGTTGACACCTGTCATGGGAGGTGTGTTTACCACTGACAGGGCCTTTGGGAGGAGCTCCACCTCTTTCCTCTGGGGAGGGGTAACAACCTCCGGTGCTGTGTCTTCATCCCTGTGGGTAAAGAGGAGGACACTGGGAATCTCCACCTCTGGTAGGAGCTCCACCTCATCCCTCATCATCGTCCGATGGAGGGTCATTTTCTCAAGGACACTGGGAATCTCCACCTCATCCCACTGTGGAGGGGTACATGCCTCTTTGGCCTCATCAACAGACTGGAGGGTCTGGTGGAGGGTCATTTCCTCAATGAGGACGCCGGGCATCTTCACCTCAACCGTCATGGGAGGTGTCCTCACCATGGAGAGGGCCTCTGGAAGGAGCTCCACCTCATCCCTCTGTGGAGGGGTACATGCCTCTTTGGCCCTGGGGCCCTCTTCTCTCTGAGGAGGTGGTTCAACCTCAGGGGCTGTCATGATGTCTTGGGGCTCTGCCTTGGGCTCATCAACAGACTGGGGGGTCTGGTGAAGGGTCATTTCCTCCATGAGGACGCTGGGCATCTTCACCTCAACCGTCATGGGAGGTGTCCTCACCATGGAGAGGGCCTCTGGAAGGAGCTCCACCTCATCCCTCTGTGGAGGGGTACATGCCTCTTTGGCCCTGGGGCCCTCTTCTCTCTGAGGAGGTGGTTCAACCTCAGGGGCTGTCATGATGTCTTGGGGCTCTGCCTTGGGCTCATCAACAGACTGGGGGGTCTGGTGAAGGGTCATTTCCTCCATGAGGACACTGGGAATCTTCACCTCATCCGTCATGGGAGGTGTCCTCACCATGGAGAGGGCCTCTGGAAGAAGCTCCACCTCATCCCTCTGTGGAGGGGTAGATTGGGGCTCATAACCATCCGTCTGTGGAGGGATACATGCTTCTTTGGCCCTGGGGCCCTCTTCTCTCTGAGGAGGGGGTACAACTTCAGGGGCTGTCATGATGTCCTGGGGCTCTGCCTTGGCCTCATCAACAGACTGGAGGGTCTGGTGGAGGGTCATTTCCTCCACGAGGACACTGGGGATCTTCACCTCACCTGTCATGGGAGGCGTCCTCACCATGGAGAGGGGCTCTGAGGAGAGCTCCACCTCATCCCTCTCTAGAGAGATTATCTGTGGGTGGTTCTCATTTGAGACAGACTTTGGTCAAAGTCAAAAATAAGAACAATTAGTCCAAAACAATGAAACATACAGTTGATATCATAGTAAGTGACACACTCATATTATGATAAAAACCTGCACACAATATTTGCATGCTGTATTGATTGAGAATGTTTATTTTGGTCCCTTTACAATTCATAATACAGATATTAAAAATGTACACAGTCACAATGCGTAACACCAGGACCAAAAAGGTGTAGGCTGAAGCCATGGCTTATTGCGCCTACCCTTTTTACATGTATGGGTTTTTCCCCATGAGTACATAATCAAAACATTGAAACTTTTATAAACAAAAATTCACTTACGCATCTTAACAGAAAACTCAAAAGTACCAAACAAAAAACTATATTAATGCACCTAACCTTTTTACATTAGTGGTTTTTCCCTTATGAGTGCATAATCAAGACATAGAAACATTTATAAACACATTTTTACTTAAGCATGTTTTCAAAAATACCAAACAAAACTATATTTATACCTCTGTTTTATACTTGTTAATCATCTTATTTTTTTGTAATTTCTTTAATCCTTTTAGTGTACTACACATTTTCATTTCCTTTTCAAAAGTATTCCATAAGTTAACTCCTTTAACTGTTATACATCTTGTTTTATACATCTGGCCATGTTTTGCATTTGTTCTAATCTTTGTTTTCATAAACATACATATTCCTCTGAGTTCGTAATTACTCTGTCTAACTTGAAACAGTCTCTGGATACAGTCTGGAAGCATCTTATTTTTTACTTTATACATTACTTGTGCCATTTTGAAGTCCAAAATGTAGCAATACATACAAATGTCACCATTATCAATATCACCACCACGATAATTACACTCAGAGTTATTGACATTGTTATTGACATGTCTGGCTATTAGGACATTACATTAAATTACATATCCTGTATGAGACTCATCTGACTACCTTTTGAAGGGCGTTTAGCCAGGTGAGCAGCAGACTGTCCATCGACTCTAACCCTGATGTTCCACGTTCTGAGGCTTGTCCTCCAGACTCTTGGGGCGTGACTGAAGGACCAGTAGGCTGGCCAGACGGTACCTCATTCCCAGGGGCCACTGGGTAATAATAATGGTAATGATTGTTGATCACACCATAGTTATGGTTGATGTTCTGCAGTGCACCCCCACCAGTCTGGCTCCATTGGTTACTCCCTGTAAAAAAAAAAAAAAAAGGAAACGGAGAAGAGGGTTGATACTCAGTCTTCAGATAAGGGGGTATCAATCATTATACATTATAATAACAGTCAGTTCCGACTAAGTAATTTGATTGGACAAGAGGCATTCCACGAGTGCCGATATACAGTATAACAGTACTGGGACTTTTAACTAATCACTCCGCCGCACAGGTGTTCTACTAAATGTTATAATTAGACTACATGTTTGTGTTCAGGTTACTAGGCAACAGTGCAGTTGACGTTCAGTTGCGGAACAATTTTTTGTTGGCGGAGCCAAAATAAATGATTAAATAAACAAACAAATCATAATCTGTTGTCGCTTATTACTGTTAACTAATAAATTGCGCTCTAGAACTGTTAAAAAATAAAACAAGTATAAAAGCAATATCACACTTGTGGTCGTGCTGTTATACTGAATATCAGCACTCCCTCTCGTGTGATAATGCTTAATTAAGACTCATCAGGAGTAGTGTGTGTAATGCTTACCTCCAACATCGTCTTGTCTCCTGTGGTTTTGAGCGTTACGTGCTCTGCTTTGCCCGTCAACAGGACACCGTCCACACCGTCCACACTGCAAAAAGTAATTCTAAGTAAGATGAAATATCTTAAATCAAGGCAATATATGCTTGTTTTCTGTCCGACTGCACTAGTTTTAAATTGTCCTGTTCTGTTGGCAGGTAATTTAGCTTATTTTAAGTAATATATCCCCCATTTTATAGTCAGTGTTTGAGGTTTGATTACTCACGGGAGTGGTATCCATGATAGGCCACTGGCCACCTCCTCTAAGGCAGCTGTGTCTTCTTGGTTTGTAAAGTAGGGGGCATTGAAATGATGCTCTCTCTTGTAGTAGATATGTAATGACACAGTAGTAGTATATTTTCTATCTCTCTAACTGATCGTCGTCTGCAACAGAGTGATCTCAAAGAAGAACGACACAGCAATAGGCTACAATAGAACAGAAATATGATTCTAATTCTAATGTGTCATAAAGCCAATTTCGCCAGTGACGTCATTTTCTTTGACAACCAATTTCTGACATAACCACGCCCCCCGCTCGGTTCATGGGTCTACAAATCAATTTCATTTGAATAGATTCTCCCTAATTAATTACAGTTATTAACTAACATACACTCACCTGCGCATCAGCTGGTCATTGAGCATATTTGCCTCAGTTGGTCTGAGTCTATTCTCAAAATGCGGTCGAGGACAAGAGCCTTTAGCAGACCTAGTCTAATTGATATAGGAAAAGTGCTATACAAATAAGTTATTATTATTATTATTATTATTACATGACTAAAAAAATCCCTCACTCACATGCTTCATTTCCTCAGAACGTTAGTACCTATAAATGGTTTGAAGTCTGTGAATTAGCGTTATTTTTGGTGTAGGCTGATTGTGTAAGAGCGTAATAGCGGCGGTAAACATAATGAAAATTGATGTTCACAGAAATAGTGATAGAAAATGAATTGAAACTCATAGATGCAGTCTCTCTGATCCAACGGGATGTTTTCGCCACAAGACACTCTGCTAATAATTCAAAGATGACATGAGTACACAAGTAGTGTTCTTGTCATTGTTTTGATTGACAGCACAGTGAATACGGTTTTGGAAATAAATCAATTCATCATTAGCAAGAGGTTGCATGGTTTTATTCATGGTTTTATTCATTCATGCAAATTGGAGGAAAGATAATTATCCACACTTCTGCATAAAACCACTAACAATAAAGTGGTTTATAACTTTATGAATTCAATTTAAGAACATTACCCAAAAAGGGTAGAGGGGAGTGATGGTGTAGGAATTTAATTCCAGTGCTTGCTGTCAAATATGCAATACATTCGTTTTTTTACTGCTGTTCAACAACTATCTCCACTGTACTTATATTTTAGACACACTCCACATGGTGGAAATTAAAGGGAATTTCTGGACTTTCTCAATTATTATTCAAGGATGTAAATTCAGCCATGATGTATTCCTATGGGAAACATCCACTTGTTTTAAAAGGGAAGATTTAAAATGAATTAAAAGCCCTTATTATCCAGCCTGCATTGGAAAGCAAGAAACACAAATGAAGCATTAAAGGCACAACCTGGGTTTTGTTTTGTTTTTCATTTAAATGTTTAGGCAGAATATTACTTATAAATGTCTAATGAGCGTAGTACAACTGTCTTACCTTAATAGCATCCAAAATCAAAAGTTAACTAACCCTTCCCCTGCCAAACAGTGGGGTGCAAAGATTTGGGCACTCCTGGTTTAAATGACTGGTACAATTAATCTCCAAGTGATTGAAAGCAAACCTGAACACTAAATGCTACAAAGTTAAACATGACACCTTTCTGCCAATTTTAAAGCAAGGTTTCTTTTTTATTATAATAAAAAACGTTTTACTCCAAGGTGATTTACTCGGCTTCAATGAGTCAGGTGAATATAATTCTAGGGTTGAACTATATATTCTGAAGTAACTCCATGCCTTCTAAAGTATCCGTATATATTATTGAAAATCTGTGGAGAAATCTCAAACATTCCGTGCATGGAAGAAGGCCGAAGAATATTTCTGAGCAAGAGGTGTTCTGCCAGGAAGAATTCCAAAAACAAGAATTGAAAGACTCTTACTAGGCTACAGGAAGTGTTTGCAAGCTGTTATAGTTGCCCGAGGAGGAGTTACAAACTACTAGCTGACAGGGTTCCCAAACCTTTGCACAAGGCCTTTTTCCTTGTTTTATTATTTTGAAACTGTAATATAAAAATGTATCTTACTTTAAAATGTGATGAAAATGTCATGTTTAACTTTGTACCATTTAGAGCAGGGGTGGGGAACCTCCGGCCTCGGGGCCGTATAAGGCCCGCGAGACCGTTTGATCCGGCCTACGAGGCAATTAATAAAAATAAACAAAAGCAACATTAGAAATACAACATTAAATAAAATCTCCAGCGAGCGATTATTTTTCCTATAAAACACGTTTTTATAATAAAAATAAAAATGTATGAAATAAAATAAAACAAATATTTTTATTGAACGTGACGTTCAGGGTCAGTGACGGACAGCTGTCTATCTGTCTGTGTCACGTTCATGGTCACGTGCGTAACGTAATGTGTCATTGCGTGATAATCTCCTGTCATCGCTTCATTCAGAAAGTAATCAGAATGCAAACATGGCTGTCAAGAAAAGAAAGGTAGATGCAGAATGTCGCACTTTCCAAGACAAATGGACAAACAATTATTTATTTGTTGAGGTAAAAGGCAAGCCAGTATGCCTTGTGTGTCGGGAGGCGCTCGCGGTTATGAAAAAGTCGAACCTCGAACGTCATTACAACTCAAAACATGCTAACCTGGACAACTTGAAAGGACAAATACGCTTGGATAAAGTTAACGCTCTCCATCGGAGTTTGGGTGCTCAACAAGCAGTCTTCACAAGACCACAATCTGACCGAGACAACGTTACGCATGCTAGTTTAGTGTTGAGTGAGCTAATCGCTAAGAAGCTGAGGCCGCATTCAGAAGGAGAATTTGTGAAGGAGTTAATTATTGCCGCGGCGGAGCTGCTCGCACCGGACAAAGTAAAATTGTTCCAAAGTGTCAGTTTGTCTCGAAGAACTGTCTCAGATCGGATTACTGACATGGCACAAGATATTGAGAAAACACTGAGGGACACCGCAAGAGATTTCCAGTTTTTCTCTCTGGCCTGCGATGAGACAACAGACATAACAAACACCGCCCAACTGGCCATTTTTGTGCGGGGGATTATAGCCGAGTTTCATACGAGGGAGGAGTTGCTGTCTTTGCAAGCCATGCATGGCACCACCAAAGGTGCGGATTTATTTGAGCAAGTTGTTTTGGCTATGAACAAATTCGAACTGCAGTTTGACAAGTTAAGTGGCCTGGCAACGGATGGAGCCCCAGCCATGGTTGGCGCGCAAAAGGGATTGACTGCATTGGTCAAAAAGGAAATGAGTCGTCTCAGTCTCGATCCAAGTGAGTTAGTTGTATGCCACTGTATCATACACCAAGAGAATCTGTGTGCACAGTCCCTGAAGTTCAACAATGTGATGACAACTGTCGTTTCCACCATAAATGTCATCAAAAGCAGAGGGCTGAACAGCCGCCAGTTCAAAGAGCTACTGAGTGAACTAGAGTCAGAGTACGGAGATCTGGTTTACCACTGTGAGGTGCGCTGGCTGAGTCGCGGAAATATGCTCACACGGTTGTCATAGAACTCAGTGATAGCAAGTGGCTGTGTGATTTGGGCTTCATGGTGGACATTACCAAGTACCTGTCAGAGCTGAACGTCAAGCTCCAAGGTCCCAACCAGCTTCTCAGCTCTCTACAATCAAATGTGAAGTCATTTGAAGCTAAACTAAAGCTGTGACCAAGTGCAACTGGAAAGGGGAAACACTCTCCACTTTCCCACTCTGCAAGAACAAAAGCCTGTTGTGACATCTGAATATGCTGCTGAGTGTGCAAAACTCCTCCAGGCATTTGGAGAGAGGTTCCAGGACGTGAAAAGTAAGCAAAGGGAACTGAACATATTTGCCACGCCATTTAATGTGGAACCAGCTGATGTGCCTGACAACCTACAACTCGAAATCATTGAGCTGCAAAGCAATGACGAGCTCAAAGCTAGGTACAACAACCTCCCTCTGCTGGACTTCTACAAACTGTATGTACGTGCTGAGGATTTTCCCATTCTGAGGAGACATGCACTGAAGTTTGCGTCAGTGTTTGGGACCACCTACTGCTGTGAGCAGTTCTTTTCAAAACTGACTCTTGCAAAGACTCGGTTCCGCTCAAGACTGACTGACCCAAACCTGCAAAACCAGCTGCGAGTAGCATCATCATCATTACCAGCTGACACCAAACGCCTCGCCGAAGAGAAACAGTTCCAGCCATCGCATTAGGTAAGTCCGATATGTGTTCAATAATTTGTTTTAATTAATTATTTAATTAATAATAAATCTGTGGTAACCAAGACAGTCTGTTTGTTTCCTAACCAAGCAGGTAGGCTACCCGGTGGCCGTGGCTGGAGCCTAATCAGGAGGACTCGGGACAGCTGACTGGGTGTCCTGGTTACAGCTTAAAAGGCGTTCCAGTCCACAAGCTCTCTCTCTCTCCTCCAGCACCATTATTCTATATTACACCGTACAACACCCTCCTCGCCATACTTTCCTGCATTCACTCACTTACACTACTGATACACTGATTCTCATACCCCATTGGATTATTGTTCAGTTTGGCATACCTTAGTTCTATTAAATTATTGTTATTCTGATTATACATGGTGTGTGTGTGTCCCTTTTTGTTATGGTCCAGAGCCAGGCCGTAACAATGGCCCTTGAAGGATGTTCTAAAAATGTAAATGGCCCTTGACAGGAAAAAGGTTCCCCACCCCTGATTTAGAGGTTAGGTTTGCTTCTTTTCACTTAGATATTAATTGTAAAAGGCATTTTGACTAGGGGTGCCCACCCCACTGTATAATACCCAAACTAGAAGCTGCCAGAAATGTGGCTGAAAAACCAATTAAGAATTGCACCTTTAAAAAGAAGAAACCAGCATGCCAAGAAACATCAATCAAAAAACTCTACAGATACTATACATTTCTCCCTGAGATTGATTGGGATTTAGAGTTCCCAAAGCTACTGTGAAAATGTACCCTTTAAACCATACATCTATTGTATTCTAGAAACTAGTTGATAGTTTTTGATCATTGATAAGTGATAGATGGCTTTTTTTATTTTATTAAATCAGCATTTATCAAAAAATAATAATGATTAACACGACGCTATAATCTTTAAAATCGTCCCAGAGACGAAATGTACATCGTAAGTACCCTCTGCTGGATTGGAGGTCAGAGTCACTGTTAGAGGCAGGAGAAGTGTGGTGGTGGTGGTGGTACTTCATCTAACTCTGTACGTGTATGTGTCTAACAGAGGTCTTTGAGGTCAGTGTGCTGGTTAAGTTGGCTGCTGTAGGAGGACTCCCAGTCCCTTTCGAACACGGCCTGCAGCTGTGACTGGAACGTGCCACCAAGCGATTGGGACGCAGTTTGGTTCACCACCAGCCCCGACCCGGCAGTGGTCACAAAGTAGTCCCCAGACCAGTTAGAGGTACCTTGAGAACACAAGACCAGACCAGTTAGAGGTACCTTGAGAACACAAGACCAGAACAGTTAGAGGTACCTTGAGAACACAAGGAAACAAGATGCCTTAGAGCTGATAGATGGGATCTGTTACACTGGATTTCAATAAAGAATCTGCGTAAAATGAAAAATGAAATGAAAATGTCCTATTTGTGTAAAGTCAACACATAAAATACCCTCAACAGCTATGCCTAGAGATACAATGGGTGATGCTTCAAATGATATCTGAGCAAACAGGTTTTTATTTCAGATAGGGTTGGGGACAGTTGAATTTCAATGCAGTTGATTCAGGAAGTACATTTTATTTAATTTTTTTAAATCAATGATTGCTAAAAGGGCATTCATTTTCAGTGACCTCTCAATAAATTGGAAAAAAGGAAGTTTTTTCAAATATTGGAATTGTGAACTCAAATCACTTCACAAATTCTAATTGACCTTAACCCTGTTTTTGAGAGAGTGAATCAGTGGTCTAACAATGATTCACAATGCTTCCTAAGGATGACTTAAGGATGACTTTGATCTCACTAATGTTGATATATCTCACTACTGTTGAGTCTAGGAGAGAGGTGTATTACCTATGTAGGCAACCTTGTCTGTCACCATGTACTTGTTGTGGTTAACTCTGGCGAAGGGTATTTCCTTTTGCTTGGGATTGGCTGGCACAACGAAGATTTTCTGGAAAATAGAGAAGCAGAAATGGTACCATAAGCTCTTTTTAAATGTGATATCCTGTGCCCAATGACTTGCCCATATTGTGCCTAAACGTGTCATACTCTCAACCAAGCAACCAACACATACATCTCTGCTTACAACCTAAAGAAGACACTGTTCAACACCCAAACACCTCCATCCTTTCTGGACGTAGCTTATTAACAACATAAACAAAACAATGTCGATGAATCATCAACATGAGGATTATGTCTAAAAACGAACGTACAGTAAAGTGACAAAATAAGAAAGCAACTCTTAAGTCTAGGCCTACTCACCACCTGGATGTCCAACCTTCTCTTGGGTTCCTGGACCGAGGCCAGGGAGCGCAGGAAGGGCAGCATGATAGGCTGTGTGCTGGCCCAGCAGCTGATCAGCAGACGCACGCGCACACGCTTCTCATATGCCACTCACCTCAGCTGAGTGTCAATGTCGGCCCAGTACCTGCAGAGGGCGCCAGACCCACAGGGTTAGGGGGCTTTATTCATTCCATAACAGACAAACGCTCTAGGAGCCTTTTTACAAGACATGCTGGTAGGTAGAGCCATCTGACCAATGAGCTAGAGTAATGGTAAATGGACTGACTTATATAGCGCCTTATTACAAAGCGCTTTACAAAGGCCTCTCATTCACCCATTCACACACACATTCACACACCAATGGCGGCGAGCTGCCATGCAAGGCGCCGTCCCGCTCACTGGGAGCAATTTTGGGGTTCAGTGTCTTGCCCAAGGACACTTCGACATGTGGCCAGCCGGGGCTCGAACCGCCGATCTGCCAACCTTGTGATCATTAGACGCCGACTCTACCTCCTGAGCCACAGCCGCCCCAAGAGTAAGACTAATGAGCTAGAATAATACTCTCCATCAGCTTTGCCTCTCCAAAACTTCAACTTTACCTCCAAGAACACTTATCATTGAACAATACTACTAGGCAATTGTTTGTCACACATTTTTATATTTATATCAATCTATTAATTTTGGCTTTATTAGACTAAACATTCCTGAGTCTGAGGCCTGCAAACTTACTTACTGCAAAAAGAAGCTGTTAATGAGTTCATGGGCATTGGGAGGAATGCCTCTCGGTGAGCAACGAGATCATTTTGGGGCATTATTTCCCTTTTTGGCTCAAGAGCGGAGGCTCTCTAGAATGTAACTTCCTAAGCAAAACGGTAAGCAAAACTGACTTTAGATGTCTGCATAAGGGCTAATTCCCCAGTCTCCCTGAACTTAAAGTGGCAGTGAAGTTCCCTAGGAGGCTGACTGACCGTTTGGGGTGTGAGAACTCTGTGGTGGGGAGATAGTTCATGACAGCAATGTAGACAAAGTGCTGTGCGTCCTCCATGACACTCAGGATGGACTGAAGGTCTTCGGTCCTCCCCGCGGCACAGAAGGATGGTGGGGAGCTCTGGGGAGGCAGGATGTTGTTGTTAGCATGTGGGTAGTTTTAAAGGGATAGTTCACGACACTACACGACACAGACATTATCAGCAGCAACATTTCTTTGCAAGAACTATCCCCACACATAGCATTACTGAGGGAAGGAGGTTATTGGCCAAGATCTCGCGATACTTGGCCCCATCCATCCTCCCCTCAATACGGTGCATTCGTCCTGTCCCCTTTGCAGAAAAGCATCCCCAAAGAATGATGTTTCCACCTCCATGCTTCACGGTTGGGATGGTGTTCTACTCATCCTTCTTCTTCCTCCAAACACGGCGAGTGGAGTTTATGCCAAAAAGCTCTATTTTGGTCTCATCAGACCACATGACCTTCTCCCATTCCTCCTCTGGATCATCCAGATGATCATTGGCAAACCTCAGACGGGCCTGGACATGCGCTGGCTTGAGCAGGGGGACCTTGCGTGCGCTACAGGATTTTAATCCCTGACGCCGTAGTGTGTTACTGATAGTTTTCTTTGAGACTGTGGTCCCAGCTCTCTTCAGGTCATTGACCAGGTCCTGCCGTGTAGTTCTGGGCTGATCCCTCACCTTTCTTATGATCATTAATGCCCCACGAGGTGAGATCTTGCATGGAGCCCCAGACCGAGGGAGATTGACCGTCATCTTAAATTTCTTCCATTTTCTAATAATTGCGCCACCAGTTGTTGCCTTCTCACCAAGCTGCTTCCCTATTGTCCTGTAGCCCATCCCAGCCTTGTGCAGGTCTACAATTTTGTCCCTGATGTCCTTAGAAAGCTCTTTGGTCTTGCCCATTGTGGAGAGGTTGGGGTCTGATTGATTGAGTGCGTGGAGAGGTGTCTTTTATAAAGGTAACGAGTTCAAACAGGTGCAGTTAATAATGAGTGGAGAATAGGAGGGCTTCTTAAAGAAAAACTAACAGGTCTGTGAGAGCCGGAATTATTACTGGTTGGTAGGTGATCAAATACTTATTTCATACAATAAAATGCAAATTAATTATTTAAAAGTCATACAATGTGATTTTCTGGATTTTTGTTTTAGATTCCGTCTCTCACAGTTGAAGTGTACCTATGATAAAAAATTACAGACCTCTACATTCTTTCTAAGTGGGAAAACCTGCAAAATCAGCAGTGTATCAAATACTTGTTCTCCCCACTGTATATATTTTTTTTAGATGCTTAGGACATTGTCTTTGTTGCCAGGGTATTTTTCCCACAGGCTCTCTGGGTTATATAAAAACGAAAAAAATTAAAACTACACTGCACATAGCTACAGTGGGGTGCCCAACACAAACACTGAAGGAAAACTAACTGTCCTACTCGGCATTATCAGTGCATAAGTCTCTTCTTTATGTTGTAAAGACAGCCATTTCTTTTCAACCAACAGTGCAATGGACCCATGGGCTTGTCTTGGGGGAGGGGGGAGGGTCATGTAACCAATTCTGTAGTTTTGATGAGGCTTGCAACACTGCAAGCCTGTGGTCCTAAGCTGCTTCTGAATTATTGTGAAGATGCAGCTTTTTTTCCTTACCTTGCAAGTTCAAAGTAAGGACGAGAGGTAAAACAAAGAGCAGTGCTGACATTCATCTGACTAATCCTCATTCACATTGATGTCACATGACATGAAGCAACATTTGTATGGATTTATTCATTCGTCAAACTTTCTAAAAATAAACGTACTAGTACAGTATTAGTAGAGTGGACATATAATTGGGTTAATAAACATGTCCAAGAACATAACAAATTATGTTATTAGTATTTTTAACCCATCAAAATATTACATTATCTGAACAATGCATTGTGGGCCGATATTTCCCAAATCGCTTCAGGCAAAAGTCACATCCAAGCAGATTCTGTAAAAGGTGGGACGAAAGGACATCTGAAAGCGCCTTAACTTCATGCCTGGTACAATTTGAACAGTCTTCCATGGCTGCTGGTCAGAAGCTTCCATGTCAAGTATGGAGAAAGGATGATTCCTTCAGTTCAGAAGGGTATCCGAATTCATCCCCTAGTCCAGTTGTGGTTCTGTGTCGGTCGAAAGACGTGGTCACGTTTTATGGAAGCACAGCACAGACAGGCTCTCCCTTCCTGCCCGTCTGGACAGACACGTCGCCCCCTGCAGGCCTGACTCGGCCAGCACACTGATGACCTCCTCTAGGGGCAGAGATGTCAGTTAACACTGTGCTCCAACTAGTATAGGTTGAAACTGGAACAAATGGAAAAGGCACTATCTAAACCATTAAACTACTTGCATTAAACTTTTACCTATATAAAAAAAAACATGTTGGTACCATATTATATTATTATTATTATTATATTACTCTTTAGATCGGTGTACATAAGAGAGAGGAAGCATACTCAAGACCAGGGGTCCCCAAACTTTTTTCTGTGAGGGCCACATCATTTTTCCTTTCTGTGATGGGGGGCCTGAGTCGGTCTCTAACATAAAATAATATGGAACGGAGTGGAATGGAGGCGGTTGCGCAAAGCAATTGCGCGCAGGAGAGCACTGGTGGATGCAAACAAAGTCTAAACAGTTGAATTTGGATGGAATTTATACCTATAGTGATATGTCAATGAAATATAATCAGTTTTACAGTCTGATACTTGAGGGAGGACCCTCATCATACACGGGGGGACCCATGAAGCAGGGCTGTCTGGGGGTCCTTAAACGAGCATCAAACACTTAATTTCTTGCATTCTGGTGAATTTAGATGCAATTTGTGCCCTTTCTGCATCAATTTATGGTGGAAATTTCATTATTTATGTAAAGGAAAACACAATATTCAGGCACCAGATGACCATTCAAAATGTAATGTAATATAATGCAATATAAGGCTCTCAGGCATTCTGTACTTTCAAATATGTATTCTCCTTGAGCAGTCAACATCAACTATCAGCTATTTCGCTAGCAAACACGAAAGCTAACTTATTTGCGAAACAGCGCCCCCGCCACCACGTCGGCGCAATGCCGCAATTGCAGTTAGAAATGTTGTTGTTCAAAGGGCCGGTCCAAGTGTGGGGGCGGGCCGTGTTCGGCCCGCGGGCCGTAGTTTGGGGACCCCTGCTCAAGACTATTGAGATGTACCCCGAAATGACTTATGTAGAAAGTGTACCTGGGTTGTTCTCTGCCAAGGTGACCAGGTAAAACAACCCCTTATTGGAAAGCAGCTGTGGAACCAGGGGGAAGAACCTGTCCATCACCTCTCTGCCCCGCCTTCCCCCAGCCCAGGCCGCCTCGATGCCTCTGCTACCAACCTGAGAGACACACACACACACACACACACACACACACACACAGGGCGCAAATCAATGTGATTATGTCAAATATATACACACGCTTACAATGACAGGGCGACAATCAACTGGACCGTGTTGTACCTCTTCTGATGGCGTGACCACGTAAGGAGGGTTGAACAAAAGAACATCCACTTTTCCAGACAACCTTGGTGAGATTGTGTCCACCTAAAACAGAAAATAGGCATGAGGGTGAACATTGATCAAATTGAGTGTGTGTGTGTGTGTGTGTGTGTGTGTGTGTGTGTGTGTGTGTGTGTGTGTGTGTGAGAGAGAGTTGTACCAGGTCAGTGATGACCGGCTGCAGACTGACACTGTATGTATCTGGATAACACTTAGTGAAAAATGCCTCAACTGTGGCATTTCTATCGGTCCTAGCATTAAACTTGCACTGCTGAACATTCCCTGTTTCCCATGCTGAGTCTTTATTAACAACCAATGTATATCAAACATACATTATTATAATATTTTTAAAAAAAAATATAGATGCTTAGGACATTGTCTTTGTTGCCAGGGTATTTTTCCACAGGCTCTCAGGGTTATATAAAAACGAAAAAAACAACCTTGTTGAACTAACTGCACATAGCTACAGTGGGGTGCCCTACACAAACACTGAAGGAACACTAACTGTGTGTGTGTGTGTGTGAGAGAGAGAGAGAGTTGTACCAGGTCAGTGATGACCGGCTGCAGACTGACACTGTTACACCGAGACGTCTCCATGGTGCACTGAGCAGCTGCGGGGTTCACATCGGTACAGCTGGAGAGAGAACACACACAAACACACAAGTCACTGACACACGTACCCCACACACAAATAATTTCATAATGCAATCCCATGCTTTGGGTCTCAGAAAACTACCGGTATGCATAAGCCTATTACTAATAATGTATCATATTTTTTTATATATTTTTTTTTTTTAAGCATATTTTTTTCCGTGACAAAAGTGAAGCAGGGCATCTGTTAACCAATCAGATTTGTATGGCCTCACCCCTACACATAAGTGCAAACACACACACACACACACACACACACGACTACTCACAGGTATAGGGCTGTAGGTCCAACCACTGACGCCAGGAAGGCAGACACCACCCCAGAGCCACTACCAACCTCCAGACACACAGAGGGGCTGAATAGGAGAGGAGGTCAAGGGTCATCAGATACATGTTTTGACATCATGTCAGGAGGACCGCCAGGTAGGGTATCAGGAGCCTCTCTCACCTCATTTGCCGCAGCTTTTCAGCATCTTGCTCCAGGGCGTCTATCAAGAGGAAGGAGTCCTCTGCTGGCTCGTAGACGTCAGCGAAGGGACCTCGCCCCGCATGCGAGTACAAGGGTGTCGGATACATTCAGACCACTGGCAGCTGCACGTAAACGTCAACAGTCAGACAGTAGAGAGCAACAACTGACACACTGATGAAAACTTGGTGATCTTCTCATTTTTGCATTACTGAACGCTATTGGTCTCAGGTATCGATCGTCATTCTAGTGCGATGCCGCAGAATCACCTGGACTTTCATCACCTGAACTTTCATCACCTGGACTTTCGTCACCTGAACTTTCATCACCTGAACTTTCATCACCTGAACTTTCATCACCTAGACTTTCATCACCTGAACTTTCATCACCTGGACTTTCGTCACCTGAACTTTCATCACCTGGACTTTCATCACCTGAACTTTCATCACCTGAACTTTCATCACCTGAACTTTCATCACCTGGACTCACGCCCACACTGGATGCTTTCAAATCCCAGACATCTGAAGCCATGCTCCTCTACTGGGGTATGGAAGTCGAGCTTCCACATTGACCCCACTACAAATATCTTACTTTTTCCACATTCACTGTTGTTGTTGTTGTTGTTGTTGTTGTTTAATGTTTCAATAAACTTATACATTGGTTAGGGGTGCCATTATCAAAATAGTTACCTGTCATCACCATCAATCATCTGCATTATAGTTAAAAGACAACAGTGCCTCATTGGAAACTACACTTCCACACCCCGATAGAGGGTTGGGTTGTGGTGTGGCCACTGTGGAACATCACTATGTTAATGTATTCAGCAAGCGACACATTTCAACATACTACTCTGCTACACATCATTCATACTGAGAAATTGTTATCTGTAGCTTCACTATGTTCATGGCAATTGAATTGGTCAGATTTCGCTAATCTCCCCCGGACCGTTACCTGCTTCTTTGAATTGTAGGACTTCCTAAATAGTGTTCATTTAATTCATACTAAACTGTAAAGGCCAATCTAGTATGGCAACCTGGCATTCTCAGTAGCCTATAGTCAATTTCGTAAAAACGTTATGATCTTGCATACTGAAAACACCTACTAAATAGGTTGCAGCGTGAACTTTCAGACATGGCCCATCTCACGTATTTCCTACCTAGAAGTTGATGGATTGTGATGAAATGTATTACTACATGGACATAGACGTCGGATAGTATCCTTCACCCCGCAGTAAGACATTTACGGTCTATATATATCGCATATCGGCATTACATCAACAGTTTTTTATAGAGTGCCACAAACGCTTTAACAAAAGGATGAAGTTGGGTTTATGGACACGATTTACAATGTCTAATAAGTGTCATAAATTCACTGCACGCTATGGTAATAGGCGTATGATCATCTAGCTACTACTTTCCTAGCCCTTTTAGTAAAGTAGCAACCTATTTGCAACTACTGTATGTGCTGGGCTCAGTGCCACTGACCAGAGCCTGCCACACAACCTTCTATGAGGCCATCTAACCCAATCAACCTCGATCATAAAGCCAAAACATGAAACCGATGCAGTGTTGACTGCATAACAGCATGCCTAGCACCGTGCTAACTGGTGTTATCTTGCTAGAGGGTCAGCCTGGCACGTTATTCGTTTGACAGAAGCCCCATTCAAACCCACCACAATGTCTTAGAAACATTGTTAAATATAAAACGTAGCATAACTTAACGTACAGTAGCATAATACCTTTAGCCTGGCGTGATACATAAGTGATGGACTTAACACGTGTTCTGGTAGCTGACGCCAGTTTTTGAGTTGACCTGTTCCTGTTGTGCTGAAATGCATTGTGGGAGTTGTAGTTCGAGGCGTAACAGAGTTTCTCAACCTTTTTTCAGTCACGGCATCCTTTAACAGTATGCAAAATCTCGAGTCACCCCAGTCTAAAATGTATTTTAAAACGCACATTCTGCATCCCTCTGACAGCCAACAAACAAACAAACAAACACACACACACATTTTAAATGCTTTATTTATGTCCACATACATGTACAATTCTAAAAGACATAAATACTAACAGTGCATTTTGATATCATAGACACACACACACACACACACACACACACACACACACACACACACACACTCACACACACACACACACACACACACACACACACACACACACACACACACACACACACACGCCCGCTTCCCTTTATAAATCCCAATCAACCCTACATTTTGCGCACGTGAACCAGCGTCTCGCCCACCCTTTTTAACGATGGTTAAATGGTCAGTGAAATGTATTATTAAGTAACTTAATGTTATTGTACATTTTATTTGCACCGGCTTCTTGTCCCACAGTTTTGGCACTAGACATGAGAGGTGTCAAAACCTGCAGCTCGTTCCAACTCGCGTTGCTTGACACATCAGATTCGTATCTGATTGAGGCCGGCTTGATATTGAAGCCTGAATGGGATCTGAGAATATCAGATTCAATGTGCTTCTTTACTGCTTACACCTCCATGTTACATATCCCATCTGTGCCACATGAGCAAAAACGTGAGCAAAAGATCTGAATCGTGTCACTTGACTCAATTCAACCTGCCGTGTAAATGCAGCCATAGTCACTATAGGCTATATGTGAACATGTTAGTCACTACATATGTGAACATGTTCTACATTCTGTAGAGAAACAGAAGAAGAAGAAAGGTTTCACAGAAAGTAAACACTATGGTGTTATCCGGTGTCTGTTTTAATGTTAAGTTTACTGTGACTGTGTTCTCTATGCTGTCTGGAATTGTACCTAGCTGCCTGAAGCTTAAGGTTATTTCAACAGCAACAGAGTTCAGCAGACAGGGAGATTAGTTAGCTCGCACATCATGTGACTTGGATGAGACTTAGACCCCCCCCCCCCACCCAAAATATTTTTTTTGCAGATCTACACAATTCAAATGGATGACATATTTTGAGATAAAACGGCTAATTTAGCAGAAAGGTGACAAGTTTGCACCCCTGAATATATATATATATATATATATATATATATATATATATATATATATATATATATATATATATACTACATTGGTTATTTTCATTATCTTACCATTCTGTCAATTGATTTCTTCATTCACATTTTTAAGTAATTCAGGTACACACATGATGCACTCACCGCCTCCACCACCACCACCAACGGGATACATTTGTTTTTTTAACTTTCTTTTTATTGTCATTGGTTTCAACATTTGCCATTACAATCAACACAGTTCCTATGACCAAAGCCTTTTTTATATCTTTTTTAATATATTAAGTAAAGTAAAACAAAAACAAAGAAAAGAAAAAAATAGCGAGTGAACTTGGGGATCTTTCACCTTACATATGACACAGACTAGAATAGAAAACGATTAAAGAAAATAAACAAAATTACATCACCCTCTCGTGTTCTTTAAACAGAAATCTGACCGTACAGGTTTAACAGTTGTACGTTTTTATTCATTCAAATGTTTTTTCTCCAAGACAACATGTTTATGCTCGAACTGTTCAAACTGAAAAGTCATCATTAGACATGTACTGTACATACTATATTGATTATGTTCGTTATCTTACAATCGATCCGTCAATTGATTTGTCCGTTCATACACAAATCTAAGTTATGAAGTCATTCATAGGGCTTTCACACCGGCAAAGAACCGTGCCGGTTCGCGTTTGGGAGGTTTCCGAACGCGAACCGGCACGGTTCTTTGCCGGTGTGAAAGCCCTATCAGATATTCAGATTCAGCTCAGCGCTTCCATGTCTTTCTGCCCCTTCCCTCTGCCCCTTCCCTCTGGGGGTTTAAGCAAATAAGCCTCACCGTAGAGAGCCTTGGGGCAGTGATGGGGGGGGGGGGGGGGGGTGGTTGGTCAGGGTCAGTGGTACATGAGAGCTCCCCAGGAGACTGATGGGGGGGGGGGGGGGGGGGGGCTGTCACATCACTGCCAGTTAGCAGAGAGAGGAGGAACAGGTACAAGCTAGGACTCAAACCCTCCTGTATGATCAACCCTAATGTCTACTGAGAGGGAGTCCCTCTCTCCCTCCCTCCCTCTGTCCCTCCTTCCCTCTCTCCCTCCTTCCCTCCCTCTCTCCCTCCTTCCCCCCCTACCTCTTTCCTTCCCTCCATCCCTCTCTCCCTCCTTCCCTCCATCCCTCCTCCTTCCCTGATCAACCCTAAGTTCTACTGAGAGGGAGCAGGGAGTTGGAGTACCTGACAGGGCAGATGATGAGAGGGACAGAGTCCCCTGTATAGAAGCATGGGTAGAGGCTTGCGTTGAAGCTGCAGCCAGTGAAAGAGTAGATGAGAGACTTCGCCTCCACGTCGTAAAAGGAGACCTCGCCCTTCTTGCCATCAGCGTACACCCCCACCCTCTGAGGTTTCTCCTTCAGGCTGAGCACCACTTCAGGACATGCAAAAGCGCGGTACCGACCATTCCACAGTCTCACAGTCCACAGTCCCACCGTCCACAGTCCATCCTGAGGACTCGGTCTTGTACTCTGTCTGTTCTCAAGACATTTAGGGCAATGGGTAGTAGTCATTTGGAGATTGTAAGCGCAACAACTCCATGTTGTACTTCTCTTTCCCTTGCTAGTAACTCCTAAAACCCACCTAGTCTTCTCCTTCACCTGCACCTCAAAGTAGAATCTCTCTGTGAACCCTGTCTTTCCTAGAACAGTGGCAGCACCGTCAAACCACTGTAGGCCTTTAGGGAAAGACTTCTCTCTCAGTCTCACTTGTTTCCCGTCTTCAGACACGGTCAAACTAGGATGTGCTTCACTGGGGTTCAGAATCACGTCCACCGCACACTGCTCCGCCATCACCAGGTCAATTCCACGTCTCAGCTTCTCCATCTCTTCAAACACGGCCGTCCTGACAGCGTCCATACACAGACCGCTGTCAACCTTGACCCTAGACCAGTCCTTGAATTCCGGGAGGGTGAAGAGCGATTTGGAGCTCTGGAGGAGGTGGAAGTGGTCATCAATGTGTGAGAGCTGCTCTATCTTAGCGCTTCTCCTCTCTAGCTCGGTGATTTCCTTCTCCATCTCCTCGATGAACCCTTCGTCCTGGCTCTCTGCTACGTTCTGCTTCTCCTCGATACCCCTGACGACCAACGACTGGCTTCTCTCTAGGGCGCTCGCCAGGTCAGTGAAGATCTGCACGGTGTACGCCGTCAATCTCTCTGCGTCGCTTTTGTTTTGATCTACGGTGCGTCTGACCTCCGTAATCTTCTGACGTCGGTCTTGAATCATCTTCTGCGCGGTGCTCTCTGTTTCCCCCAGCTTGACCTTTCTCTCTCCAAACCCTTGCTCGATGGGGACAGTCTGGTGACCCTTGTGGTCCGTCTCAGTGCAGAACTGACACACACATGTCTGGTCAGTCCTACAGAACCGTTCCAAGGGTCTCTCATGCTTCTTACACACCCTGTCCTCCAGGTTCTCCACAGGGTCGATCAGCTTGTGTCTCTGGAGGGTGGCCACTCTCCGATGAGGCTCCAGGTGACTCTCGCAGTAGGAGGCCAGACACACCAGGCAGGACTTAAAGGCTTTGAGCTTCCTCTCAGGGCAGATGTCACAGGCCACTTCTCCTGGTTTGGCCAGGGGTTGGAGTTGCTCTTGGGTGACTGGTGTGACTTCAACCGGAGATAACTTCTTCAGCTGAGCTAACATTTCGGCAATGAAAGTGTTGATTTGAAGCTTAAGTCTTGTGCCGAAATGCTCCTTACACATTGGACACTGGTACAGGTCAGTGCTGTCCCAGTAGTCACTGATACAGGCCATGCAGAAGTTGTGTCCACAGGGGATGGAGACTGGGTCAGTGAACACGTCCAGACAGATAGAGCACTGGAACTGCTCCTCAGACAGAACGATCTTGGAGGCCATAGCTGAGGACAGACAGACACAAACGTTATTTCAGAAATCAGTCGCTTAAAACCCCTTTATCCTTAGCTTTGACGTTTTAAGAAAACGTTTTTTTATCAGTCACAAGTCACAGTGTTACACTAAATCATGGAAATAGTAGCCTAGATAAAATTGAACATTTTATACAGATAGAAAAACAGGAAAAGCTATCATTATTGTTCATTGTTGAATCTCTCTCTCTCTCACCCGTTGTCGACTTGTAAGGAACTGTCTGTATACTTGGTGCAGCTGTGTGTAAGTTTCTTATAACTCTCCGTTTAGCTGTTAGTTTCACTTCAGCAAAGTGACGCTATCAGCCCCTCCTCCCTGCCCAGTACACATTTTCTTAAAGGGGTACGTCATTATTTATTTTTTTACCTCATCTCCAGCACTATGTCAAGGTCTACACCAGTGGTTCTCACACCTCTCCTCGGGGACCACCAGCCGTTCCACATATTTGATCTGTTCCACCACCAGCACACCTGATTCAACTAATCAAGTACAAACCATAATTGCTTTATACTTGATTAGTTGAATCAGGTGTGCTGGTGGTGGAACAGATCAAATATGTGGAACGGCTGGTGGTCCCTGAGGAGAGGTGTGAGAACCACTGGTCTACACTATAATAACTTTATTTTGTTTTATTTACTTAAACAAACCCCCCTTCCCCCAAATACCAGACATACATATACACAAACACTATACATAGCCAGACGCCCATAAAAGTAAAAAATAAATAGTACAAACAAAATGAAATTATATTACATTATCATGCTGTCAGATTCTTCAAAAAAGGTTAGGAAAGCTTGCCAAATAGTGAGGAATTTCCTAGTAGATCCTCTAACAGTGTATCTAATTTTCTCTAATTGAATATGGTACAGAAGAAAAAGAAGAAGAAGAAGAAGAAGCAGAAGAAGAAGAAGAAGAAGAAGAAGAAGATGAAGAAGAAGAAGAAGAAGAAGAAGAAGAAGAAGAACTTTTATTTGTATAGCCCTTTTCCTGCAAATGTTGCAGCTCAAAGTGCTCCAATCATTGAGTATTGCTTTTTAGCTATTAGGAGCCCAAATCCGATGGCCAGTCAGGCAATGATCGACGTCGTTATATCGAAAAATCTCCTTTCGTTTTCTTAAGATAATCTGTTAATCAGTATTTAGCCTGGTATATATAGTATATGTATGTGTGTGTATATAGATATAGATTTACATGAAGATGTTAAAGCTAGCTAGCTATGATTTATCATCAAAATAATCAACAGCAAGCTAGATCCTAAACTAGGGCCGGTGGAGGTATGTACTGCCAAAGCACACCACACGTTTACAATACAAGACATAACGATGTAGGAAAGAGGACAACACCTGAATACAGGCTGTGTTCGGAATGGTATACTAGCATACTGCATACTAGCATACTCGTTTAGTATATACTGCATACTGCATACTAAATTCATAATAAGTATGCGAAAACCAGCTGACCGTTTACACCAGGGGTCCCCAAACTCCGGCCCGCGGGCCGGACACGGCCCACCCCCACACTTGGACCGGCCCTTTGAACAACGTCAATTTTCTACAGGCGTTGCACTCGTGGATTTCTGTCATTTCTGACTGCAATAGCGGCACTGCGCCGACGTGGTGGCGGGGGCGCTGTTTCGCAAATAAGTTATCTTTAGTTTTTGCTAGTGAAATAGCTGATAGTTGATGTTGACTGCTCAAGGAGAATACATATTTGAAAGTACAGAATGCCTGAGAGCCTTATATTGCATTATATTACATTATATTTTGATCATCTGGTGCCTGAATATTGTGCTTTCCTTTGCATAAATAATGACATTTCCACCATAAATTGATGCAGAAAGGTCACAAATTGGTGCATATCAATTCACCAGAATGGTAGAAATTAAGTGTTTGATGCTCGTTTAAGGACCCCCAGACAGCCCTGCTTCATGGGTCCCCCCGTGTATGATGAGGGTCCTCCCTCATGTATCAGACTGTAAAACTGATTATATTTCATTGACATATCACTATAGGTATAAATTCCATCCAAATTCAACTGTTTAGACTTTGTTTGCATCCACCAGTGCTCTCCTGCGCGCAATTGCTTTGCGCAACCGCCTCCATTTCACTCCGTTCCATATTATTTTATGTTAGAGACCGACCCAGGCCCCCCATCACAGAAAGGAAAAATGATGTGGCCCTCACAGAAAAAAGTTTGGGGACCCCTGGTTTACACAGTATGCATTTCACCGGGAGCGGCGAATTTTCTCAGAGCGAATTTATGAACGCATCCTGCGTTGCTTTACATACCTTCACTTACGGAGTTCGACAGAAACTGTTCCTTCCTAACATAATTACAACAAGTTGTAAAATGATTTTGGGGCCCAACATCTTTAGCTAGCTCAAGTAACTAGCTTACTATATTGTTGTCTTAGCAGTTGGTAAAAGAACATGATTAAAATAAATATATATGAGCAATAACATATTGTGGGCTTGCTGCAGAAAGCACTACAACCAACTTGTCCGTCTGAAGCTACAATACTGGGATCATTCGTTATTGGGCTACAAGCAGTCAAATACTAGGGGAACGTGAGTAAAAGACACAAATAAACTTGGATTTCATGCATTTCAAGTGGCATGTTTGTAATCATGACGACGTAACCTTGTCTAAGAATGCATTTCACCATGTTAATTCCCAGTATAGTGAAAATACCACCGCTCATCCGTGATCAGACTTAGCTGGGGTGCTGCAGCTGAAGAGTATCAAATAGAGTGCAAAAAAGCAGCATCTGCACACTCAAATCTGTGCAAAAAACTATGTTTATTGCAAGCTTTCGGTCCCCAGGCTATCGGACAATGTAAACAACAGCTGTATGACAAGTTTGTATGACGCAGTTTGACGAGGCTGAAAGCGCACAGGGTTGCCAGATGGGATTGACAATTTACAGCCTAAACTGTCTATAACCTCAAAATCCAGTAGCCCATTCGGCGGTACCCGCCCCATCTGGCAACCCTCGACGCGCAATGCATTTTGGGAAACAGTACTCCAAAAGTGTACAGTCGTAACACACTTAAATTATTCCGGAAATATTGCTCGCATACTAAATTTCTCGCATACTCAAATCTCGCATACTGTACAGTGTGAACGCTCTCGCCTACTCAACTCTACGTCATATCTAGTATGAGTAGTATGCTAGTATGCTATTCCGAACACAGCCACAGACTTTTTGTGGAGAGAAATCCCTGTTTGAATGACGGAACTTTGAGAATAGAGTGACAACAAAACGTTTTTGAACATTTTTTACATTTTGCAAACTGCTCCCACGGCTACAATTGTATGTCTATATTCAAAATGTTTACATGTAAACGTAGAGCAACTCTTACTGTCACTTAAAATGTCAACAAAAGCCTCAGAATGTATAGTTTTCCGTCAGGAGCCGTTTGTTTGAGAGCTAGCCAAAGAGACAGATGTGTTGGTAGGACTCAAAACAGGTGCGGCCGGGTGGTAGAGAGAGTGGACCAGCACACAGACACACTCACACACACACACACACACACACACACACACACACACACACACACACACACACACACACCCCAACCCCACAACTTGGCCTCTGGGTGAGCTAGAGAAACGTGGGTGCAGGGGAGTTGTTTCATTCGGTAACATAACTTGGTTTATTTTCTCAAGCTTACGTCTTCTAGTCATCTCTTTTTCGGGGTGATGGAGGAGAGATTGGCAGTGAAATTCCAAATAAAATCCATGATGGGACTTTGCTCATCATCCTCTGTCCTCACACACTCATGTCTTTCCCCCTCCATTAATCTTCTGTTATTCAACACGTGTGAAAACGGATTGTATCCTTTGTCTCAGAGACACTATGGCATACCGTTTCTTAAATAGGCCTACTCACTTAATTTGGGTGAGATGATGATAGGCCTACTTTGCAACTTTACAGTTTTGGTAACTGTTTCTCTACTGTAACATAACCAGGTACATTAATAATAATAATAATAATAATAATTAATTAATAATAATACTCTGGTATGTACTGTATAACATGATAGCCATCTATGAGCAATGCACTGTATATAAGATGATGACCAAGGGTCTTTCTGCTGCTGACCAGATTCAGATTCATTTATTTATTCAAGGGACAGTGCATATTAATAAAACAAAAATAAATTGTAAATACACCAGAGTTAGCCCGAAAGCTAGTTTTCATCCGCAGTCCCTATGCCATGATGTTAAATTATACAGCTCCCTGGAGGAAAACGTACATTTAAAAGATAAAATATAGGTAGACCTAGGCACAAAAAAGTAGACAGGACAAGCATTTAGCTTAAGGGCATAACATAGGGGGTTAAAAGAGCAAGCAACATATAAACACAGTAAGCAGACTAAAAACAAGCAACACAGACTGTACAGGTAAGACATGTTAGGCGGTACACAGACAGGCGGTACACATGACATACAGGTATAGGACAGGACATTTCAATGTTGACAGATGTGTGTGTTGATCATCCACTGTTTTAGGTGCTTTCTTTAAAGGTGCCTAATTCTTTGAGGTGCCCTGGAATCAGGTTCCATTCACGTGACCCTCTAACTGACCAGGCATACTGACTAAAGGCACTCCTCCTAAATGGGATGGTGCAGTCCCCTCTGGTGACACCCCTTGTGGTGCGTGCTGTACTTCCTGGTCGTGAGATGAAGGTGTTAAGTGGTGGTGGGGCTAAATTGTGGATGGTTTTATAGACACGGCAGAGGTTTGTGTAGGTTTTCAGATTGTCCCACCTTAGAATGTTGTGTTTCTTCAGTATTGTGCAGTGGTGAAAGTGTCTTGGCTTCTTGTCTAGTGTTTTGATTGTTTGTTTGTATAGTGACTCGAGTGCTTTGCAGGTTGTGGGATTTGCTTGTGACCAGCTTGTTATACAGTAGTTGATGTGTGTGAAGATCATGGCGTGGACATACATGGTAGCTGCCTCTGTTGACATGTAGTAGTCCCTTATAAAGCGGAAGTTGGACAGATTGAACTTGACAATTTTACAGACCTTTTTGATATGTGCCTTAAAAGTGAGGTTGGAATCTAACAGCACCCCAAGATATTTGAACTCGTTCACAACTTGTAGTTGTTCCCCTGAGACAATGACATGTGCCTCTTCAGCAGAATGGTTTGTTTTGGAGACAATGACATGTGCCTCTTCAGCAGAACGGTTTGTTTTGGTAAAAAACATGCTGACCGTCTTGGAAACATTAAGTTGGAGACGACAGTGGTTCAACCATGTAGTCACCTGAGCCATAGATTTGGTAAGTACAGCAGCTACCTCCGTCTTGGTCTGACCATGTACAAATAGTACAGTGTCGTCAGCATACATTAGTATATCAACTTCAGGACACACTGATGGCAGATCATTAATAAACATGGCAGACCAAGGGGCTGAGTCCTGTTGATGGGGCCCAATTTTCTTTTAGACTATGTAGGCTACTGTATTTGTTTATTAAGATTTCATAAATATGATATATTGTCTGAATTTGTCTTGTTTTAATGTTCCAATTAATTTAATGTTCCAACCCCCAATATGGAACTGCTTGGGCCATTGTGACATCGTGCCAATAAGACTGGTCATGGAATCTAGTACTTAACCTTCATGAAGGGAAGCTCCCCACTGCTTCTGGCATACTATGCCGTCAAATGCCTCTTTCTTGAATTGTGCCATCAAGTTCAATGAGAAATTACACATTAAATCTTGAGCATGCAACTCATTCCTTGCCAGGGTGATGTGTTGGTCCTCGTTCTCCCTGGGAAAGTGTCGGGTGGTGGAAGTGGAGCAGGCTGGGGGGGTGACGTTACAAATGGTACAGTCCAGCCTGCCACACACACAGCAGGCTGGGGGGGTGACATTACAGATTTGGGGCGGCTGTGGCACAGGAGGTAGAGTCGGCGTCTAATGATCACAAGGTTGGCAGATCAGCGGTTCGAGCCCCGGCTGGCCACATGTCGAGGTGTCCTTGGGCAAGACACTGAACCCCAAAATTCCTCCCAGTGAGCGGGCCAGCGCCTTGCATGGCAGCTTGCCGCCATTAGTGTGTGAATGTGTGTGTGAATGAGAGGCCATTGTAAAGCGCTTTGGAGCAGCAAAAATGGCGCTATATAAGTGCAGTCCATTTACCATTTACCATTACAGATGGTACAGTCCAGCCTGCAGCACGCACACAGTGCATGGGATAAGTGATATCCTATGTTATCCTCCCCACACCAGCCATGCTCTTCAGCCTTTCTGTCACTTATCTATGAGCAATGCACTGTATATAAAATGATGACCAAGGGTGTTGCTGCTGCTGACCAAGGGGCTGAGTCCTGTTGATGGGGCCCAATTTTCTTTTAGACTCTGTAGGCTACTGTATTTGTTTATTTCATAAATATGATATATTGTCTGAATTTGTCTTGTTTTATCAAATGTTCCAATTATTTTTCATTTCTTGTGCTGGTTTATTATGAACAACGTAAAATTGCAGGAAACTAGCACAAATAATTGGGTGGGAGAGAGGGGTCGCCGCTGGCAAAGCGTGCACAGTTTTGGGTCGCTCCACTGCCAAAAGAAAATCCAACTCCAAACTTTTGGTGAAACTTGGCAGCCCTGTTCTAGACGTTGCCGAAAGTGCACTGTGCAACCAACCCCATCATTGAAACGATTTAGGATTAAAAGATTAATTTAAAAAGACGTAGGCTGCACGGAAGTGATCATCTGAAGTTATGTGATCTTCGTCTTTCGAGTTCAGACCTGACCTGTCCCAACGAGAAAGACCAGTCCCTAATTAGGCAATAGGTGCGTGGGAGCTGAACTGAAAAGTCAGTGACGGTCAGTAGCTGAGTATTTTCCCTCAGAGCCAGACTGAAGATGAATTTACTGCACATACTACAGACCAATGTTTCCCACACAATAGGTTTAAGCCTATTATTTGTTGTTTTATCTTTAATATATCGGACATATCGGGTGAAACGAAGCAGCTCTGACCGTTTGCCACCTGGGCCCACACCCATTCCTGTCCTTGGTAACATGTTGCAGATGGATTTGAAACAACCGTACAAGTCCTACAGCGAGGTTAGTTTCAACACTTTCAACACTGTTTCTCACGGTGTGTTTTCACCGAAGGAACCCAAATAAGTCACTTACGCTAAGACGCTTTTGTTCAATTCCTGGTAGGTCTATTAAATCTGGGAACTCTGCTAATTAACATGTTTTTAATGGCACGGCTCATTGGCTCCTCAGTGCGCTATGCCGCACCTTAGCCTGGTTCTGATGCGCAATAATCTGAAATACTAATCGACCCTTTTTTTTTTCACCCGTCATCCGGTGATTGAAATTCGTGAGCTTAGAATTATATGGTTCTATCTCCTTTTTTGTCAAAATTTAGTTTTTTTACATAATCTGATCGATTAGGTGTTTATTAATGCCTGTGTGCTGTTACTTTAAAAATGTTGACATTTTTTAGTTAGTAATTCATAAAATACAAAGGTTCCATCTCACAAAACATAATGGAATGTAAAAACTTTGGCGCTCAATATCTCTGAACTGCCCTAAACGGAGATAGAATAGAACCTTATCATCATTCTAAGCTCACGAATTGGTGAAACGGGTAGGCCTACGACAGGTTTTTAGGGAAATTCTAAACTAAAAGATTGTAAACCTTCAAATATTGGATGGCGTGAAGAGCGCACGCAATCCATCACAAAGACTTCGCTACAGAACATAATATATGTGGAATGAAGCCCACCCTCAAGGTGTTCTGTTTTGTAATGTTAATGGACTGTTATTGAATGTTAACGGCAATCAAATTAAAAAAAGAAAATGTGGTAAACGCCAGTAGAGTAACATACATTATGTAAACCAGCTCCTTCCCTTCTTGTGATTTTTTTAAAAGTTTTTTTTTTCTTTCCTAACACCAGGGGAGCCACCCCTCCTAAATCTCGTTGTTTGGTACCTGTACTGTAGCAATGACAATAAAGACCATTCATTCATTCATTATAGATGTATAAGAATGTGCGCTATAAAATGAAATCAGGACATTCTGAATTCCTCTCTCTCTCTCTCTCTCTCTCTCTCTCTCTCTCTCTCTCTCTCTCTCAATTCAAATCAATTCAATTCAACAGGCTTTATTGTCTCTCTCTCTCTCTCTCTCTCTCTCTCTCTCTCTCTCTCTCTCTCTCTCTCTCTCTCTCTCTCTCTCTCTCTCTCTCTCTCTCTCTCTCCTGCGCAGCTTTTACCTGCCCACAAATAGCCGAACTCTCAATGTTTTGAGAGCGACAGAGGTCTGAATGCAAGGAGCGGTTAGAAGGTAGAGGAGGGAGTGCCATGCCAGTAACAATGCTTATGGTCCTGATGCTAGCAGCCCAAACAAGTGTTAACATTGGCGAGTCCTGGTAGAATAGTTTAGCTCCCTCAGAATCGCTTTTATTACATCCCAATGTAAGCAAGTAGGCCCTACACAAGTGTACACCTCTTTGGCTTTGGTCCTCAACATTGGCATTGGAGCATCAAGATACAAAATCACACTAATAAAGTAAGTAAAATAAGGAGTGTGGTAGTGATGGTAGTAACCAATCATACTACAGTGAATTGAATAATGCAAAATGCTGTGCAAAGTACAATAACATTAAATGTTGTGTACAAGTAATCAGTAGTAGTATCATATATATTAGTCATATAATATAATATATTCTATTATTTTAGTGTGTGTGTGGTTGGTTTGGGGGAGACAATCTCAGTTGATCATTGCATGGTCTAGACTTGAGTCTAGAGTATATGTGACAGGGCATGGTTAAAAAGTCTGCAAGTAGGGCAAAATCATTTTTCAGTTTTTTCCAGATTATGAAAGGGTAGATTGTAAGCTTTAAAATGATGTCATACATTGAAATCTGAAACAAGTTGAAGAAGTCATGGATATTTGAATGTTGATACCCTCCAAATGACCATTTTGAGAAAACCAGGCTCAAAGTCTTCACAGAGTTTTTTCACAGAGGTAATGGGTGGGAACAATAGCTGTATAACTCCACCCTAATCACTCCCTCAAGACAACCACTCCCCCATTACACTACCTGTCATTATCTACCTGTCATCTGTCAGTGGGGTTGTCAGCTATGTTGTACATCACAGAGTCTCTGTCTTAATCACAACTATCCTCTGTTCTCCACTGTTCCTCCCCCTTAGCTCAGTAAGAAGTATGGTCCCGTCTTTACCGTGTGGATGGCCTCCAAACCTGTAGTGGTGATATCAGGGTACCAGGCCATCAAAGAGGCTTTGGTAAACCAAGGTGAAGCCTTCAATGGCAGAGCCAATCCTGCAATCACAAAGAACATGCTCCACGGATGTGGTGGGTTAAATTAAATGGGAGAGTGCTGTTAACCATGGTCAATTTATGTGATAATGGACTTACTGCAGAAGAGTAGACTGATATATTCATTGTATCTCTCTGGCTTCTGAACTACTCTAGGGGTGGGAGCGAGTAACGGACATCGATGGACAGAGCTGCGTGGGTTCTCTTTGAGGTCCCTGAACAACTTTGGAAAGGGCTGCAGGAGTCTGGAGGACAGGGTCAACGAGGAGACCCGGAGTTTGGTGAATGCATTTCGTAAATGTGGAGGTAGGTCTGGCTTTGTTGTTCGTAATATATAATATTATGCATATTAATTAATACTGTATATTTTAGCTGTGTGTGTGTGTGTGTGTGTGTGTGTGTGTGTGTACACGTTTGTTTTCAATTGCAGATTCCATCGTCAACCCCAAAGACCTCCTCTACCGTTCTATCATCAACCTGTTCTGCTCCATAGTCTTAGGCCAAAGATTTGAATACAATCACCCAACATTTCAGTTCTTCCACAAGCTTGTTTCTGGATACTTTGAAATGTCAAAAAGCCCTGTGTTTACGGTATGGTCCACCATTTTGTATTATCATATTGTCTTTAGATGTGATGGCCTCATATACAGGTGTTTCAGAAGCATAGATGGATTTGTTTGACTTGATTGCCATAATGTAGTATGACAACAACAACATAACAAATGATAAATGACAGAAGTATGAATAATATGAATATAATATCAACATTACTCATAAGGAGCTTGTCATGGTGTATCCCTCATTGTTGGATGGAAAAAGGCACTGCTTTTTGAAAACGACTAAAGCAAATCAGGGTAAACAACGTTGACATGTAACAACTGCTCTTCCCTCCTCCTTCCTTCAACGTCTCACGATGTGGGTCCTTCAGTTGTACAACATGTTTCCGAGAGTCGTTGGCTGCTTTCCAGGCAAACACAGAGAAGTATTCAAGAACTTTGATGAGTTCAGATGTTTCTTGCGAGAAGAAGCGGATCGCCGGCTCAAAGACATGGACACCTCAAACCCCCAGGACTATTTAGAGGCCTTCCTTGTTCAAATGTTGGAGGTAAAAACAAATGGCTAGATAATTAGTGGTTGGTTATAAGTTAATTAGTGGAACTGCTTCAGCAAGAAGTATATCTCTTATACTTATCTTTCTCTTATCTCTCAACATGGTGGAATCACTGCAATGTTCATTTAGGTCAACGTTCTGAGAGCCCTATTGTTACTTCAACTGCACAAAAAACTCATAAAATATAAACGTTTTAAACAAGAGGAGACCCGCAGAACACATTCTTAGAATTGCACTCTCAATCTCTCAACCAACCAACCCTCTACCCACTCCACTGAACTACCTCAGGTTTATCCAAACTATCTATCCATCCATCCATCCATCCATCCATCCATCCAACCCATCTCTTCATCCACTAATAAGACTCTCACTTTCTTTTAACTACCTAGCAAATCAATCTTATCTATCAAAACATTTTTAAACCTTTTCCACTACCAAAATAACACTTTGAAAGCCTACAAAGTTTCTTCTTGTTAGCAATATACAGTATGATCAGATTTAGTGGGAGTTGGTGGCTGGCCATTTAGAATGTTATGATCCACAATGGATTGTTGTTAATGTGTTGCTGGTAAGTGTATCATGGCAACAACAGGCCACCAGATGTCGCTGTTTACCTACTGTGTGAATGATGGGACTGAATTTGGGACTGAATTTGAACAAATCCATCCACAAGACCTTGAGCATTTGCAGAAGTCTCCCATTGGCATCTATGCACGATGTATGCAAACATTACTGGATAAGTTACTGATTTCTGGGATGGGGCCCTTACATCGGTATCTTATTTCGTTGTTTGGTACCTGTTCGTTGTTTGGTACCTGTACTATAGCAATGACAATAAAGACCATTCATTCATTCATTCTACTTTTCCTAGGAGAAAGATAGGCAGAGCACTGAGTTCCATTATGACAACTATGCTGCGTGTATTTGGGATCTATTTGGTGCCGGCACAGAGACCCTGTCCTCCACTCTGGCACATGCCCTGCTGCTGATGACAGCTCACCCCCATGTACAAGGTACCTTTATTCAAGTCATCTGTACTCAAATAGCAAGTAGTGTTAATATTGAGAAATAGGTCTTTATTGCTTTGGTTATGATTAGGTACTACAGCTCTCATAATACTATTTGGTCATATTCATCATAATCAATTTATTTTATTATCTGAAATGACAGAAAATATAATTGAAAAAGCTTTTGTTTAAAAAAAAGAAACTGTTTGAAGGCACTGTAAAAAAGAGTTTTATGATATTTTGGATTTTTTTACACAGCTCAGTGCTTTTTTGCTCAAGCAATATGGGGCCCTGTGTCTCTTTTCTTCAGAGAAAGTTCAGAAGGAGATAGACGAGGTCGTCGGCTCAAGTCGAGTCCCCACGTTTGATGACAGACCAAACATGCCCTACACGGACGCCGTCATCCACGAAATCCAGAGATCTATGGACCTGGCCCCCTATGCCGTCCCCCACCAAATGAACAAAGATACAGAGTTCTACAACTACCACCTCCCAAAGGTGACCGACCCCCCCCCCCCCCCATTCTAACCCTGCACTTTAGATTTCACCATGACAGTCAGAACAACTGATGCATCATACATACACTGATGAGCCAAAACCTTACGACCTCCTGCCTAATATGCTGTTGGTCCTCTGTGTGCTGGCAAAGCAGCGCTGACCCTACCACAGGCATAGACTCTACAAGACTCTGAAGTTGTCCTGTGGTATCTGGCACCAACACATTAGCAGCAGATCCTTCAACTCCTGTAAGTTGCGAGGTGGAGCCGCCATGGATCGGACTTGTCGGTTACTTAAAGAACTGACTGTTCACTCGCTGCCGAATATATATCCCACCCCTTGACAGATGCCATTGTAACAAGATAATCAATGTTATTCACTTCACCTGTCAGTGGTCATAATGTTTTGGCTCATCAGTCTCTTAGTCTCTCTCTTAGTTTGACTTATTGCATCTTGTTTTAGAGCGTGATGTTTAAGGACTTGTGTTGTTCATGCAGGGTATGGTGGTCCTTCCTCTGCTGTCCTCGGTGCTCTCTGACCCTCACCTGTTTAAGAACCCAGAGGAGTTTGACCCAGAGAACTTCTTGGATGAAAAAGGACGTTTTAAGAAAAGTGACGGATTTATTGCGTTTGGAATGGGTAAGTCTAGTTCTAGTACATGATCCAGATGACATTGCCATGACATGACATGTGTTCTGTCAAAATTGTTGTGTCCATAGGCAATTTACTTGTGTCACTCACCAATGTAGAGACATTGATGGACTGCTAACATCGTCTATTCCTTATTAAGCAATGTTTCATTATCCCAAAATAAAAGATACACTTTAATGTCAAGGGTTTCTGCAGACGAATGCTAACTGAATCAATATAATTAAAATAATATGGATAGTGCATGGGCAAAGACAAAGTATTGCAACCTTGACATTTACCAAATAATATTTGTCTGCAGAAGCTGTGACATATAGGCTCCCATTTCATCAATTTAAAATAATGGGTTCCCAGGATAACTTTAAAAAGTGATTTCTCTCGTTTTAACAATGTTAAACATGTAACACAATTAAAATGGTCTTAGGGTCACACTGTAAAAATGGTTTTGTTGAGCACATGAATCTCCATATTGATGTTGGTGTGTCATAACAATCAACAGACACTTAATTTACTGGCCAGGCCATTTAGTCTCACTGCTGACACGTACGTCTCCTCTCTCTTGTTTCTCAGGGAAGCGGGGGTGTCTTGGAGATGGGATGGGGATACCCAGGATGGCTCTCTTCCTCTTCTTCACCACTATCCTCCAGCGCTTAACCTTCAGTGGCACCAAGCCTCCAGAGGAGATAGACACCAGCACTGATAACTACAGCTTTGGCCAGATAGCGCGGCCCTACGACTGTTACGTCAAACTCAGGACCAACGAGTCTTTCTGAGTCTGTCATCAGCACAGCTGAACTGACTCTAGCCTGACACAACTGTGGTCGAAGGTGCAGTGTGTAACCGTCAACATTTCTGTAAGCATCCTAATGGTTGTCATGACTATGTTTAATAATAATAATAATAATACATTAGACTTATATAGCGCTTTTCTAGACACTCAAAGACGCTTTACAAACTGAAAAGATCGAGTAGTAACATAAAAATACAAAATAAAAGAAAGTATAGGGGTCTAATAAATTTTTTGATTACTAAATCTAAGTGTCTTTGTAGGACAATCGACTCTGTATACTGCAATTACACCTAGATTTCTGGCGGCGAACAAGCAAAGCCAGCGTCCTCTCTCGACCAGCATTTTTTGAAAAGTGGTCATATCATATCTATCATATCATATTATAATTTTTTGATTACTAAATCTAAATGTCTTTGTAGGACAATCTACTCTTTATACTGCAATTACACCTAGATTTCTGGGCGGAGAAGCGGCGAACAAGCAACGCCAGCGTCCTCTATCGCATCTTTTGAAAAGGGAAAAGTTCATGCAAACATTGCAGCTCAAAGTGCTCCAATCATTATATAATCATAATTTAATTATTTAGTCATTTAAAGGCAATGATAATAAATACTTATGGAGGAAACGGTACATAGATGATAGAATTAGTAAAACTCCAAATATGAACTACATCAAATGGAAAAATCATCTTCCAAAAACAATTTCTGGATATTAAATAAATAAATCAGCAGCGAGATGCTCTCATAAAAGCCTCTATGTTTAATCGATAGCAATCAGGGAATGAGATATATTTTGGTTTTGGTTTGGAAAAAGCTCTTTCTTTAATGAAGTGTCCTACCTGACACTCAGTTTGCACATTAACATGTTGTTACTGCCAGGGGTGTTCTAGGGGAGTGGACTTACTCATTTTCAACCTGTCTGTCTCTGGTAACTGTCTCTTCGAATCATGTGGGCATGCAGAAACACAACCGCTCGTATACGGTATATATATATATATATATATATATATATATATATATATATATATATATATATATATATTATATGTACCTAAAAGAAACCTTCAGCCTGCAAAGCTGGGAGATGTGGTCCCCTGAATAGCCAATATAACTTTTGGAAAACATTTGTAAAGCATGTTTGTTTGACTTCCATTTTAAAGTAGATTCTAGGCTATCAAAACGTATCCCATTTGCTCCCCCATCCCAACTCATTACTATAATTGTCTGATGAATGTTACATTGTGTATGAAATGGTGATGTCTCAGGCTATAGAGCTCTTTCAAAAGTCAAGTACCGGTAGGTATTTGTCTGGTTTATCTGTTTGTTAGCCACAAACATCTGTAGAATGACATAATTGGTGAATTATCAGTGAAATAAACAACCTCTCTCACTCTGTGGTAATTTTATATTTTTTGCATTGAATGCACTGGGTATCAAATCAATGTTGATCCTCTCCCTGCCGTTCTCTTAGCCTCCACTAGATGGCGCAAGATAGCCATAGGCTTATTGAAACTCTCAGGTTGAGATTAAGGACAAACACAGGCTAGACGGTTCAATATTAACTGAGGAGTGTTATCCTGTTAACAGTTTGTTATCCTGTTCCGGTTTGTTCTTGGCATCTTAAGACCCCTGTTAAACGTCTATTTTTGTTTTCAAAAATATGGTTTGTGGTTAGCTTGGCAACAACCAAGGGGAAAAAAACACTAGTGGGCTAGTGGTGGTCTAGTGGATAGTGAGTTGGACTTGTGATCGGAAGGTTGTGAGTTCAAATCCCGCCTGAAGCCACACCACTACTAGTGTGCCCTTGGGTAAGGCACTTAGCCCTCAGTTACTCCAGGGGGAATGTCCCTGTAATTCGTAATTGTAAGTTGCTTTGGATAAAAGCGTCTGCTAAATGGCAAAATTATTATAATTAAAATTAAAAATGTATTAATTATTAAATTATTAATTAATTATTTAAAAACAGCTTTGAGGAGAATGTCAATAAGGTACCATCAATGAGACAGATCATTAAATCCCACTCTTCAATAGGAGCGTGGTAAACCAAAATGACATCACTTGTGTTACGAAGGCAATTGCATTTGTGTTGTCATGCCTGCATTAGCATGGCTGGGGATGGGGAAGGTGTCTTGAGAGTGATAAACGCAGCATTGAAAAAAAGCTTTCTGTGCCCTTTCCACTGTCGATGGAAACACGCCTACCATAACTCAACCCGGTACAGTAAAGAACGCTGTCCCCTTGCTCTGCCTGCATGTCCCTAATAACTCTCAAGCTTGAAAGCTTCCATAAAGTAAAGAGACCATATGAGTATGGATCATAAGCGATAATCATAATCTGCTGTCTGCCTCCTCCACCCCTCAGGTCCTTTACAGAGTCATGCCCCCCCTAACAAGTCATGTGACTTCATTTTGGCCAATAAGGACATTGCACAATAGAACTTTACTTTGTTTATTGAATTCAGTTCAGTAGTTCTACAGTGTCACCATACCTACAGTTACTGGAGAGTGGAGTCATATCAGACCAGGGGAGGCTATTGGAGGTAGAAATCAGAGGACGGGCTCATTGTAATGCGTGGAATAGATTGAGGAATGTTTGATACCGTTCCCCATTCCATTTCATGCATTACAATGAGCCTGTCCATTATTGTAATTGTCTGATGAATGTTACATTGTGTATGACATGGTGACCACTAGTGAGCCCTTGAGTAAGGCACTTAGCCCTCAGTTACTCCAGGGAGACTGTCCCTGTAATCTCTAATTGTAAGTTGCTTTGGATAAAAGCATCTGCTAAATGGTTAACATGTAAATGTGAATATCCTCTGATTTCTCTCTCCACCTGCCCTCACTTTGTCAGATGTTATGCACACGATGGTGCAGATATGTGCAGGGCAAAACCAGTATGTGTGTGTGTGTGTTTTTTATGTTTGTGTCAGGGTTTCTGTGTGTATGCATGTGTGTGTGCATCCAGTGGGTTGCAGTGTGCTCAGAAACATTTCTGCGTGCTGTAGTCAATTAAAGTGTTATGTAGGGGGAAACCGGTGATGTTGGTATGTGTGCGTGCGTGCGTGCGTGCGTGTGTGTGTGTGTGTGTGTGTGTGTGTGTGTGTGTGCATGGGTGTGTGTCAGAGTGCGTGCATGTGTGTGTCAATGCTTGTGCGTGCATGTGTGTGGACATGTGTACTGTACCGTATGCGCGCACGCACATAAACGCATGTGTATGTTTGTGACAGAGTCTGCGTGCATGTGTGTGCCTATGCATGTGTCGCTAACTCCCTTATGAAGACACTTGATTTTGTCACCTCTTGGCTTCATCATAAACCCTCACAGAGAGCTTGTCCAATGCCAACATAATACACTATAAAATACAAAATTGCACATGATAAAGACCATATCCGCTGTTGGCACATAAGAGAAAACATATTAACACTTTGTCCAAAAATAGAATGAGAGGTAGAACACACAAAGAACCCCAAAAAAAAACAAGACCAAAGAGGGTGTAATATTTCACATGGGGGGGTTGGGTGGATTTGTCAGTCTTAGGCAATCCCAGGAGTCCCAGGGCACAGCGAGCCCTCTGCACGGAGGACCTTCAAACCTTCCTGTAGACGTTGGGAAGCTTCTCCAGACGGAGACACGCGTCCTTCAACGAGGCTACGTTGGCTAGGTTACGCTACTAGCAATGGTTAACACACGAGCCGGGGCCGACAACCCTATGGAGACGTGTATCTATACACTTCTGAGTCACGTTGCAAGCGCTTGTTTGATCTCATCTGGTACTGACTGTACGCTTGATAGAGTGTAACATCCCCGAACGTTGGTTTACGTTTATGAGCCCGTTATGAACTCTTATGGAGCAGTGTGCTTGCTTTGGGGCACAAAGACCCTGGGGTCATGACTCTCAATGAGCGTCGCACTGCTGTCGCTCCCTGCAAAAGGTTAACGTTAGCTATTAGCGTTAGCCGCTAGCGTCCCCCCCCTTGGTTCCATGCAGCCACAGTGTCTGTCAGCAGTAGCTCTCCGAGTATTTGATGGCTCCCTCCCCTCCTCCGTTGCCCACGGGAGGTGCGTCCAGCTTGTTGAGGACCTGCCTACGGGCAGAGATGTAGCAGTACGCCTTGCCCTTCTTGGCCCCTGGATGGTGGTGGTGGTGGTGCTGTAAGAGAGCGTCAGGGGGAGGGGGAGGGGCAGGCTGCTGCTGGCCCGACACGGCCGAGACGACGTCCGACGAAAGCTTGTGTTCGGTGCTTGTGCTCTCAGTCTGGGGACAGTCTGGCAGGCAGGGCGGGTCGTGGTGGCACTGCGTCCCTCCGGCGCCCCCCAGTGGCGTGTGGCTGCCGGTGTTGCGCAGGTCGTCGAGCACGGTCATGCCCAGCCTCCACCGCTGCCACTTCTTCTTTATCTCCGACTGAACCTGGGACAGACAGGGGAGGGATGGAGGGGTGGGGTAACGGAGGAATAAGAAAGATGGAAAAAGATAATGAGAGAATGATGAGAGAGGCCTGGCAATTTACAGGCAATTTACAAGAAAGTGCCTTCAGTGTTCTGTGTATTATGGGAAGGAACATTATCAACAGGAATTATCTAAACCCATTGACCCGAACACACCCGTGGATGTTTGATGGCCTGACATCAGCCGCTTCATTTCACTCTTCCCTTTCACAAGACACGTTATGTCATTACGCATGCCGCAACCAGCCTCCCCTGCGCACTACACACTGTAGAGTACCTCTCAACAGGACATCCATCTGACCTTCCTAGTCACCCTCAGTGGTCTCCACACGTAACCCTACATGTTTGTGCCCCACAGGGACACCACAATGCCCCCCCGAGGTAGGTAATGGGACTCTGTGTGACAGCTAAGCCAGAGTGACAGGTTGACCTACCCAACAGGCCACAGATAGATAGAACTGGTCACACAAAGGGTCTTCACCCCAGGTGTGACTGCATCCATTTCCCCAACTCACCTCCTTATTGACGAAGCAGTAAAGAATGGCCACCAGGAGACCCTGTGGGAGGGAGGAGAGGGAATAGAGTATGTGAAAGAGTGCTCTCCGATCTAATACACACACACACACACACACACACACACACACATTTTAAATGCTTTATTTATGTCCACATACATGTACAATATCTAAAGGACATAAATACTAGCAGTGCATTTTATCAGTGCATAACAACATCGTTAATTTTATTACGAGTCACGTTCACTCCGCATGAATTACAGTTTAGGCAGTGCGGCTCACATGCCTGTAATAACTCTGCATAACCACCAGTAGGTAATGTGCGTACGCAAGGTCAATACACGACGTAGAGCTACGATCGTTTCCACGGTCAAATTGACTCACGTTGAAATAGTATAAATCACTACGTTGACGTGGTTTTCTACGTACGACACGGGTAAGATCAAAATTTGATCTAAGTACTTTCTATAAATGAGGCCCCAGGGCCACGTTGTTCCAGCCACAGAGATCGTTGAGGTCAGGCCAGTCAGACCACACTCCGAATCCCAGGAAACTAGACTCTGATGGACGCGCCAAGGGGACCTTGCGTCTCTCCGTAAGTCCAAGAACAGTGAGGCTCTAGCCATCTCCCTCACACACTGGTCGTCACTGTTCAGCATGTTCAGGAGATGGCTGAGTCTGGTGGCAAAATAAGTCCACTCAAAGTTAGGAACTCCGAGTCCGCCCTCCTGTTTGCTGTGGAATATGATGTCGCGTGTGGTATGATGAGTGTTCAGTCCAGTCCATTTTCTTAACAAAAGTACGGTCTTCATTTCACGTAGAGACTTGCGTGGAATGTGTACATTAGAAAACAGATGCTGAACCTTGACCAGGGCTATTTGTCTGACTGCTCCTAGTTTCATGATCAGTGGCAGGGGTGATGCATCTATCAAATCAAGCCTGGTGGAGTACTCAGAAATTATTATACACACACACACGATACACACACACGCACGCATGCATGGATGGATGCACATATTGCACACATGCATACCCTCAGAGAAAGAAATAGACACAAATGCGTGTCTGAGTGTTGTCAATTGGTACCGCTCACAGCACATACCTACCCATCTACAGACCAGGGCTTTACATGAACGTGCACTACGCCTCGAGAACATTCTTCCTGACTATCTAAGGGCTGTTCTACAGCCTGTTCAGACTGTAGGAGCTTTTAGAGCAAGCCTTAAGATGCATCTTTATCGGCTGGCCTACCCTGCCTCCGAGACTTTGATTGCTGCTTTTATGATACGGTTATATAACTGTATATTGTTTTTTTTAATTTGTATTTGATCTTTTATTATATGTACTTTGAGATTATTCTAGTATCATGAAAATCACTTTATAAACGTAATCAATTCTTATTCTTATTCTTATTCTTATTCTTATTACCTGGAAGGAGCTGAAGAAGAGTTCGAAGAAGAGGTTGACGTTTCGGAGGACACCCTCAGTCTGCTCCTCTGTCATCACGGCAAAGACGACCTCGTGGATGCCCAGCAGAGGGATGAGGGTCAAGGTGGACTTAGCCAACCTGGATTATTAACAATAAACATCATTAACAATTAACCATTTGAATTAACACAAATAACAATGTTGTCTTTCAATGGATGCTAATAAAACTAACATCTGGGCATTCCTAGCAGAGCCTAGACACAGTGCAGGGGAGGGGAGGCTGAAGGTAGAAATTGGAGGACGGAGCTCATTTGTAATGAATGGAATGGAGAAATGCGTTTGATACCAGGTCTGATACCATTTCTCATTCCTCTGATGGATTCCTCCTCATTCCCCCAGATTTCTACCTCCACCAGAACTCCACTGGTACTAGTGATGCAACTGGTGGACATACTCAGTATGGTAGACGAATGTCTTTCATCAATGACACTGATGGGATGACCCACCTCTCATAGAGAACAGATTGCTTTACTTAAGCACAAAGGCACGAGAGGCCGCGCTTTTTTATCTCGAACAAAGACACAGCTGAGGGGCGTTGTTCGGATTGTATGTATAGTTGGTCTCGCTTTGATGACTCACTGACAAACTACCCGTGATTCGCTAAAATTAGAAGAATGATTACACATAATACATAATACATGTTTTATGTATGACGCCACTTTGATCATTATGTAGGGGAACGTTTTCATATTCTACTCAACAAAGGTGGCTCCACTTCCTGAGACTTCTCCATTCATCCTAATCAGTGCATTCGTGCTTCGATTCCCTCCGCCTCTCTGATCCTCCGCCCTGAGGACAGGTTTATGTCTGAGGATTAAGACCGGTGGAGCTCCTCTCAATCTGTCTTGTTTCCTTAAAACACTTCCCCAGTCCCCAAGGTCTCCCAATCAAAGAAGAGGAGGCCCCATCCAATACCCCAGAAACATCAAAAGAGTTCCTCTATCCCCCCTCTCTCTAGCCTGCTTTAAATGCTGTGAGGGTTTCTGGGAGTGCAAGGCAAGTCGACGGGTGTATAATTACGGTACTTAATGTAAACTGAACTGGGTTTGAAGTAAAAATGGCTTGAAAATTGAACTAAATGGAACTAATATTGATGGGGGGTAGATTGCTTGTGGGCTTGCTGGATAGAGGGTCATAGTACCACTGCCTAATGCTGTGGGCCTAACCTTCCGTTCATGTCACAGTATTGAAAAGGTACAGTACAGACTCAGACACATGACGAGAAACACAGTGTGAAAAAGGGAAAGGTGTCAGTCATGTTAGCGATGGTATATTTAGTTCTAACTGAGAGACTTCAGTGAGTGAGTTTTACAATGGGTTTGACGAGAGACAGGCACGATGCTGCCAGACAAGATCACGTTTCTGACCAATCATCAGAGGTCTTTCCCAAAACCAATACACCCCCCGAGAGACGTGCGTGGAAGGCTAGAGCAGGAGGCGAGAGCAAAATCCAATAAAGAGTCTTTTTAAGCCATAAAAAAATAGAAATGTTGCTCATGGGTATTGTTGTAATGTGGGATGAGCTATGTCTTGTGCCCATGGAAAACAGCATTTGATCTTCCCAGAGAGGATAACCCTCCTGGAGGCGTTTCCCGTGTAAGAGGCTTTGATTATATTTGTGTCAGTGATGTTGTTGTTGTTGTGGTTCGCTGCTGGAAATGTGCTATATGTAAAAGTGGATAAGTGGAAGTCTGTTTCAATCAGAGCTACTATTTGCATATAGGATAATTGGAATGGGAAATGGGAACGGGAATTGCAGCAGCTTCCTCACCTGAATTTATAATCCGTGTACCTCATTTGGTGCGCCTTCAATTTAGAGACCAGGATGTGTATGATCCGAATGAATATGAAAAAGTTGACCTTGATGTGAATAGAACACACAGAGAGACATTATATAGACAGGATATCAAGTCATCCAACTCAAGCTTTTCAAGCTTGACTAAATTCAACAATCTGAACATCTAAAGATGGTACCACAGAGAGACAGTACAGACAGTATATATGCTATGTGTATAACTATCAACCATGATGTTCAGGCTTAAAATGTTACAGGAGTAGCCACAGACTACTCTACTGTAACCAATAACATAGACAATTCAATTTTAATAGCCTGAGTATTCCATCTGCAGAACATGCCCACTCAACCTGCACCTCAGCTTCACCCTGGCTCCCTCAAGGTCGGCTAACTTCAAAGAGAGAAGACCACAGAGGGGTGGCAGGGATGGTGCGTGTGAGTGTGTGTGTGGGTGTGAGGGGGGGGGGGGGGGGGGGATGGAGTGACCCAAGAGACACTCTCTAAGGAAGAACACAGGAACAAAGCTCATGTACGCACACACACACACACACACACACACACACACACACACACACACACCACTAACCAGGATGGCCAGCATGATGGGGGTGCGGATGATCCACCAGTATCCCATGTTCCCGTTGATCTCCCAACACCTGTGACAAGACGCCGTCTCCCAATTAACATTCTTCAAATTGTTCATTTTCATTTGCTCATAACATGGCTGTCGGAATGTACAGAAATGTAAAGACATATCCTTCGGCAGAGTGTTCACCAGAGCGTGCCTCACCGTGTGTTTTCGTAGAGGTAGCGTACGATAATCCAGGGCACCACAAATAACACCGGGGTACCTGCAGAGCACCATAGACCAATACTGTACATTACTGCCTGCTAACAAGATGAATGAACAGTATAGAGATGTACGATGTCAATCTTTACATGAATAGCACATTCCACTTCTCTTGATCATAACGAAGGATGACATACTGTAAATACATAATGAAACATATGCTGTGGGTAATGTTGTGTGTGTGTGTGTGTGTGTGTGTGGGCCTGTGTGTGTGTGTGTGTGTGTGTGTGTGGGTGTGTATGGGTGTGTGGGCCTGTGTGTGTGTGTGTGTGTGTGTGTGTGGGCCTGTGTGTGTGTGTGTGTGTGTGTGTGTGTGTGTGTGTGTACCCCAGCCGATGAAGAGGTATCCACAGAAGTAGCTGTTCTCAGAGAACACCATGAGCACCAGGAGGTTGTGCAGGTACAGCCCCTCCACAAGCAGCCAGTAGTAGTTTGCCCCCACACAGTATTGCATCAGCACCTGGGCGATTCGGCAGCCAGTAAGAGCCTGGGGGGGGAAGCGGGGGGTGGGGGGGGTTCAAAGGTCAGGGGTCAGGTTGGGGTCAGGGAGGAGGTTGTCCTGGGTGTACTGTACCTTGGGTGCAGCGTGTTACTGGCTGTCGGTAGCGAGTCGTAGCTAACCCGCTTAGCATGTTCCTTCGCTAGCAGTCATAATCTAGCTGTGTTTGTGAGGTGACAAAGTCCTCTTTGTCGTAATAACAAACATACACCGGACCTCTGGTCATACCTTTGCTTGTACCTCCCTGGCATTACAATCAAAGGGTTGTCTTTGTCTGTCCTCTGTGTATGCGTGTAGACCAGCGAAGGCGGGCGGAGGTAGGAAATGGAGGATGAGCTCGGAACACACATTTCTGATACCATTCCTCATTCTGTTCCATGCATTGCAATGAGCATCGTCCTCCGTTTTTCTACCTCCACCAGCCTCCCCTTGTGTGTGACGTACTGTATAACTGTGGTCACCTGATCACTGAGGACGTTGTACACGTCCTTGTTGTTCCTGAACTCGGGGGCGTCCCTGGTCAGGACGGCGTCTCTGGTCAGTATCGAGATGGCCCGCAGGATGAAAGAGGCAAATAGATTGGTGTGGATGTAGTTTCTGGTGCACCTTAGTTTCCTAGTGTACAACAACAACAACAACGATGACGACAACAACAACAACAACAACAACAACAACAATAACAACAACAACAACACATAATCACTATGATATCTAAAGATATCTCTATCTCTGTTTTTTTTTGCACTGGGATTGATGATGGGATTGATCTCCCTCCCTAACTTGCGACATCTGTGGCGTTGTGCTGTGTGATAAAACTGCACGTTTTAGAGTGGCCTTTTATTGTGACCAGCCTAAAGGCACATCTGTGCAATAATCATGCTGTCTAATCAGCATCTGGATATGCCACACCTGTCAGGTGGATGGATTATCTCGGCAAAGTGAGAAGTGCTCACTAACATAGATTTAAACTAATTTGTGAACACAGTTTGAGAGAAATAGGCCTTACATAGAAAAGGTCTTAGGTCTTTTTTTCATGAAAAACGAAAGTGCTGCATTTAGATTTTGGTTCAGTGTATATATAAAACTTCTGGAAAAAACATGAACATATGAACATATTATCCTACAATAACCCTTAACACTGCAATCATGTACAGTATGTTGCTATGGGTAGGGTCACCACCCAATTAGAAGCCAAGGCTAGTCAATCAGTTTCCCCCACGGTACGAGGCTTCCATAAAAAAAAATATAACCTTTATTTTAGCAGGGAGTCCCATTGAGTCTGTTTTACTAGGGATCCCTACATGCACACAATTTACAATCATACACAATTACGAGATTATAACAAAACAAAATCAGGAAAGACAATCACACGTCCAATCACAATGTCCTCGATCGACATTTGTAATTGCCCCGAGCGACACCAAGAACAACCGACTGTAACGTACCTGAAGATGAGCAGGATGATGAGGGCAAGAGAGAGGCTGACCAGGGACAGAGAGTAACCCACAGTGTACATGATCCGGAAGTAGCCCAAGATCACCATCTGGGTCTCCTGGTGTGGGGGGGCAGACAGAACATCAGCACTCACACACAGAACATCAGCACTCACACACACCCCACCACATAAAGACATGGGAACATGGTGGTCCTGTACTGTTGTCTCATCTGAGGTTCTGTTGTAATACACACGGTTCAGACAACATGGATACGCTTTTATCAGAGATTAGAAAAAAGAAAAAGAAGGTACGCACGCTCAAATGCACGCTCAAACGCACGCGCACGCACACACACACACACACATTTGAATACTTTATTTGGTTCCACAAATTATATTATACAAACAGGGAATCAAATATTTCGGGGCTAAGCAGCACTGAACACTTAAGGGTACACATAACACCTCCTTCTCCACACGGCCAAGCTGCCAATAATAGCTGAGACAGAGCAAAATTTGGCAACCTGTTTGGCCTTTCTTTTAGACATTGCAGCAATTCTCAGACCCCTCATGGTGCATTTATATACATGGCCCAGACTTCCAAATACAAGTATGCTGAATTTGCACTTGTACCCAAAGCTGGTTATCGTACCAAGCAGTGGTTGGTATTTGATATACTTGTCCTGGAAAGTCTGGTCCATGTACAGGTCAAAGGGGCAGCCTACTTCTTCAATCAGCACCTCCTTGTGGCTGGTGTCAACAAAGACAACATCAGGTGTATTTGGGATGTTGGAAAAAACATCATTGGCAAAACCAAACCACTCTGGTAACACTCTGGCATGCTTGTACATAGCTGCGCTAGATGGTAAGATGTTTTGTACTGTATCAGACACAATGTCCACAATACGGTCATGACGAGCTACACACACACACACACACACACACACACGAGACACACACACACACACACACACACACACACACACAAACAAACACACACATTGTGGAAGCCCCCTCACAGGCAAACACAGAGTGAGTGACAGCATGTTTTATATTCATGGGGGAGGGAATGGATCATTCACTGACTACGGGGACCAGTAATGGTTCACAGCGCTAGACATGAAATGAAGAAATGTGTACAGTGACTCAACGTGGCACTCAACGTGGCACTCAACTGGGGACTCAACGGGCTTGCAGTTATCAGAGGAAGACAGTACTAGGGCACGGCTCCGCCTTAACCAGCAGGGAGGCATTACCAGAACATTAAGACGTTATGACTGGAGCAGGGCTTAAGTGTATTGTATTCATGTGTCCCTTACAACATAATTCACTTACCTCACACGGCTATGAATTAGCCTGCTAGCAATGACAAATGAACTACAAATGAACTGTTGAACTATTGCAGGGTAGGTTTTGGAAGGCCTTCTCGGCCTGATCTCGATTCCCTTTTCTATCCCTACGGCTCGTTTTGGAGTGCCACTCGCGTTTGAGCCAAGGCCTCCGAACAGAGCCACAAGGCGTAGTGGTTGAAATCTTTCCCTATGAAATGGGACAACCCTTCAAGACCCTGATACGTCATCAGTAGTGTCATAGAAAAGCATTGACGCTTGCGACTCATTCACAACTTAAGTTTTACACTATCAATCGATCATCAAATAAAAAAGAACAATGCTTCATTATCAGACCATGACAGAATAACGGTGCTCTAACCTGTATGCAACCTGTGCTCCTACCCTGCCAGTCTGCACTGATAGGACAACAGTGCAACAACTTGTTGCTGCTGAACTTTAGTTACATTTCCGGCGTCATATGCCATCAAAGGGAGGAAATAAGACATGGAAAATTGCATGACTTACAGGGAGCGCATGATACCAGGTATCATAGTATTGTAGTTCTAACCAGGTATCATGGGTATTGTAGTCCTAACCAGGCATCATGGGTATTGTAGTCCTAACCAGGCATCATGGGTATTGTAGTCCTAACCAGGCATCATGGGTATTGTAGTCCTAACCAGGCATCATGGGTATTGTAGTCCTAACCAGGTATCATGGGTATTGTAGTCCTAACCAGGCATCATGGGTATTGTAGTCCTAACCAGGCATCATGGGTATTGTAGTCCTAACCAGGCATCATGGGTATTGTAGTCCTAACCAGGTATCGCAGTCATATCAATCAAGACAGTTTGGTCTACGTTTACACTGGATGTCATGTGGGCATTTTTGAGCATTTAATTCCTCCATTATGATGTTTGACGGGTATTACCTGCGCCTGCTGGTTGTTGTCAGCGTTGCATTGGGAGTGGTCCCTCCACGTCCGGCTGGTGTTGTTCGTGGCCCACTGACCTTCCGGCCCACACTCCCGCAACACAAAGCCATTACGGACTGCAGACACGAGGCGAAGGAGAGACAGAGAAGCAAGCATGGCCTCACTCAAAATGTCCGACCATAAACAAAAGTTCAGTAAAGAAATAATACCAAATATACCATAATGGATGTAAATGACCATGTAATAATGTCAAAAAACATGTATATATATTTATATATACTTAATTATATAATTATATATTGTAACTTGTATGTAAGTAATATATAAAAAGTGAAAAGTACCTAGATAGATAAAATATATTTCTGTAAAAAATAACTAAAACAAACTGGGCATTAAAAATGTAAGAAAAAAGTAAAAGCACTGAATCCTAACTGAAACACTGATTTGGGTGCAAATATTCGCTTTTATATGCAAATATTCGGTTATTCGATTTTCCACAAAAAGGTGACTATAAATAAAGTTACTATACTACACACACACACACATGGATCTTTATATCTTTTAATTCACACCATAATCAGTAATAACTAGCTTTTAACATTATGGAAAAAGAAGAATCTACATTCTCCTACCAAAGCATAGAGCACACTAACCAATGCCACTGCAGTACCTTGGTCATACCAGGGGAGGTACCTCGGGCAGGGCACTCTGACGGTGGAGTTAGGAGCTCCGTCGGCCCAGCACGCATACATGTCAAACATGCGGCCGCAGAACAAGCCTGGTGGAAGAGGAAGAGGAAGAGGAGGAGGAAGAGGAGGAGGAGGAGGAGGAGGAGGAGGAAGAGGAGGAGGAGGAGGACATAGCGGATAGTCGGCATCTCTCTGCAGACTTTTTACCAGAAACTACAGGATCCAGATTCATGTGTAGCTTGTACTACGATTGGAAATGTGCTCAGGGGAGATGGCCTTGATACTGGAAAGCTAAAAGGGGATACACATACTGTATACCTCCCGCTGTATGATGTAGCATTTCATTTACGGTAATAGTTGTGTGTGTGTGTGTGTGTGGGGGGGGGGGTAATGTAATATGTGTGCGTGTGTCAGATGTATGGTGGTTGTGTGTGTGTGTGTGTGTATGTGGGGGGGGGGGGGTATGTATATCTGTGTGGCTGTGTGTCTGTGTGTATTTGAGTGTGCGAGTGCATGTGTGTGCATGCATGCCTGCGTGTGTGTGTGTGTGTGTATGTACATTATATATGTGTTTATATGTGTGTCTATTTATATGTGTATCTATGTATATGTTTATATGTGTGTCTATATGTGTTTAGGTGTGTATATGTGTCTATATGTGTTTATATGTGTGTATATGTGTTTATATGTGTGTATATGTGTGTATATGTGTGTCTGCTCTTACCCGAGGGTGTGGGGTCCTCGTTTATCCGGACCAGACACTCATTCCTGTATCTGTTCCATTCCTCCACTGTGTCCTTGACAGTCTTCCCTGACACCAGCTGCAGGCCATCCAGCAAAGAGAAAGGGAGGGAGGGAGGAGGGAGGGAGAAGGTGGTGAGGCCCCCATAAGATTATGGGTATTGAGCTCAACAATACCTGTACTGTACCTCTCTGCTGCCCAGCTGACTCTTACTGCGTCCCAAAGAGTCTCTACTCTATTCTTTACACCCTCTCTCCTCAGGGCCGAATGAACACAGTGTGGCGCCCTAGGGTGACCAAAGTGACATTTACTATGGCTATAAAATACCATATATTTACATGAACTTATAGCTAAAGTACGTATATTAAAGTACAGGCTCACCACACATACTACAGAAAAAGAGATTATTTGGACATTTGGCCTCCTCAGTGTAAAACCTGACTGGATGTAAATCTTTAATGTCTTGGATTATTCAACTAAGGTAAAGCTCAGACACATCCGTTAAAGCGCCTGGATCGATGTGTGAAGCCCATTACACTGACTCACATTACACTGCCTCTGAGGGTGAGCTTTGCTTTGCAGCTGTTGGATGTATACGGCTCCATTAAAATAGCCATTATCTGTAGTTATTCATAGCAGCGATCATCACATTTCTAAGCCGCTCCACAGTCCAGAGGGTAGTAAAACAAAGTGTCAGTGTTAATGACACTCGACACAGCAAGGGTGTTAATGACACTCTACACAGCAAGGGTGCTTCAAACATGCAGAGGTAGAGTTATGAAGACTTTTCTTTCTTTGTTTGCCATACTAAGAAGAATACAGACACTGAATAGTCTTTTGGTCCACATATCAACCAATCAAAATGTTAACACTACGTTTCAACGTTTTTGAGAATCACAACACAAACTCGCTAGTCAAGCCAGACTACTGCAACGCAAGGGATTGGGTGAGTAATTCCCACTGCTACCTAGTTAACTATAACACCACTTTACATTAGCAGGCTCACAAAACAAGCTGTGTTAGTTGACTAGCGATGTGTCATTGATTTTCAACAACACAGAAATGTATTCACATTTTTCGAAAGAAAAGTCTGATTATTTACATCAGATCCCGATATGAGGACCAAAGCATTAGAACCTGTCACGTATGCTTGTTAAAGTGGAGTGTTACTCTGTTGTGGTATCACTCTGTTGTAGTTATTCTGCAGCCCAATAAAATGAAGTATTGTTTATTATTTCACTTCCCCATCATCCTAATAGCATACTGTACATAAATCAAATATGTATGTCAAATCATTCTCAACAAACTAGCTAAAATTGCTTTTTCTTTCTTCAATAAGTACCAGAAATTACACATGATTACCTGGTATTTACTAAACTGTAAAATAAAGTGCTACCAAAATAGCAATATTTCTAATTCCCATTCAAGCTTTGTCTCCTGACGGTATGTTCATCTTTGGTTTGGTTTTGATGCATTGACTTGAATGTAGATTGAGCTGGACTTGAATTGACTTGAAGAATGCCTACCACAGTTCTGCACAGGACAGAGAGGATGAGGAGGATGGAAGTGGTCTTCATCACTTAGGGGAGCACCAGGCCAGTCATTTCAGCGCTGGGTGGTCTCCCAGGCCATGCCTCAGACCACCACCCTGCAAACACCAGGTACACTCACAGTTAGGATACACCGTCTCACATAAACACCAGGTACACTCACAGTTAGGATACACCATCTCACACACAAACACCAGGACACTCACAGTTAGGATACACCGCCTCACACACAAACACCATCACACTCACAGTTACGATACACCGCCTCACACACAAACACCATCACACTCACAGTTAGGATACACCATCACACACAAACCCCAGGACACTCACAGTTAGGATACACTATCTCACATAAACACCAAGCACTCTCACAGTTAGGATACACCGCCTCACACACAAACACCCTCACACTCACAGTTAGGATACACCGCCTCACACACAAACACCCTCACACTCACAGTTAGGATACACCATCTCACACACAAACACCAGCACACTCACAGTTAGGATACACCGCCTCACACACAAACACCATCACACTCACAGTTAGGATACATCGTCTCACACACAAACACCATCACACTCACAGTTAGGATACATCGTCTCACATAAACACCAGGACACTCACAGTTAGGATACACCGCCTCACATAAACACCATCACACTCACAGTTAGGATACACCGTCTCACACACAAACACCATCACACTCACAGTTAGGATACACCGCCTCACACAAACACCATCACACTCACAGTCAGGATACACCGCCTCACACACAAACACCAGGTACACTCACAGTTAGGATACACCACCTCACATAAACACCAGGACACTCACAGTTAGGATACACCGCCTCACACACAAACACCATCACACTCACAGTTACGATACACCGCCTCACACACAAACACCATCACACTCACAGTTAGGATACACCACCTCACATAAACACCAGGACACTCACAGTTAGGATACACTGTCTCACACACAAACACCATCACACTCACAGTTAGGATACACCGTCTCACATAAACACCAGGTACACTCACAGTTAGGATACACCGCCTCACACACAAACACCATCACACTCACAGTTACGATACACCGCCTCACACACAAACACCATCACACTCACAGTTAGGATACACCGTCTCACACACAAACACCATCACACTCACAGTTAGGATACACCATCTCACATAAACACCAGCACACTCACAGTTAGGATACACCGCCTCACACACAAACACCAGGACACTCACAGTTAGGATACACCGTCTCACACACAAACACCATTACACTCACAGTTAGGATACACTGTCTCACACAAACACCAGGTGTACACTCACAGTTAGGATACACCGCCTCACACACAAACACCATCACACTCACAGTTAGGATACACCGTCTCACACAAACACCAGGACACTCACAGTTAGGATACACCGCCTCACACAAACACCAGGACACTCACAGTTAGGATACACCATCTCACACAGAGCATCATATGGGTGTGTGTGTGTTCATTCTCATTCAGATTTGCAAAATGTCATCTTAAAATGACTGAAAGAGTTTGATAATAATGTGTAATCACAATATTTACTAGCAACGCTGTGCAAGAGTAGTCACACATGAATGAGAACACAGTAAAGTACAGTATTGCTACATTGCAAACATTGCAAACAACATTGCAAACAACAGTATACTGTAGACCAGTTTGTTCTGGGGCTAATTGAAGAGAAGAATAGGCTGAAACATCTGTTAGGTGTATAAATCAGGATTTATAGACTGTTCCATTTTAGGATTATCCTGTTAATTCTCAAGACACAAACAGTATTTTTATATCAACAATGATCTGTCTCAAATCAAGAGTAGATAATACAGCATAAAAGAAACTGTAAAATGTTGCAAACTATTTTCAGTTTTTTGTTTTTTTGTTTTGTTTTTGTCTTGTGTGTTTGTATGTGCTATCCTACCTTTCTGCCCGATGGATATGATTTTGTTTGTGGGTTCTTTTCTCCTATTGACATGCATTAAGTGTCCCTTGATGTTTATTTGAAACATAAATATTGACGGGAGTGGAACTCTGTACAAGCCTTCTGGGCTTCGTTCCCTCCTTGCACAATCTCTTGTGTGCTAAATAAATAAACTAAACTAAACTAAATCTGTCATATACATATACTGTACAATGCAGGGAAGAGGTATGTAAACCCCTATTGTACACAGCGTTCAGCTTTCACATGTTGATGGTGCCAGCCATTAAAATGCATTGATCTACACAATTTCCTCCACACATTCAAAGTGAAACAACAATGTAGAGAAATAGTTATTCTATTATTCTATTATTCTATAGTTATTATTATATGAATGAGCACAATGTCCTATGTGAATAAGGATTGTCATTGAGCCTTGGCAATGACAAATCAAAATGAGTACCAAGGACTCAAATGGCCCTATCGCGTTACACAATAGTTGGACGGACTCCATGAACCAAAACATAGTGGTTAACATTATTTATTAATAAGGCCTAATCTCATTGAAAGGTTCTTGTTTATCATTAACAAGAGGATAGGGTGTACGAGATCAGGCCATGTCTCCAAAGTGAGCAGCTGGGGAATAATGAAGTATCGTAGGTGTGCGTAACCCTGAGACCAATGGGGGCTTTGAGCCACAGACCTCAATATTAAGATGGGAGAACACTACCCATGGGCCAACAACAACATCCCAACTCATTATACGTTTTATCCATATTATTCTGACAGTTTGGTGTGGCCGATGTCTGCCAAAGACAATCTAATAAAACTCAATCAAGCTGGAAGAGGGCAATCATCATAAACCTGGAAATCAAATATAAATAAGGCAACTGCTATATTCAGAAATGATGTTCTCTATTGAATCATGTGTGGCAGGTTTGGCGATGAATTATACATTGTTTTGTGTCTGAGGTGTTAATCGGGATGGGAAATGGTGACATGTTGTATTTAGAAATACAAACACTGAACATAACATGCTGTTGTCATAGCGATGTAAATAAAGGGCTGAGGGCCACACAGGTCTAGCATAATACTGTACTTCAATGTACTTACTGTAATCTTGTGTTTAATGTACACAATGTAACATGTACACATGTTAATTATTTTAGATAGATTATGCTTTAGGGATAATAGTTATAATGTATGCACATATTATCTGAGGAGCGAGGAGTTACATTGAGCATATTTCTTTGTTCAAAGAAAACTAAAAGAATCCTTGGACTGCTAGATCCAACATTATGCATATTAAACATTACTTGAAAATGTTGCTAAGGCTACAGAAATATCCAACTGTGCTAATGTACCAAAATGGCACAGTTGCGGTTTGGGGTTGAGTGTTGTAAAGAGTCATACTATTATGAGTTATTAGTAGTGGTATGCCTTCATCCTGAATGACTTTCACTTTCAGGGTATTTTCTTATTAATTCTCAGCAAGGGTCTAGGTTCATTTCCTCTCTACAAATGAACCCCTGCAGAACAACTCTGTTCCATATATGGTCGACAAAACAACCCCAGGAAGACATCCAAGGAACTACAATCAATTTCAATCGATAGCATTTCCTTCACAAACAACTGGATTGGCAGCAGGGGAGAGCTGGTGCAAGGGGAGAGCTGAATATGCAAGGAATTTTTCCTGGATACATGGTGTACAGGTTTTTGCCCTTGCTTGCTTGCTTTGTGCCGGTGGTCCTTGGCCTCCCCTTGGGGACCGCTGGGTACTGGTAGGCAAACTGGCTAGTAGTCGCTCTATTGGTAGAGGGCTGCAAGGGAATTTTTTCCTGGCTACATAGTATACAGGTTTTTACTTTTGCCTGCTCGCGGCTCTGTCAGTATTGATTGATTGACTGATTGACTGAACATTTTCATTGTGTGAAGCGCATTGAGTTGCATCTTGTAAGAAATGCGCTATACAAATAAAATTTGATTTGAATTTGATTTGGTGGAGATAGAGAAACCGGAGGACGGGCTCATTGTTGTGCATTAAATGAAATTAGGAATAGTATCAATCAGCCCGTATTCTGATTTCCACCTCCACCAGTCTCCCCTGATTGGCAGCCACCTTTAAAAACAAACACCCAACTGATCAACATACTAGCGGTGACTATTCTCTTCGCCCCGTAAAAAGGAATGTCGTGGACTGAAGCCAACAGTTGACAGATACTGAAAGGACAGTCTGACAGGTCGTTATCCCGGCGTTCTGCACTTTCAGCCCACTCAGCAGGCCTGACATGTCGGTCATACCACTGTGCCAGTGGAAAATGTGTAGTAATTGCACTTGTCAGTGTAGCTCGTGTGAAATAAACAAGGACACTTCCTGTCCATCCATCCAGTTCAAGATGTCCACGCGTAATGTGAGGCAACGATGCTGCTGCAGCCTCTGCTGCTTCGTCAGAGACAGCTAATTACGTGAGAAAGACACTGATTAAGCACGGCCATGAATCCTAACCAAAACCCAACTCGTAAGCCCCCCTTGGGCTGTTTTAGTGTGCCATAGTGAATAAAACATTACTCTTTTTTTTATGAGAGGAACATTCTGTCAGAAAAGCTTAAGCTCAGGCTTAAATTGTCTCGCTATTGTAATTCCGCTCAGAAGTTAGGACGAAATGTCTTTGGGAAATAATAATGATCATAACATCAAGAGGCAGCAACTTAAGTCTCGAACACATCTAAATGCAAATTGAAGGTGCTGTGGTAATCATCTCACAACATTTAAGGGCACCAGGTGGTTTTTAAGTTTTTTTTTACAATCATTATCACCTAATAAGAGGTATTATCTGTACCATATCTAAAAGGAATACATGGTTTCACAAGAAGAAGAAGAAGAAGAAGAAGAAGAAGAAGGAGAAGAAGAAGAAGAAGAAGAGGAAGAAGAAGAAGAAGAAGAAGAGGAAGGAGAAGAAGAGGAAGAAGAAGAAGAAGAGGAAGAAGAAGAAGAAGAAGAGGAAGAAGAAGGAGAAGAAGAAGAAGGAGAAGAAGAAGAAGAAGAAGAAGAAGAAGAAGAACTGAGGGGAAAAGGTCTCCCTAAAATCAGTCTTCATTTCCCACAAAGTTTCAACAAAGTACATTCCGAGAACCTGTGCTCTGATATAAGAGTATGTTGACTGCGTTGAAAGGTAAGGCGCGACACACTCCATTAAACCTAATGAGCTAGATGCAACAGGCTCTTTACCAAAGTGCTAATGTTCTGCTCAAACAGTGGAGGAATCTATGTTCTATCATTAGTGGGCTCTTAACCTGCACTCCTTTCATCAGCTGTAATCACATTGAAGTGTTTTGACATCTCTGTTCACTGTACACTGTACAGGCTTAATCCATCCATCCTGACCCCCTAGAAGTCTTGTTACCTGTGCTGGAGTGTGTGTGTGTGTGTGTGTGTGTGTGTGTGTGTGTGTGTGTGTGTGTGTGTGTGTGTGTGTGTGTGTGTGTGTGTGTGTGTGTGCGTGCGTGTGTGCGTATGTGTGTGTGTGTGTGTGTGTGTGTGCGCGCGTGTGTGCGTATGTGTGTGTGTGTGTGTGTGTGTGTGCGCGCGTGCGCGCACGCTAGCGAGTGTGCACGCGTGTGTGCTTTTGATAACTCTGGCCCAATAAAGACACAATAATATGCTTCAAGGCACATTGACGAAATGATGCGGAAAATGTCCGACATCTAAGCTTCCCTTCAAACCTTGGCTGGGGATTCATTTGTCACTCGGAAGGAGACAACCAATCCTGTTCTGGTATATTTGGCAAACCACGTTTACCCATTATAACTGTGTATTGATAACAAGGCTTCAACTACTCTGCAGAGAAATTACCCTGCAGAGAAACAAAGAGCTGTCCAAGAATATTCAGTGGCAATTCTTTCGGCTTGCCTTGAGAGAGTTATATGATTTTAATTTAATTTAATTTGCCATTTAGCAGACGCTTTTAATCCAAAACGACTTACAATTACGAATTACAGGGACATTCCCCCTGGAGTAACTGAGGGCTAAGTGCCTTACTCAAGGGCACACTAGTAGTGGTGTGGTTTCAGGCGGGATTTGACCTCACAACCTTCCGATCACAAGTCCAACTCACTATCCACTAGACCACCACTACCCCTGATTTCTGACTGCACACTGCAAAGTCTACAGAAGCAATCAACTTCACTGTACATCAGATATCACACATGTTTAGATAGTTCTCTCTGTCGATAAAATGTTGATTTTAAACTAGAACATCACTGTGGCATGCATCTATGACTGAATCCATTAAGACAACATGAAAAACAATGAAATATGGCTTCTGCCCAGAATTGTTCCTCTCTGTCTGATGTAGATTAGATTAGTGTAGAGTAATAAGTATTAGAGTACAACGAAATGTATTTTCTGCTCTAGGCACGGGGGCAGCCACAGGTCAGGGGCAGCGCCCCTGGAGCAATTAGGGATTAAGTGCATTGCTCAACGGCAGACGCAAATACAGGCAGACGGTGTTGTTGAAAGCAGTCAAATTGGACTGTCACAAGGAGGGGACATGCCTAAGATTTGTGAGAGAATCCTCTGTGACAGTTGACAGACAGGTGATCTATAGTGTCCTGCAGTTCTACAGTAGATTGAGATTAGAATTGTTGCTTTTCAGGTCTACTTACTTACCTTGCGAATGACCCCCCCGTGTCAATGCCAGGCTGATGATAAAGAGTCACAGCAGGGGAGGCTAGTGGAGGTAGAAACCCGAGGACAGGCTCAAGGTAATGCATGGAACGGAATGAGAAATAGCATGAAACACACCATACCATTCATTACATTCCACGCATTACAATGAGCCTGGCTGCCCTGCGATGTCTACCTCCACTGAGTCACAGTCTTTTGGAGAAGTACCAGACAGAAAATGTCAAGCACGACAATGTGATGTTGAGTGAATTGCAACTGGAGCGGAACCCCAACTAATGACTCCACTGCCCCGGCAATGGTGACATCATTACATCATAGCTATAGAGGCATGAAGAAGTCAAAGTCACCTAATCTAATTAACACAAGGCAATGTAGAAAATGTACTGATTGCTTTGGTTATGAACCATCGTTCATATCGAACATCCTCAAGGGGATTATGACAAGACGTTTTTCTGTAATCTGTAATTACTTTATGACTTTTAAACTGACATTTAAACAAGCCGCAGCTTTCCGTACACATCAACAGCTGGTGACAGCTATAGTCAGCTCAGCTCCATCGCAACGTCGCCAGCTAAAAATGTGAGTACATGGTCAGGTGGTCGTTTGTAAGTAAGTAAGTAAAACTTGATTTATATAGCCGCCTTCCCAGCAGGGATGCAGAGGGTGCTTTACATACAAGAATAACAAATACGAGAAGTGCAAATTCGAAACATAAATGATTAAAAACACAAAGGGGACAACATAAACAAAACATAAACAGGAACAATAAGAAGGCTAAAATTGACTGCCGGCCTGTCTAAAAAGATGTGTCTTTAGTTGCCGCTTAAAGATTTTGTTCTGAAGGAGCGGCTCTCGGGTCAGGGGGGAGGGTGTTCCAAAGTCTTGGGGCCGTCACCTCAAACGCTCTGTCCCCTTTTGTTCTAAGTCTGGTCCTATGTACGACCAGGAGCTCCTGGTCGGAGGACCTCAGTGACGGGGTGGATGAGTAGGGGTGGATGGGATCCGAGATGTAGGCGGGGGCTTGGCCATGAAGGGCTCCGAAAGCGAACACCAGCACTTTAAAATTCTAAGTTGTACCGGGAGACAGTTTGTATTGAGGGAGATGAGAGTGGAGGTGTCCCGTGTCACCACACAGGGTCACCACATGTGGAGACTGTGGACGTCCTCTTCGTTTCTCTGGGTCCGACCTCAACAACATCCGTAAGAAGGACCGCTGAATAGAGTCAACAAGCTAGTGAAGACAAGCTGACCCCACCGCCGGCTTGGAGGCCGACTTTTGTGCTTTTGTTTACAATCCCTGTTTCCTAGTTGGGAATAATGAGTGTTTTGTGAGTGCATGCTTATGGCACTGCACTTCAGTTCAGTGCCCCCTATCACCTATCCAGGGTACATAGATGAGTGACTCCCACCCATCAGATGGCAGACGAGGGCTATTTTAGTCCAGTCTCGTGGCCCACAGTGGCCCCCCTCAGAGGTGGCGCCCGATACAAAGGTAACACTAACCAGGGTCTGAAACCTCAGCCGCTTCCCTGAGGAAATATTAGGACAGAGGGATGTGGGATTATATGTGTGCATAATTAACCAAACGGGTGCGACCTAACCCATTGCTCCCTTCCTCCCCTCCCTCCTTGTCTCACCGACTGCAGGACTAGACTAAAAACTAAAGGGGATAGAGAGTTTGAGGTGACGACCCCCCTGACCTGAGAGCTCCCTCAGAAGCGGCAATTAAAGACTCTTCTGTTTAGGCAGGCCGGTAGTCACCTATAGCCACCTTATGTTCCTTTTTGATGATGTTTGTTTGCGCTTTTCTTTTCACCCATTTTATCCCTTATCTTTGATGTAAAGCACCCTGTGCATCCGTGCTGAGAAGGGCGCTATAGAAATAAAGTTTTACTTACTTACTTACTTATTTGCTCCCTCTACAAAATGTATATACTGCATACTGCCTACTAAATTCATAATAAATATGCGAAAACCAGCCGGCCGTTTACACTCCAGTATGAATACTGCCTCCCAGAATGCATTTTGCACCGGCGGGCAGCGGGGAATTTAAACCTCAATAATTTTTTTTCATAACACGAAACTTGAAGTTTTTAAGTAGCCACTCGATATAGTAAACAACAGTTTAACGATCGTTAATTATGTATCATTTCTGGATTGGATTCACTATTCTCGTTTGCCGGAGGCTACCGGTAAGGGAGACTTTTGTAAATACTTTCGTTGGGGGACGTGTTCGTGTTTGGGGCTGGGTGATCATCTTATGTGTAGTTATGTGTTTCTAGCATGTCGATGTTCTATCAGCATGTGATGTTATAAACATTAGGAAGATGAATGGCTGAAATGGAAAAACAAATACTACACATGCAGCCAGGGGCGCCGCTAAGGGGGTGGTAAGTTAGGACGATTCTAAGGGCCCAGCACTGACAGGGGCCCATGAGAATCTTTAAAAAAAAAAAATATTATATTTATAAATAATATTATTATTATTATCATAAGGACGTTAATGTAGCCGAATTCAAATTATAATTATATGTATTATTCTCTATGTTTAACAAAATTAAGCCTTATTATTTACCCCTCTATTTATTCATTGCATGGTTCAGTCCACCGTGCGCAAGCTGCTAGACTAGACTAGAGGAACGTTACCGCAAATATTCTGACAAGGAGAGAGACGATGTCGTGAAAGGCAAAGCCAAAGTCAGGGTCTCAAAAGAGAAAAGTAAAAGTAAAGAACGAGGAGAGTGACAAAAAAGGGCGACAGCTAGTCACAAAGTAAAAAAAAAGAAGAAGAAGGGTATTCATTCACAGACCTTCTTTTGGGGCCCATAACATGTAGGCTATCTATCTAGACAACAGTGGTTTAGTGATCTAATCACTGCGTGGATGATCTAGTTAGCTCGCTATAGCTAATTAACATTAACTTCAAGTAAAGTTAACTTACAGTGCACTGTCAGTATAATTTCAGTTAAATGTATGAGATGAGTGCAATTTTGGTCCAAATATAGGTTATTAGAGCTCAGTGAATTTGTATCCAGCAGCTATGCACTCTTGCTATAGCTAGCTAGCTAACTAGTATAATGTTACATGCTAATCACGTCATGCACAGATGCAGGATCAGGACTCCTTCCCTCAACCCACCTCCCAGTTGAAGGAGAAGGAGGTGAGCAGTAGGAGTTTGGGGTTAACAAACATATTTTGAATATTTTAATGTATGCTGCATTACCATGCAAGCATTGAATACAACTTTAGCTAATATTCATATTTAGTTAATAGTTCTTCCAGTAATTGCAATAACATTGACCACTGGCATCTTAATAATATTGTTAGCTAGCTAGATAACATCTAAGTTAGCTAATCTGGTGTAATGTATGTATTATTATGTTAATACTATTATAGGACATATTATGAATTATGTACCTATGGATACTCCATGCCAGGGCCCTCTTCAAGCAAGGCAGCCAGAGAGGAGAGCAGAGGTAAAGAGGCAGAAGAAGAAGAGCAAGAAGTAACAAAGGACAATGACAGCAGCACAGCAAGTTTGCTTCATCACTAGATTTCAAGGATCTTATTAAAGATGTTGCTACTAAGAAGGCCCAGCGTTTAGCTTTGATTTGATTTGATCTCTTTACTCCTATCTTGAATCGTTGTGCATTAGGCTAGATATAGTTTTTAGCTCTCCAGGTATACTATTCCACAGTACTGCCGCAGTGTAAAAATAAAAATCTTCCCATTTCACATTCAATTTCGCTGGCACCATGTCTGTGTTGCTCCCTCTTGTATAAGACACGTTTGTCTTTGTGTGAAACAAGCAATGCTGAGTCAGTAAATATCTCTCTGCTGTAATTCTTCATTGATCTAATCCTGACAGTATTATGGCCAACTGATCTTTACAAGATCTACATTTATTTAGACACAATACCACCCCATTAAAATTATATTTTTAACTTTTTGTGTGATTTATACTTTTATAATTGGGTTCCAATCTTCATTTAATTATACTTTTGTCCTTGTGTTGTTCAAGTCTTAATTTAATAAGTTAAAGAATGTTGAGATTTCTTTGCTGAATTGTTGATTCCTGTATTAACTGTAATTTTAAATTACATTTACAAAAGACGTCCATCATTGGATTTCTTGCAGTGCATCAATAGTTCATCAACTTCAACTGGGTTTAGGTTGATGGGTGGTTTAGGTGGGGGGGCCCAAAATGATATTCTGTCATGGGGCCCAGAATCTCTAGCGGCGCCCCTGC